>NW_026263095.1:943129-1257506 GCF_947179515.1 Apodemus sylvaticus | reverse complement strand
ATAATTTCGCACGATGCGGGATTTCCTTAAAACGTGATTTTCTGAAAAATTTTGACGAAAGAAAATTCTCCTTTTGGTTCTCTTTAGATGCTACATGTTAAGACGAACACGCCACAACAATTCTTTTCGAGATACCACGTGTAGTTTTGGAGATACAAGCTAATGTTGTACTATGCGTTATTTCTTCTCGTAAAGAGTTTCCAATGCGTACGTATATGTCTTTACTCTGCAAAACTGTATTTCCTTATGAAGTGGTATTCTTACATATCCTTTCGAGAGAAAACTGTCCTGTGCCTTCTCTTTTGAGGCTACACACTTAGACATACACGCAACATGAAAGCTTTTCTACTTGCAACGTGTTGTTTAGGAAAAACAAGATAATTTCGCACGATGCGGGATTTCCTTAAAACGTGATTTTCTGAAAAATTTTGACGAAAGAAAATTCTCCTTTTGGTTCTCTTTAGATGCTACATGTTAAGACGTACACGCCACAACAATTCTTTTCGAGATACAACGTGTAGTTTTGGAGATACAAGCTAATTTTGTACTATGCGTTATTTCTTCTCCTAAAGAGTTTCCAATGCGTACGTATATGTCTTTACTCTGCAAAACTGTATTTCCTTATGAAATGGTATTCTTACATATCCTTTCGAGAGAAAACTGTCCTGTGCCTTCTCTTTTGAGGCTACACACTTAGACATACACGCAACATGAAAGCTTTTCGACTTACAACGTGTTGTTTAGGAAAAACAAGATAATTTCGCACGATGCGGGATTTCCTTAAAACGTGATTTTCTGAAAAATTTTGACGAAAGAAAATTCTCCTTTTGGTTCTCTTTAGATGCTACATGTTAAGACGTACACGCCACAACAATTTTTTTCGAGATACAACGTGTAGTTTTGGAGATACAAGCTAATTTTGTACGATGCGTTATTTCTTCTCGTAAGAGTTTCCAATGCGTACGTATATGTCTTTACCCTGCAAAACTGTATTTCCTTATGAAGTGGTATTCTTACATATCCTTTCGAGAGAAAACTGTCCTGTGCCTTCTCTTTTGAGGCTACACACTTAGACATACACGCAACATGAAAGCTTTTCGACTTACAACGTGTTGTTTAGGAAAAACAAGATAATTTCGCACGATGCGGGATTTCCTTAAAACGTGATTTTCTGAAAAATTTTGACGAAAGAAAATTCTCCTTTTGGTTCTCTTTAGATGCTACATGTTAAGACGTACACGCCACAACAATTCTTTGCGAGATACAACGTGTAGTTTTGGAGATACAAGCTAATTTTGTACTATGCGTTATTTCTTCTCGTAAAGAGTTTCCAATGCGTACGTATATCTCTTTACTCTGCAAAACTGTATTTCCTTATGAAGTGGTATTCTTACATATCCTTTCGAGAGAAAACTGTCCTGTGCCTTCTCTTTTGAGGCTACACACTTAGACATACACGCAACATGAAAGCTTTTCGACTTACAACGTGTTGTTTAGGAAAAACAAGATAATTTCGCACGATGCGGGATTTCCTTAAAACGTGATTTTCTGAAAAATTTTGACGAAAGAAAATTCTCCTTTTGGTTCTCTTTAGATGCTACATGTTAAGACGTACACGCCACAACAATTCTTTTCGAGATACACCGTGTAGTTTTGGAGATACAAGCTAATTTTGTACGATGCGTTATTTCTTCTCGTAAAGAGTTTCCAATGCGTACGTATATGTCTTTACTCTGCAAAACTGTATTTCCTTATGAAGTGGTATTCTTACATATCCTTTCGAGAGAAAACTGTCCTGTGCCTTCTCTTTTGAGGCTACACACTTAGACATACACGCAACATGAAAGCTTTTCGACTTACAACGTGTTGTTTAGGAAAAACAAGATAATTTCGCACGATGCGGGATTTCCTTAAAACGTGATTTTCTGAAAAATTTTGACGAAAGAAAATTCTCCTTTTGGTTCTCTTTAGATGCTACATGTTAAGACGTACACGCCACAACAATTCTTTTCGAGATACACCGTGTAGTTTTGGAGATACAAGCTAATTTTGTACGATGCGTTATTTCTTCTCGTAAAGAGTTTCCAATGCGTACGTATATGTCTTTACTCTGCAAAACTGTATTTCCTTATGAAGTGGTATTCTTACATATCCTTTCGAGAGAAAACTGTCCTGTGCCTTCTCTTTTGAGGCTACACACTTAGACATACACGCAACATGAAAGCTTTTCGACTTACAACGTGTTGTTTAGGAAAAACAAGATAATTTCGCACGATGCGGGATTTCCTTAAAACGTGATTTTCTGAAAAATTTTGACGAAAGAAAATTCTCCTTTTGGTTCTCTTTAGATGCTACATGTTAAGACGTACACGCCACAACAATTCTTTGCGAGATACAACGTGTAGTTTTGGAGACACAAGCTAATTTTGTACTATGCGTTATTTCTTCTGGTAAAGAGTTTCCAATGCGTACGTATATGTCTTTACTCTGCAAAACTGTATTTCCTTATGAAGTGGTATTCTTACATATCCTTTCGAGAGAAAACTTTCCTGTGCCTTCTCTTTTGAGGCTACACACTTAGACATACACGCAACATGAAAGCTTTTCGACTTACAACGTGTTGTTTAGGAAAAACAAGATAATTTCGCACGATGCGGGATTTCCTTAAAACGTGATTTTCTGAAAAATTTTGACGAAAGAAAATTCTCCTTTTGGTTCTCTTTAGATGCTACATGTTAAGACGTACACGCCACAACAATTCTTTTCGAGATACAACGTGTAGTTTTGGAGATACAAGCTAATTTTGTACTATGCGTTATTTCTTCTCGTAAAGAGTTTCCAATGCGTACGTATATGTCTTTACTCTGCAAAACTGTATTTCCTTATGAAGTGGTATTCTTACATATCCTTTCGAGAGAAAACTGTCCTGTGCCTTCTCTTTTGAGGCTACACACTTAGACATACACGCAACATGAAAGCTTTTCGACTTACAACGTGTTGTTTAGGAAAAACAAGATAATTTCGCACGATGCGGGATTTCCTTAAAACGTGATTTTCTGAAAAATTTTGACGAAAGAAAATTCTCCTTTTGGTTCTCTTTAGATGCTACATGTTAAGACGTACACACCAGAACAATTCTTTTCGAGATACAACGTGTAGTTTTGGAGATACAAGCTAATTTTGTACGATGCGTTATTTCTTCTCTTAAAGAGTTTCCAATGCGTATGTATATGTCTTTACTCTGCAAAACTGTATTTCCTTATGAAGTGGTATTCTTACATATCCTTTCGAGAGAAAACTGTCCTGTGCCTTCTCTTTTGAGGCTACACACTTAGACATACACGCAACATGAAAGCTTTTCGACTTACAACGTGTTGTTTAGGAAAAACAAGATAATTTCGCACGATGCGGGATTTCCTTAAAACGTGATTTTCTGAAAAATTTTGACGAAAGAAAATTCTCCTTTTGGTTCTCTTTAGATGCTACATGTTAAGACGTACACGCCACAACAATTCTTTTCGAGATACAACGTGTAGTTTTGGAGATACAAGCTAATTTTGTACTATGCGTTATTTCTTCTCGTAAAGAGTTTCCAATGCGTACGTATATGTCTTTACTCTGCAAAACTGTATTTCCTTATGAAGTGGTATTCTTACATATCCTTTCGAGAGAAAACTGTCCTGTGCCTTCTCTTTTGAGGCTACACACTTAGACATACACGCAACATGAAAGCTTTTCGACTTACAACGTGTTGTTTAGGAAAAACAAGATAATTTCGCACGATGCGGGATTTCCTTAAAACGTGATTTTCTGAAAAATTTTGACGAAAGAAAATTCTCCTTTTGGTTCTCTTTAGATGCTACATGTTAAGACGTACACGCCACAACAATTCTTTTCGAGATACAACGTGTAGTTTTGGAGATACAAGCTAATTTTGTACTATGCGTTATTTCTTCTCGTAAAGAGTTTCCAATGCGTACGTATATGTCTTTACTCTGCAAAACTGTATTTCCTTATGAAGTGGTATTCTTACATATCCTTTCGAGAGAAAACTGTCCTGTGCCTTCTCTTTTGAGGCTACACTCTTAGACATACACGCAACATGAAAGCTTTTCGACTTACAACGTGTTGTTTAGGAAAAACAAGATAATTTCGCACGATGCGGGATTTCCTTAAAACGTGATTTTCTGAAAAATTTTGACGAAAGAAAATTCTCCTTTTGGTTCTCTTTAGATGCTACATGTTAAGACGAACACGCCACAACAATTCTTTTCGAGATACCACGTGTAGTTTTGGAGATACAAGCTAATTTTGTACTATGCGTTATTTCTTCTCGTAAAGAGTTTCCAATGCGTACGTATATGTCTTTACTCTGCAAAACTGTATTTCCTTATGAAGTGGTATTCTTACATATCCTTTCGAGAGAAAACTGTCCTGTGCCTTCTCTTTTGAGGCTACACACTTAGACATACACGCAACATGAAAGCTTTTCTACTTGCAACGTGTTGTTTAGGAAAAACAAGATAATTTCGCACGATGCGGGATTTCCTTAAAACGTGATTTTCTGAAAAATTTTGACGAAAGAAAATTCTCCTTTTGGTTCTCTTTAGATGCTACATGTTAAGACGTACACGCCACAACAATTCTTTTCGAGATACAACGTGTAGTTTTGGAGATACAAGCTAATTTTGTACTATGCGTTATTTCTTCTCGTAAAGAGTTTCCAATGCGTACGTATATGTCTTTACTCTGCAAAACTGTATTTCCTTATGAAATGGTATTCTTACATATCCTTTCGAGAGAAAACTGTCCTGTGCCTTCTCTTTTGAGGCTACACACTTAGACATACACGCAACATGAAAGCTTTTCGACTTACAACGTGTTGTTTAGGAAAAACAAGATAATTTCGCACGATGCGGGATTTCCTTAAAACGTGATTTTCTGAAAAATTTTGACGAAAGAAAATTCTCCTTTTGGTTCTCTTTAGATGCTACATGTTAAGACGTACACGCCACAACAATTCTTTGCGAGATACAACGTGTAGTTTTGGAGACACAAGCTAATTTTGTACTATGCGTTATTTCTTCTGGTAAAGAGTTTCCAATGCGTACGTATATGTCTTTACTCTGCAAAACTGTATTTCCTTATGAAGTGGTATTCTTACATATCCTTTCGAGAGAAAACTTTCCTGTGCCTTCTCTTTTGAGGCTACACACTTAGACATACACGCAACATGAAAGCTTTTCGACTTACAACGTGTTGTTTAGGAAAAACAAGATAATTTCGCACGATGCGGGATTTCCTTAAAACGTGATTTTCTGAAAAATTTTGACGAAAGAAAATTCTCCTTTTGGTTCTCTTTAGATGCTACATGTTAAGACGTACACGCCACAACAATTCTTTTCGAGATACAACGTGTAGTTTTGGAGATACAAGCTAATTTTGTACTATGCGTTATTTCTTCTCGTAAAGAGTTTCCAATGCGTACGTATATGTCTTTACTCTGCAAAACTGTATTTCCTTATGAAGTGGTATTCTTACATATCCTTTCGAGAGAAAACTGTCCTGTGCCTTCTCTTTTGAGGCTACACACTTAGACATACACGCAACATGAAAGCTTTTCGACTTACAACGTGTTGTTTAGGAAAAACAAGATAATTTCGCAGGATGCGGGATTTCCTTAAAACGTGATTTTCTGAAAAATTTTGACGAAAGAAAATTCTCCTTTTGGTTCTCTTTAGATGCTACATGTTAAGACGTACACACCAGAACAATTCTTTTCGAGATACAACGTGTAGTTTTGGAGATACAAGCTAATTTTGTACGATGCGTTATTTCTTCTCTTAAAGAGTTTCCAATGCGTACGTATATGTCTTTACTCTGCAAAACTGTATTTCCTTATGAAGTGGTATTCTTACATATCCTTTCGAGAGAAAACTGTCCTGTGCCTTCTCTTTTGAGGCTACACACTTAGACATACACGCAACATGAAAGCTTTTCGACTTACAACGTGTTGTTTAGGAAAAACAAGATAATTTCGCACGATGCGGGATTTCCTTAAAACGTGATTTTCTGAAAAATTTTGACGAAAGAAAATTCTCCTTTTGGTTCTCTTTAGATGCTACATGTTAAGACGTACACGCCACAACAATTCTTTTCGAGATACAACGTGTAGTTTTGGAGATACAAGCTAATTTTGTACTATGCGTTATTTCTTCTCGTAAAGAGTTTCCAATGCGTACGTATATGTCTTTACTCTGCAAAACTGTATTTCCTTATGAAGTGGTATTGTTACATATCCTTTCGAGAGAAAACTGTCCTGTGCCTTCTCTTTTGAGGCTACACACTTAGACATACACGCAACATGAAAGCTTTTCGACTTACAACGTGTTGTTTAGGAAAAACAAGATAATTTCGCACGATGCGGGATTTCCTTAAAACGTGATTTTCTGAAAAATTTTGACGAAAGAAAATTCTCCTTTTGGTTCTCTTTAGATGCTACATGTTAAGACGTACACGCCACAACAATTCTTTTCGAGATACAACGTGTAGTTTTGGAGATACAAGCTAATTTTGTACGATGCGTTATTTCTTCTCGTAAAGAGTTTCCAATGCATACGTATATGTCTTTACTCTGCAAAACTGTATTTCCTTATGAAGTGGTATTCTTACATATCCTTTCGAGAGAAAACTGTCCTGTGCCTTCTCTTTTGAGGCTACACACTTAGACATACACGCAACATGAAAGCTTTTCGACTTACAACGTGTTGTTTAGGAAAAACAAGATAATTTCGCACGATGCGGGATTTCCTTAAAACGTGATTTTCTGAAAAATTTTGACGAAAGAAAATTCTCCTTTTGGTTCTCTTTAGATGCTACATGTTAAGACGAACACGCCACAACAATTCTTTTCGAGATACCACGTGTAGTTTTGGAGATACAAGCTAATTTTGTACTATGCGTTATTTCTTCTCGTAAAGAGTTTCCAATGCGTACGTATATGTCTTTACTCTGCAAAACTGTATTTCCTTATGAAGTGGTATTCTTACATATCCTTTCGAGAGAAAACTGTCCTGTGCCTTCTCTTTTGAGGCTACACACTTAGACATACACGCAACATGAAAGCTTTTCTACTTGCAACGTGTTGTTTAGGAAAAACAAGATAATTTCGCACGATGCGGGATTTCCTTAAAACGTGATTTTCTGAAAAATTTTGACGAAAGAAAATTCTCCTTTTGGTTCTCTTTAGATGCTACATGTTAAGACGTACACGCCACAACAATTCTTTTCGAGATACAACGTGTAGTTTTGGAGATACAAGCTAATTTTGTACTATGCGTTATTTCTTCTCCTAAAGAGTTTCCAATGCGTACGTATATGTCTTTACTCTGCAAAACTGTATTTCCTTATGAAATGGTATTCTTACATATCCTTTCGAGAGAAAACTGTCCTGTGCCTTCTCTTTTGAGGCTACACACTTAGACATACACGCAACATGAAAGCTTATCGACTTACAACGTGTTGTTTAGGAAAAACAAGATAATTTCGCACGATGCGTGATTTCCTTAAAACGTGATTTTCTGAAAAATTTTGACGAAAGAAAATTCTCCTTTTGGTTCTCTTTAGATGCTACATGTTAAGACGTACACGCCACAACAATTTTTTTCGAGATACAACGTGTAGTTTTGGAGATACAAGCTAATTTTGTACGATGCGTTATTTCTTCTCGTAAGAGTTTCCAATGCGTACGTATATGTCTTTACCCTGCAAAACTGTATTTCCTTATGAAGTGGTATTCTTACATATCCTTTCGAGAGAAAACTGTCCTGTGCCTTCTCTTTTGAGGCTACACACTTAGACATACACGCAACATGAAAGCTTTTCGACTTACAACGTGTTGTTTAGGAAAAACAAGATAATTTCGCACGATGCGGGATTTCCTTAAAACGTGATTTTCTGAAAAATTTTGACGAAAGAAAATTCTCCTTTTGGTTCTCTTTAGATGCTACATGTTAAGACGTACACGCCACAACAATTCTTTGCGAGATACAACGTGTAGTTTTGGAGATACAAGCTAATTTTGTACTATGCGTTATTTCTTCTCGTAAAGAGTTTCCAATGCGTACGTATATCTCTTTACTCTGCAAAACTGTATTTCCTTATGAAGTGGTATTCTTACATATCCTTTCGAGAGAAAACTGTCCTGTGCCTTCTCTTTTGAGGCTACACACTTAGACATACACGCAACATGAAAGCTTTTCGACTTACAACGTGTTGTTTAGGAAAAACAAGATAATTTCGCACGATGCGGGATTTCCTTAAAACGTGATTTTCTGAAAAATTTTGACGAAAGAAAATTCTCCTTTTGGTTCTCTTTAGATGCTACATGTTAAGACGTACACGCCACAACAATTCTTTTCGAGATACACCGTGTAGTTTTGGAGATACAAGCTAATTTTGTACGATGCGTTATTTCTTCTCGTAAAGAGTTTCCAATGCGTACGTATATGTCTTTACTCTGCAAAACTGTATTTCCTTATGAAGTGGTATTCTTACATATCCTTTCGAGAGAAAACTGTCCTGTGCCTTCTCTTTTGAGGCTACACACTTAGACATACACGCAACATGAAAGCTTTTCGACTTACAACGTGTTGTTTAGGAAAAACAAGATAATTTCGCATGATGCGGGATTTCCTTAAAACGTGATTTTCTGAAAAAATTTGACGAAAGAAAATTCTCCTTTTGGTTCTCTTTAGATGCTACATGTTAAGACGTACACGCCACAACAATTCTTTTCGAGATACAACGTGTAGTTTTGGAGACACAAGCTAATTTTGTACTATGCGTTATTTCTTCTCGTAAAGAGTTTCCAATGCGTACGTATATGTCTTTACTCTGCAAAACTGTATTTCCTTATGAAGTGGTATTCTTACATATCCTTTCGAGAGAAAACTGTCCTGTGCCTTCTCTTTTGAGGCTACACACTTAGACATACACGCAACATGAAAGCTTTTCGACTTACAACGTGTTGTTTAGGAAAAACAAGATAATTTCGCACGATGCGGGATTTCCTTAAAACGTGATTTTCTGAAAAATTTTGACGAAAGAAAATTCTCCTTTTGGTTCTCTTTAGATGCTACATGTTAAGACGTACACGCCACAACAATTCTTTTCGAGAAACAACGTGTAGTTTTGGAGATACAAGCTAATTTTGTACTATGCGTTATTTCTTCTCGTAAAGAGTTTCCAATGCGTACGTATATGTCTTTACTCTGCAAAACTGTATTTCCTTATGAAGTGGTATTCTTACATATCCTTTCGAGAGAAAACTGTCCTGTGCCTTCTCTTTTGAGGCTACACACTTAGACATACACGCAACATGAAAGCTTTTCGACTTACAACGTGTTGTTTAGGAAAAACAAGATAATTTCGCACGATGCGGGATTTCCTTAAAACGTGATTTTCTGAAAAATTTTGACGAAAGAAAATTCTACTGGCGGTTCTCTTTTGAGGCTACATGTTAAGACGTACACGCCACAACAATTCTTTTCGAGATACAACGTGTAGTTTTGGAGATACAAGCTAATTTTGTACTATGCGTTATTTCTTCTGGTAAAGAGTTTCCAATGCGTACGTATATGTCTTTACTCTGCAAAACTGTATTTCCTTATGAAGTGGTATTCTTACATATCCTTTCGAGAGAAAACTTTCCTGTGCCTTCTCTTTTGAGGCTACACACTTAGACATACACGCAACATGAAAGCTTTTCGACTTACAACGTGTTGTTTAGGAAAAACAAGATAATTTCGCACGATGCGGGATTTCCTTAAAACGTGATTTTCTGAAAAATTTTGACGAAAGAAAATTCTCCTTTTGGTTCTCTTTAGATGCTACATGTTAAGACGTACACGCCACAACAATTCTTTTCGAGATACAACGTGTAGTTTTGGAGATACAAGCTAATTTTGTACTATGCGTTATTTCTTCTCGTAAAGAGTTTCCAATGCGTACGTATATGTCTTTACTCTGCAAAACTGTATTTCCTTATGAAGTGGTATTCTTACATATCCTTTCGAGAGAAAACTGTCCTGTGCCTTCTCTTTTGAGGCTACACACTTAGACATACACGCAACATGAAAGCTTTTCGACTTACAACGTGTTGTTTAGGAAAAACAAGATAATTTCGCACGATGCGGGATTTCCTTAAAACGTGATTTTCTGAAAAATTTTGACGAAAGAAAATTCTCCTTTTGGTTCTCTTTAGATGCTACATGTTAAGACGTACACACCAGAACAATTCTTTTCGAGATACAACGTGTAGTTTTGGAGATACAAGCTAATTTTGTACGATGCGTTATTTCTTCTCTTAAAGAGTTTCCAATGCGTACGTATATGTCTTTACTCTGCAAAACTGTATTTCCTTATGAAGTGGTATTCTTACATATCCTTTCGAGAGAAAACTGTCCTGTGCCTTCTCTTTTGAGGCTACACACTTAGACATACACGCAACATGAAAGCTTTTCGACTTAAAACGTGTTGTTTAGGAAAAACAAGATAATTTCGCACGATGCGGGATTTCCTTAAAACGTGATTTTCTGAAAAATTTTGACGAAAGAAAATTCTCCTTTTGGTTCTCTTTAGATGCTACATGTTAAGACGTACACGCCACAACAATTCTTTTCGAGATACAACGTGTAGTTTTGGAGATACAAGCTAATTTTGTACTATGCGTTATTTCTTCTCGTAAAGAGTTTCCAATGCGTACGTATATGTCTTTACTCTGCAAAACTGTATTTCCTTATGAAGTGGTATTCTTACATATCCTTTCGAGAGAAAACTGTCCTGTGCCTTCTCTTTTGAGGCTACACACTTAGACATACACGCAACATGAAAGCTTTTCGACTTACAATGTGTTGTTTAGGAAAAACAAGATAATTTCGCACGATGCGGGATTTCCTTAAAACGTGATTTTCTGAAAAATTTTGACGAAAGAAAATTCTCCTTTTGGTTCTCTTTAGATGCTACATGTTAAGACGTACACGCCACAACAATTCTTTTCGAGATACAACGTGTAGTTTTGGAGATACAAGCTAATTTTGTACTATGCGTTATTTCTTCTCGTAAAGAGTTTCCAATGCGTACGTATATGTCTTTACTCTGCAAAACTGTATTTCCTTATGAAGTGGTATTCTTACATATCCTTTCGAGAGAAAACTGTCCTGTGCCTTCTCTTTTGAGGCTACACACTTAGACATACACGCAACATGAAAGCTTTTCGACTTACAACGTGTTGTTTAGGAAAAACAAGATAATTTCGCAGGATGCGGGATTTCCTTAAAACGTGATTTTCTGAAAAATTTTGACGAAAGAAAATTCTCCTTTTGGTTCTCTTTAGATGCTACATGTTAAGACGAACACGCCACAACAATTCTTTTCGAGATACAACGTGTAGTTTTGGAGATACAAGCTAATTTTGTACTATGCGTTATTTCTTCTCGTAAAGAGTTTCCAATGCGTACGTATATGTCTTTACTCTGCAAAACTGTATTTCCTTATGAAGTGGTATTCTTACATATCCTTTCGAGAGAAAACTGTCCTGTGCCTTCTCTTTTGAGGCTACACACTTAGACATACACGCAACATGAAAGCTTTTCTACTTGCAACGTGTTGTTTAGGAAAAACAAGATAATTTCGCACGATGCGGGATTTCCTTAAAACGTGATTTTCTGAAAAATTTTGACGAAAGAAAATTCTCCTTTTGGTTCTCTTTAGATGCTACATGTTAAGACGTACACGCCACAACAATTCTTTTCGAGATACAACGTGTAGTTTTGGAGATACAAGCTAATTTTGTACTATGCGTTATTTCTTCTCGTAAAGAGTTTCCAATGCGTACGTATATGTCTTTACTCTGCAAAACTGTATTTCCTTATGAAATGGTATTCTTACATATCCTTTCGAGAGAAAACTGTCCTGTGCCTTCTCTTTTGAGGCTACACACTTAGACATACACGCAACATGAAAGCTTTTCGACTTACAACGTGTTGTTTAGGAAAAACAAGATAATTTCGCACGATGCGGGATTTCCTTAAAACGTGATTTTCTGAAAAATTTTGACGAAAGAAAATTCTCCTTTTGGTTCTCTTTAGATGCTACATGTTAAGACGTACACGCCACAACAATTTTTTTCGAGATACAACGTGTAGTTTTGGAGATACAAGCTAATTTTGTACGATGCGTTATTTCTTCTCGTAAGAGTTTCCAATGCGTACGTATATGTCTTTACCCTGCAAAACTGTATTTCCTTATGAAGTGGTATTCTTACATATCCTTTCGAGAGAAAACTGTCCTGTGCCTTCTCTTTTGAGGCTACACACTTAGACATACACGCAACATGAAAGCTTTTCGACTTACAACGTGTTGTTTAGGAAAAACAAGATAATTTCGCACGATGCGGGATTTCCTTAAAACGTGATTTTCTGAAAAATTTTGACGAAAGAAAATTCTCCTTTTGGTTCTCTTTAGATGCTACATGTTAAGACGTACACGCCACAACAATTCTTTGCGAGATACAACGTGTAGTTTTGGAGATACAAGCTAATTTTGTACTATGCGTTATTTCTTCTCGTAAAGAGTTTCCAATGCGTACGTATATGTCTTTACTCTGCAAAACTGTATTTCCTTATGAAGTGGTATTCTTACATATCCTTTCGAGAGAAAACTGTCCTGTGCCTTCTCTTTTGAGGCTACACACTTAGACATACACGCAACATGAAAGCTTTTCGACTTACAACGTGTTGTTTAGGAAAAACAAGATAATTTCGCACGATGCGGGATTTCCTTAAAACGTGATTTTCTGAAAAATTTTGACGAAAGAAAATTCTCCTTTTGGTTCTCTTTAGATGCTACATGTTAAGACGTACACGCCACAACAATTCTTTTCGAGATACACCGTGTAGTTTTGGAGATACAAGCTAATTTTGTACGATGCGTTATTTCTTCTCGTAAAGAGTTTCCAATGCGTACGTATATGTCTTTACTCTGCAAAACTGTATTTCCTTATGAAGTGGTATTCTTACATATCCTTTCGAGAGAAAACTGTCCTGTGCCTTCTCTTTTGAGGCTACACACTTAGACATACACGCAACATGAAAGCTTTTCGACTTACAACGTGTTGTTTAGGAAAAACAAGATAATTTCGCACGATGCGGGATTTCCTTAAAATGTGATTTTCTGAAAAATTTTGACGAAAGAAAATTCTCCTTTTGGTTCTCTTTAGATGCTACATGTTAAGACGTACACGCCACAACAATTCTTTTCGAGATACAACGTGTAGTTTTGGAGACACAAGCTAATTTTGTACTATGCGTTATTTCTTCTCGTAAAGAGTTTCCAATGCGTACGTATATGTCTTTACTCTGCAAAACTGTATTTCCTTATGAAGTGGTATTCTTACATATCCTTTCGAGAGAAAACTGTCCTGTGCCTTCTCTTTTGAGGCTACACACTTAGACATACACGCAACATGAAAGCTTTTCGACTTACAACGTGTTGTTTAGGAAAAACAAGATAATTTCGCACGATGCGGGATTTCCTTAAAACGTGATTTTCTGAAAAATTTTGACGAAAGAAAATTCTCCTTTTGGTTCTCTTTAGATGCTACATGTTAAGACGTACACGCCACAACAATTCTTTTCGAGAAACAACGTGTAGTTTTGGAGATACAAGCTAATTTTGTACTATGCGTTATTTCTTCTCGTAAAGAGTTTCCAATGCGTACGTATATGTCTTTACTCTGCAAAACTGTATTTCCTTATGAAGTGGTATTCTTACATATCCTTTCGAGAGAAAACTGTCCTGTGCCTTCTCTTTTGAGGCTACACACTTAGACATACACGCAACATGAAAGCTTTTCGACTTACAACGTGTTGTTTAGGAAAAACAAGATAATTTCGCACGATGCGGGATTTCCTTAAAACGTGATTTTCTGAAAAATTTTGACGAAAGAAAATTCTCCTTTTGGTTCTCTTTAGATGCTACATGTTAAGACGTACACGCCACAACAATTTTTTTCGAGATACAACGTGTAGTTTTGGAGATACAAGCTAATTTTGTACGATGCGTTATTTCTTCTCGTAAGAGTTTCCAATGCGTACGTATATGTCTTTACTCTGCAAAACTGTATTTCCTTATGAAGTGGTATTCTTACATATCCTTTCGAGAGAAAACTGTCCTGTGCCTTCTCTTTTGAGGCTACACACTTAGACATACACGCAACATGAAAGCTTTTCGACTTACAACGTGTTGTTTAGGAAAAACAAGATAATTTCGCACGATGCGGGATTTCCTTAAAACGTGATTTTCTGAAAAATTTTGACGAAAGAAAATTCTCCTTTTGGTTCTCTTTAGATGCTACATGTTAAGACGTACACGCCACAACAATTCTTTGCGAGATACAACGTGTAATTTTGGAGACACAAGCTAATTTTGTACTATGCGTTATTTCTTCTCGTAAAGAGTTTCCAATGCGTACGTATATGTCTTTACTCTGCAAAACTGTATTTCCTTATGAAGTGGTATTCTTACATATCCTTTCGAGAGAAAACTGTCCTGTGCCTTCTCTTTTGAGGCTACACACTTAGACATACACGCAACATGAAAGCTTTTCGACTTACAACGTGTTGTTTAGGAAAAACAAGATAATTTCGCACGATGCGGGATTTCCTTAAAACGTGATTTTCTGAAAAATTTTGACGAAAGAAAATTCTCCTTTTGGTTCTCTTTAGATGCTACATGTTAAGACGTACACGCCACAACAATTCTTTTCGAGATACAACGTGTAGTTTTGGAGATACAAGCTAATTTTGTACTATGCGTTATTTCTTCTCGTAAAGAGTTTCCAATGCGTACGTATATGTCTTTACTCTGCAAAACTGTATTTCCTTATGAAGTGGTATTCTTACATATCCTTTCGAGAGAAAACTGTCCTGTGCCTTCTCTTTTGAGGCTACACACTTAGACATACACGCAACATGAAAGCTTTTCGACTTACAACGTGTTGTTTAGGAAAAACAAGATAATTTCGCACGATGCGGGATTTCCTTAAAACGTGATTTTCTGAAAAATTTTGACGAAAGAAAATTCTCCTTTTGGTTCTCTTTAGATGCTACATGTTAAGACGTACACGCCACAACAATTCTTTTCGAGATACAACGTGTAGTTTTGGAGATACAAGCTAATTTTGTACTATGCGTTATTTCTTCTCGTAAAGAGTTTCCAATGCGTACGTATATGTCTTTACTCTGCAAAACTGTATTTCCTTATGAAGTGGTATTCTTACATATCCTTTCGAGAGAAAACTGTCCTGTGCCTTCTCTTTTGAGGCTACACACTTAGACATACACGCAACATGAAAGCTTTTCGACTTACAACGTGTTGTTTAGGAAAAACAAGATAATTTCGCACGATGCGGGATTTCCTTAAAACGTGATTTTCTGAAAAATTTTGACGAAAGAAAATTCTCCTTTTGGTTCTCTTTAGATGCTACATGTTAAGACGTACACGCCACAACAATTCTTTTCGAGATACAACGTGTAGTTTTGGAGATACAAGCTAATTTTGTACGATGCGTTATTTCTTCTCGTAAAGAGTTTCCAATGCGTACGTATATGTCTTTACTCTGCAAAACTGTATTTCCTTATGAAGTGGTATTCTTACATATCCTTTCGAGAGAAAACTGTCCTGTGCCTTCTCTTTTGAGGCTACACACGTAGACATACACGCAACATGAAAGCTTTTCGACTTACAACGTGTTGTTTAGGAAAAACAAGATAATTTCGCACGATGCGGGATTTCCTTAAAACGTGATTTTCTGAAAAATTTTGACGAAAGAAAATTCTCCTTTTGGTTCTCTTTAGATGCTACATGTTAAGACGTACACGCCACAACAATTCTTTTCGAGATACAACGTGTAGTTTTGGAGATACAAGCTAATTTTGTACTATGCGTTATTTCTTCTCGTAAAGAGTTTCCAATGCGTACGTATATGTCTTTACTCCGCAAAACTGTATTTCCTTATGAAGTGGTATTCTTACATATCCTTTCGAGAGAAAACTGTCCTGTGCCTTCTCTTTTGAGGCTACACACGTAGACATACACGCAACATGAAAGCTTTTCGACTTACAACGTGTTGTTTAGGAAAAACAAGATAATTTCGCACGATGCGGGCTTTCCTTAAAACGTGATTTTCTGAAATATTTTGACGAAAGAAAATTCTCCTTTTGGTGCTCTTTAGATGCTACATGTTAAGACGTACACGCCACAACAATTCTTTTCGAGATACAACGTGTAGTTTTGGAGATACAAGCTAATTTTGTACTATGCGTTATTTCTTCTCGTAAAGAGTTTCCAATGCGTACGTATATGTCTTTACTCTGCAAAACTGTATTTCCTTATGAAGCGGTATTCTTACATATCCTTTCGAGAGAAAACTGTCCTGTGCCTTCTCTTTTGAGGCTACACACTTAGACATACACGCAACATGAAAGCTTTTCGACTTACAACGTGTTGTTTAGGAAAAACAAGATAATTTCGCACGATGCGGGATTTCCTTAAAACGTGATTTTCTGAAAAATTTTGACGAAAGAAAATTCTCCTTTTGGTTCTCTTTAGATGCTACATGTTAAGACGTACACGCCACAACAATTCTTTTCGAGATACAACGTGTAGTTTTGGAGATACAAGCTAATTTTGTACTATGCGTTATTTCTTCTCGTAAAGAGTTTCCAATGCGTACGTATATGTCTTTACTCCGCAAAACTGTATTTCCTTATGAAGCGGTATTCTTACATATCCTTTCGAGAGAAAACTGTCCTGTGCCTTCTCTTTTGAGGCTACACACGTAGACATACACGCAACATGAAAGCTTTTCGACTTACAACGTGTTGTTTAGGAAAAACAAGATAATTTCGCACGATGCGGGATTTCCTTAAAACGTGATTTTCTGAAAAATTTTGACGAAAGAAAATTCTCCTTTTGGTTCTCTTTAGATGCTACATGTTAAGACGTACACGCCACAACAATTCTTTTCGAGATACAACGTGTAGTTTTGGAGATACAAGCTAATTTTGTACGATGCGTTATTTCTTCTCGTAAAGAGTTTCCAATGCGTACGTATATGTCTTTACTCTGCAAAACTGTATTTCCTTATGAAGCGGTATTCTTACATATACTTTCGAGAGAAAACTGTCCTGTGCCTTCTCTTTTGAGGCTACACACGTAGACATACACGCAACATGAAAGCTTTTCGACTTACAACGTGTTGTTTAGGAAAAACAAGATAATTTCGCACGATGCGGGATTTCCTTAAAACGTGATTTTTTTTTTTTATTAAAAATCATCTGAGTTCAATAGTTTTTCTTACTGTGTGTATTTAATAACACCTGGGGTACTAGATGGGAATGTTTCCTGCTGGGAAGGATTTCCATGAGGCTGTATGGGCTACCTGGTGAGCTCGAAGCCTATGCATGCTTTCCTGCCCTCCCACACTTTCTTTTTTTTTTTTTTATTATTCGATATAATTTATTTACATTTCAAATGATTTCCCCTTTTCTAGCCCCCCCACTCCCCGAAAGTCCCGCAAGCCCCCTTCTCATCCCCTGTCCTCCCACCCACCCCTTCCCACTTCCCCGTTCTGGTTTTGCTGAATACTGTTTCACTGAGTCTTTCCAGAACCAGGGGCCACTCCTCCTTTCTTCTTGTACCTCATTTGATGTGTGGATTATGTTTTGAGTATTCCAGTTTTCTAGGTTAATATCCACTTATTAGTGAGTGCATACCATGATTCACCTTTTGAGTCTGGGTTACCTCACTTAGTATGATATTCTCTAGCTCCATCCATTTGCCTAAGAATTTCATGAATTCATTGTTTCTAATGGCTGAATAGTACTCCATTGTGTAGATATACCACATTTTTTGCATCCACTCTTCTGTTGAGGGATACCTGGGTTCTTTCCAGCATCTGGCAATTACAAATAGGGCTGCTATGAACATAGTAGAACATGTATCCTTATTACATGGTGGGGAGTCTTCTGGGTATATGCCCAGGAGTGGTATAGCAGGATCTTCTGGAAGTAAGGTGCCCAGTTTTCGGAGGAACCGCCAGACTGATTTCCAGAGTGGTTGTACCAATTTGCAACCCCACCAGCAGTGGAGGAGTGTTCCTCTTTCTCCACACCCTCTCCAACACCTGCTGTCTCCTGAATTTTTAATCTTAGCCATTCTGACTGGTGTAAGATGAAATCTTAGGGTTGTTTTGATTTGCATTTCCCTAATGACTAATGAAGTTGAGCATTTTTTAAGATGCTTCTCCGCCATCCGAAGTTCTTCAGGTGAGAATTCTTTGTTTAACTCTGTACCCCATTTTTTAATAGGGTTGTTTGGTTTTCTGGAGTCTAACTTCTTGAGTTCTTTATATATATTGGATATTAGCCCTCTATCTGATGTAGGATTGGTGAAGATCTTTTCCCAATTTGTTGGTTGCCGATTTGTCCTCTTGATGGTGTCCTTTGCCTTACAGAAACTTTGTAATTTTATGAGGTCCCATTTGTCAATTCTTGCTCTTAGAGCATACGCTATTGGTGTTCTGTTCAGAAACTTTCTCCCTATACCGATGTCCTCAAGGGTCTTCCCCAGTTTCTTTTCTATTAGCTTCAGAGTGTCTGGCTTTATGTGGAGGTCCTTGATCCATTTGGATTTGAGCTTAGTACAAGGAGACAAGGATGGATCAATTCGCATTCTTCTGCATGCTGACCTCCAGTTGAACCAGCACCATTTGTTGAAAAGGCTATCTTTTTTTCCATTGGATGTTTTCAGCCTCTTTGTCGAGGATCAAGTGGCCATAGGTGTGTGGGTTCATTTCTGGATCTTCAATCCTGTTCCATTGATCCTCCTGTCTGTCACTGTACCAATACCATGCAGTTTTTAACACTATTGCTCTGTAGTATTGCTTGAGGTCAGGGATACTGATTCCCCCAGATTTCCTTTTGTTGCTGAGAATAGTTTTAGCTATCCTGGGTTTTTTGTTGTTCCAGATGAATTTGATAATTGCTCTTTCTAGCTCTGTGAAGAATTGAGTTGGGATTTTGATGGGTATTGCATTGAATCTGTATAGTGCTTTAGGCAAAATGGCCATTTTAACTATATTGATTCTGCCGATCCATGAGCATGGGAGGTTTTCCCATTTTTTGAGGTCTTCTTCCATTTCCTTCTTCAGAGTCTTGAAGTTCTTGTCATACAGATCTTTCACATGTTTGGTAAGAGTCACCCCAAGATACTTTATACTGTTTGTGGCTATTGTGAAGGGGGTCATTTCCCTAATTTCTTTCTCAGCCTGCTTATCCTTTGAGTATAGGAAGGCCACTGATTTGCTTGAGTTGACTTTATAACCTGCCACTTTGCTGAAGTTGTTTATCAGCTGTAGGAGCTCTCTAGTGGAGTTCTTTGGGTCACTTAGGTAGACGATCATGTCGTCTGCAAATAATGATAGTTTGACTTCTTCCTTTCCAATTTGTATCCCTTTGACCTCCTTATGTTGTCGAATTGCCCGAGCTAGTACCTCAAGTACAATATTGAAAAGATAAGGAGAAAGGGGGCAGCCTTGTCTGGTCCCTGATTTCAGTGGGATTGCTTCAAGTTTCTCTCCATTTAGTTTGATGCTGGCTACCGGTTTGCTGTATATTGCTTTTACTATGTTTAGGTATGGGCCTTGAATTCCTGTTCTCTCCAAGACTTTAAGCATGAAGGGATGCTGAATTTTGTCAAATGCTTTTTCAGCATCCAATGAAATGACCATGTGGTTTTGTTCTTTGAGTTTGTTTATGTAGTGGATTGTATTGATGGATTTCCGTATATTGAACCAACCCTGCATTCCCGGGATAAAGCCTACTTGATCATGGTGGATGATCGTTTTGATGTGTTCTTGGATTCGGTTGGCAAGAATTTTATTGAGTATTTTTGCATCGATGTTCATAAGGGAAATTGGTCTGAAGTTCTCTTTCTTTGTTGGATCTTTGTGTGGCTTTGGTATCAGCGTAATTGTGGCTTCGTAGAAGGAATTGGGTAGTGTTCCTTCTGTTTCTATTTTGTGGAATAGTTTGAAGAGTATTGGTGTTAACTCTTCTTTGAAGGTCTGGTAGAATTCTGCACTGAAGCCATCTGGTCCTGTGCTTTTTTTGGTTGGAAGACTTTCTATGACTCCTTCTATTTCTTTAGGCATTATGGGACTGTTTAGATGGTCTAGTTGGTCCTGATTTAATTTTGGTATTTGGTATCTGTCAAGGAAATTGTCCATTTCCTCCAGATTCTCCAGTTGTGTTGAGTATAGGCTCTTGTAGTAGGATCTGATGATTTTTTGGATTTCCTCAGTTTCCGTTGTTATATCTCCCTATTCATTTCTAAGTTTGTTAATTTGGATACTTTCTCTGTGGCCTTTGGTCCTTCTGGCTAAGGGTTTATCTATCTTGTTGATTTTCTCAAAGAACCAGCTCCTGGTATTGTTGATTTTTTGTATGGTTCTCTTTGTTTCTACTTGATTGATTTCGGCCCTGAGTTTGATGATTTCCTGCCTTCTACTCCTCCTGGGCGAAATAGCTTCTTTTTGTTCCAGGGCTTTCAGGTGTGTCATTAAGCTGGTAATGTATGCTCTCTCCATTTTCTTTTTGGAGGCACTCAGGGCTATGAGTTTTCCTCTTAGCACTGCTTTCATTGTGTCCCATAGATTTGGGTATGTTGTGTTTTCATTTTCATTGTGTTCTAAAAAGTCTTTAATTTCTTTCTTTATTTCTTCCTTGACCAAGGTATCATTGAGTAGAGTATTGTTCAGTTTCCACGTGTATGTGGGCTTTCTGTTGTTTCTGTTGCTATTGAAGACCACTTTTACTCCATAGTGATCAGATAGGAGGCATGGGATTAGTTCGATCTTCTTATATTTGTTGAGGTCTGTCTTGTGACCAATTATATGGTCGATTTTGGAGAAGGTACCATGAGGTGCTGAGAAAAAGGTATATTCTTTTGTTTTAGGATAGAATGTTCTATATATATCTGTTAAATCTAATTGGTCCAAAGCTTCAATTAGTTTCATTGTGTCCCTGTTTAGTTTCTGTTTTCCTGATCGGTCCATTGAGGAAAGTGCAGTGTTGAAGTCACCCACAATTATTGTGTTAGGTGCAATGTGTGCTTTTAGTTTTAATAAAGTTTCTTTTACAAAACAGGGTGCCCTTACATTTGGGGCATAGATGTTCAGGATTGTCAGTTCTTCTTTTTGTATTTTTCCTTTGACCAGCAAGAAGTGTCCCTCAGGGTCTCTTTTGATGACTTTGGGTTGAAAGTCAATTTTATCTGATATTAAAATGGCTACTCCAGCTTGTTTCCTGAGACCATTTGCTTGTAAAATTGTCTTCCAGCCTTTTACTCTAAGGTAGTGTTTGTCTTTGACCCTGAGGTGTGTTTCCTGTAAGCAGCAAAATGTAGGGTCCTGTTTACGTATCCATTCAGTTAGTCTGTGTCTTTTTATTGGGGCATTAAGTCCATTGATGTTAAGAGATATTAAGGAATAGTGATTGTTACTTCCTATCATTTTTGACGTTATTTTTTAAATTTGAATGCTTAACTTCTTTTGGGTTTGATGAAAGGTTACTATCTTGCTTTTTCCAGGGTGAAGTTTCCCTCCTTGTATTGGTGTTGTCCTCCTATTATCCTTTTTAGGGCCGGGTTTGTGGATAGATATTGGGTAAACTTGGTTTTGTCATGAAATATCTTAGTTTCTCCATCTATGGTGATTGAGAGTTTTGCTGGATATAGTAGTTTTGGTTGGCATTTGTGTTCTCTTAGAGTCTGCATGAGATCTGCCCAGGACCTTCTAGCCTTCATAGTCTCAGGTGAAAAGTCTGCTGTGATTCTGATAGGTCTTCCTTTATATGTTACTTGGCCTTTTTCTCTTACTGCCTTTAGTATTCTTTCTTTGTTTAGAACATTTGGTGTTTTGATTATTATGTGACGGGAAGTATTTCTGTTCTGGTCCAGTCTGTTTGGAGTTCTGTAGGCTTCTTGTATATTCATGGGCATCTCTCTCTTTAGGTTAGGGAAGTTTTCTTCCATAATTTTATTGAAGATATTTGCTGGCCCTTTAAGTTGTAAATCTTCACTCTCCTCTATGCCTATAATCCTTAGGTTTGGTCTTCTCATTGTGTCCTGGATTTCCTGGATATTTTGGGTTACAAGCTTTTTGCATTTTGCATTTTCTTTAACTGTTGAGTCCATGGTTTCTATGGAATCTTCAGCATCTGAGATTCTTTCTTCTATCTCTTGTATTCTGTTGTTGATATTTGTATCTCTGTCCCCTGATTTCTTCCCAAGGCTTTCTATCTCCAAAGTTGTCTCCCTTTGACTTTTCTTAGTTGTTTCTACTTCTGATTTTAGATCCTGGATGGTTTTGCTTAGCTCCTTCACTTGCATGTTTGTGTTTTCCTGTAATTCTTTAAGAGATTTTTGTGTTTTCTCTTTCATGAGCTCAGCCTGTTGACCAAAGTTCTCCTGTATTTCTTTAAGAGATTTTTGTGTTTCGTCTTTCATGACCTCAGCCTGTTGAGCAAAGTTCTCCTGTATTTCTTTAAGTGTTTTTTGCATTTCCTCCTTGTTGGCTTTTGTATTCTCCTGGATTTCTTTCAATGATTTTTGTGTTTCCCTTGCAAGGGCTTCTACCTTTTGATCCATTGTCTCCTGAATTTCTTTATGTATGACCTTCATGTGTTCCTGTACCAGCATCATGACCAGTGATTTTAAATCCAAATCTTGTTTTACTGGTGTGATGGGGTATCCAGGACATGTTGGTAGAGGAGAATTGGGTTCAGATGTTGCCATATTGCCTTGATTTCTGTTAGTGACGTTCCTGCGTTTGCCTTTTGCCATCTAGATCTCACTGGTGTTAGTTTATCTTGTCAGTGCTGGACTCACCAGTGCAAGCTGCCCCTTTCCAGTTGGCCTCTGGTGCACAGCTTACCTCCTGCGCTGCTTGTAGACAGTGTGCTGCTGCCCAGGCTGTTCAGATCCCAAAACAGGCACCCGAAGGCTCCCGCTGGGGCCCGCTGGATTCACTGGAGCACACTGACTTCTCCCAGCTGGCCGCCCGGAAGCCCAGCTAGCCCCTTGCAGGACTTGGAGATGTAATGCTGCCGCCCAGACTGATCTGGATCCGGAAGCGGAGAGAGTAGAGCTAAGGGCTTCTGCCTGAGGCCTTGCCCCAGATTGTGCCTGTGGAGCAGATGGAGCCCGTGTGCACTCCCAGGGAGTGCCGACGGTGTATGCTACTGTGACCTCCCCTGAGTTCCACTCACTCCGCTGGGCAGCCGATCTGCCAACCGGGCTATCGCACACAAGGTTAGCCTGGCCGCCCAGTCCCTGAGTCCAGGCAAAAGCCTGGGAGGCCAAGGTCCGAGCAAAGTTCCCCTACGGCTTTGACTGTTAATTGGGTTTGCCAGGTGACTAGGATGGCGGGCGTGTGCGCCCGCGTTCCCTGAAAGCGCCGGGAGAGTCTGCTTTGCTAACAATCACCTGGGCGGGTTGACTCACAGATGGCCCACCAAGCCGCCCAGTTCTTGGGGTCAGTCCTGTGCCTTTTGGGGCCTGAACCCCCGCTTTGTTAGCCTTAGGCTATGCCTGTTACAGGTCTGCCCGCCTGAGCTCCCTGTCGTCCTGCAGGCAAAATGGCGGCGGCGCGCTCGCAGGCCTGGGCAAAAAACCTCCTGGTTGGGTTGGCACCCCGAAGGCCCCCAGACCCGCCCAGGGCCTGGGTGCAGGCCAACGCCCGTCGGGCTCAGACCACCGCGGTGTTGGCCTCGGATTATGTTTGTGTACCTCAGTCTGTCCGATTCCTGGAGTACGGAACCAAGATGGATCCTCCTCTCCTGACTGGTGGGAGGCCGAGTTCTGAAGTGGCCTCCGTGCAGGAAAGGCGCCGCACAACTGCAGCTGCTTGCTGTCCGGCTGGTCAGCGAAGGTCAGTGGTCGTGGGCGCAGGGCCTAACTGGTCCCTGTGACGCCTTGGTTCCACTGCTGATGGCCCTTCAGCTGGAGCAGCCACTGCTGCCGCTGCTGCCGCTGCCGCCGCCCTAAAACGTGATTTTCTGAAAAATTTTGACAAAAGAAAATTCTCCTTTTGGTTCTCTTTAGATGCTACATGTTAAGACGTACACGCCACAACAATTCTTTTCGAGATACAACGTGTAGTTTTGGAGATACAAGCTAATTTTGTACTATGCGTTATTTCTTCTCGTAAAGAGTTTCCAATGCGTACGTATATGTCTTTACTCTGCAAAACTGTATTTCCTTATGAAGTGGTATTCTTACATATCCTTTCGAGAGAAAACTGTCCTGTGCCTTCTCTTTTGAGGCTACACACTTAGACATACACGCAACATGAAAGCTTTTCGACTTACAACGTGTTGTTTAGGAAAAACAAGATAATTTCGCACGATGCGGGATTTCCTTAAAACGTGATTTTCTGAAAAATTTTGACGAAAGAAAATTCTCCTTTTGGTTCTCTTTAGATGCTACATGTTAAGACGTACACGCCACAACAATTCTTTTCGAGATACAACGTGTAGTTTTGGAGATACAAGCTAATTTTGTACTATGCGTTATTTCTTCTCGTAAAGAGTTTCCAATGCGTACGTATATGTCTTTACTCTGCAAAACTGTATTTCCTTATGAAGTGGTATTCTTACATATCCTTTCGAGAGAAAACTGTCCTGTGCCTTCTCTTTTGAGGCTACACACTTAGACATACACGCAACATGAAAGCTTTTCGACTTACAACGTGTTGTTTAGGAAAAACAAGATAATTTCGCACGATGCGGGATTTCCTTAAAACGTGATTTTCTGAAAAATTTTGACGAAAGAAAATTCTCCTTTTGGTTCTCTTTAGATGCTACATGTTAAGACGTACACGCCACAACAATTCTTTTCGAGATACAACGTGTAGTTTTGGAGATACAAGCTAATTTTGTACGATGCGTTATTTCCTCTCGTAAAGAGTTTCCAATGCGTACGTATATGTCTTTACTCTGCAAAACTGTATTTCCTTATGAAGTGGTATTCTTACATATCCTTTCGAGAGAAAACTGTCCTGTGCCTTCTCTTTTGAGGCTACACACTTAGACATACACGCAACATGAAAGCTTTTCGACTTACAACGTGTTGTTTAGGAAAAACAAGATAATTTCGCACGATGCGGGATTTCCTTAAAACGTGATTTTCTGAAAAATTTTGACGAAAGAAAATTCTCCTTTTGGTTCTCTTTAGATGCTACATGTTAAGACGTACACGCCACAACAATTCTTTTCGAGATACAACGTGTAGTTTTGGAGATACAAGCTAATTTTGTACTATGCGTTATTTCTTCTCGTAAAGAGTTTCCAATGCGTACGTATATGTCTTTACTCTGCAAAACTGTATTTCCTTATGAAGTGGTATTCTTACATATCCTTTCGAGAGAAAACTGTCCTGTGCCTTCTCTTTTGAGGCTACACACTTAGACATACACGCAACATGAAAGCTTTTCGACTTACAACATGTTGTTTAGGAAAAACAAGATAATTTCGCACGATGCGGGATTTCCTTAAAACGTGATTTTCTGAAAAATTTTGACGAAGAAAATTCTCCTTTTGGTTCTCTTTAGATGCTACATGTTAAGACGTACACGCCACAACAATTCTTTTCGAGATACAACGTGTAGTTTTGGAGATACAAGCTAATTTTGTACTATGCGTTATTTCTTCTCGTAAAGAGTTTCCAATGCGTACGTATATGTCTTTACTCTGCAAAACTGTATTTCCTTATGAAGTGGTATTCTTACATATCCTTTCGAGAGAAAACTGTCCTGTGCCTTCTCTTTTGAGGCTACACACTTAGACATACACGCAACATGAAAGCTTTTCGACTTACAACGTGTTGTTTAGGAAAAACAAGATAATTTCGCACGATGCGGGATTTCCTTAAAACGTGATTTTCTGAAAAATTTTGACGAAAGAAAATTCTCCTTTTGGTTCTCTTTAGATGCTACATGTTAAGACGTACACGCCACAACAATTCTTTTCGAGATACAACGTGTAGTTTTGGAGATACAAGCTAATTTTGTACGATGCGTTATTTCTTCTCGTAAAGAGTTTCCAATGCGTACGTATATGTCTTTACTCTGCAAAACTGTATTTCCTTATGAAGTGGTATTCTTACATATCCTTTCGAGAGAAAACTGTCCTGTGCCTTCTCTTTTGAGGCTACACACTTAGACATACACGCAACATGAAAGCTTTTCGACTTACAACGTGTTGTTTAGGAAAAACAAGATAATTTCGCACGATGCGGGATTTCCTTAAAACGTGATTTTCTGAAAAATTTTGACGAAAGAAAATTCTCCTTTTGGTTCTCTTTAGATGCTACATGTTAAGACGTACACGCCACAACAATTCTTTTCGAGATACAACGTGTAGTTTTGGAGATACAAGCTAATTTTGTACGATGCGTTATTTCTTCTCGTAAAGAGTTTCCAATGCGTACGTATATGTCTTTACTCTGCAAAACTGTATTTCCTTATGAAGTGGTATTCTTACATATCCTTTCGAGAGAAACTGTCCTGTGCCTTCTCTTTTGAGGCTACACACTTAGACATACACGCAACATGAAAGCTTTTCGACTTACAACGTGTTGTTTAGGAAAAACAAGATAATTTCGCACGATGCGGGATTTCCTTAAAACGTGATTTTCTGAAAAATTTTGACGAAAGAAAATTCTCCTTTTGGTTCTCTTTAGATGCTACATGTTAAGACGTACACGCCACAACAATTCTTTTCGAGATACAACGTGTAGTTTTGGAGATACAAGCTAATTTTTTACGATGCGTTATTTCTTCTCGTAAAGAGTTTCCAATGCGTACGTATATGTCTTTACTCTGCAAAACTGTATTTCCTTATGAAGTGGTATTCTTACTTATCCTTTCGAGAGAAAACTGTCCTGTGCCTTCTCTTTTGAGGCTACACACTTAGACATACACGCAACATGAAAGCTTTTCGACTTACAACGTGTTGTTTAGGAAAAACAAGATAATTTCGCACGATGCGGGATTTCCTTAAAACGTGATTTTCTGAAAAATTTTGACGAAAGAAAATTCTCCTTTTGGTTCTCTTTAGATGCTACATGTTAAGACGTACACGCCACAACAATTCTTTTCGAGATACAACGTGTAGTTTTGGAGATACAAGCTAATTTTGTACGATGCGTTATTTCTTCTCGTAAAGAGTTTCCAATGCGTACGTATATGTCTTTACTCTGCAAAACTGTATTTCCTTATGAAGTGGTATTCTTACATATCCTTTCGAGAGAAAACTGTCCTGTGCCTTCTCTTTTGAGGCTACACACTTAGACATACACGCAACATGAAAGCTTTTCAACTTACAACGTGTTGTTTAGGAAAAACAAGATAATTTCGCACGATGCGGGATTTCCTTAAAACGTGATTTTCTGAAAAATTTTGACGAAAGAAAATTCTCCTTTTGGTTCTCTTTAGATGCTACATGTTAAGACGTACACGCCACAACAATTCTTTTCGAGATACAACGTGTAGTTTTGGAGATACAAGCTAATTTTGTACTATGCGTTATTTCTTCTCGTAAAGAGTTTCCAATGCGTACGTATATGTCTTTACTCTGCAAAACTGTATTTCCTTATGAAGTGGTATTCTTACATATCCTTTCGAGAGAAAACTGTCCTGTGCCTTCTCTTTTGAGGCTACACACTTAGACATACACGCAACATGAAAGCTTTTCGACTTACAACGTGTTGTTTAGGAAAAACAAGATAATTTCGCACGATGCGGGATTTCCTTAAAACGTGATTTTCTGAAAAATTTTGACGAAAGAAAATTCTCCTTTTGGTTCTCTTTAGATGCTACATGTTAAGACGTACACGCCACAACAATTCTTTTCGAGATACAACGTGTAGTTTTGGAGATACAAGCTAATTTTGTACTATGCGTTATTTCTTCTCGTAAAGAGTTTCCAATGCGTACGTATATGTCTTTACTCTGCAAAACTGTATTTCCTTATGAAGTGGTATTCTTACATATCCTTTCGAGAGAAAACTGTCCTGTGCCTTCTCTTTTGAGGCTACACACTTAGACATACACGCAACATGAAAGCTTTTCGACTTACAACGTGTTGTTTAGGAAAAACAAGATAATTTCGCACGATGCGGGATTTCCTTAAAACGTGATTTTCTGAAAAATTTTGACGAAAGAAAATTCTCCTTTTCATTCTCTTTAGATGCTACATGTTAAGACGTACACGCCACAACAATTCTTTTCGAGATACAACGTGTAGTTTTGGAGATACAAGCTAATTTTGTACGATGCGTTATTTCTTCTCGTAAAGAGTTTCCAATGCGTACGTATATGTCTTTACTCTGCAAAACTGTATTTCCTTATGAAGTGGTATTCTTACATATCCTTTCGAGAGAAAACTGTCCTGTGCCTTCTCTTTTGAGGCTACACACTTAGACATACACGCAACATGAAAGCTTTTCGACTTACAACGTGTTGTTTAGGAAAAACAAGATAATTTCGCACGATGCGGGATTTCCTTAAAACGTGATTTTCTGAAAAATTTTGACGAAAGAAAATTCTCCTTTTCGTTCTCTTTAGATGCTACATGTTAAGACGTACACGCCACAACAATTCTTTTCGAGATACAACGTGTAGTTTTGGAGATACAAGCTAATTTTGTACGATGCGTTATTTCTTCTCGTAAAGAGTTTCCAATGCGTACGTATATGTCTTTACTCTGCAAAACTGTATTTCCTTATGAAGTGGTATTCTTACATATCCTTTCGAGAGAAAACTGTCCTGTGCCTTCTCTTTTGAGGCTACACACTTAGACATACACGCAACATGAAAGCTTTTCGACTTACAACGTGTTGTTTAGGAAAAACAAGATAATTTCGCACGATGCGGGATTTCGTTAAAACGTGATTTTCTGAAAAATTTTGACGAAAGAAAATTCTCCTTTTGGTTCTCTTTAGATGCTACATGTTAAGACGTACACGCCACAACAATTCTTTTCGAGATACAACGTGTAGTTTTGGAGATACAAGCTAATTTTGTACGATGCGTTATTTCTTCTCGTAAAGAGTTTCCAATGCGTACGTATATGTCTTTACTCTGCAAAACTGTATTTCCTTATGAAGTGGTATTCTTACATATCCTTTCGAGAGAAAACTGTCCTGTGCCTTCTCTTTTGAGGCTACACACTTAGACATACACGCAACATGAAAGCTTTTCGACTTACAACGTGTTGTTTAGGAAAAACAAGATAATTTCGCACGATGCGGGATTTCCTTAAAACGTGATTTTCTGAAAAATTTTGACGAAAGAAAATTCTCCTTTTGGTTCTCTTTAGATGCTACATGTTAAGACGTACACGCCACAACAATTCTTTTCGAGATACAACGTGTAGTTTTGGAGATACAAGCTAATTTTGTACGATGCGTTATTTCTTCTCGTAAAGAGTTTCCAATGCGTACGTATATGTCTTTACTCTGCAAAACTGTATTTCCTTATGAAGTGGTATTCTTACATATCCTTTCGAGAGAAAACTGTCCTGTGCCTTCTCTTTTGAGGCTACACACTTAGACATACACGCAACATGAAAGCTTTTCAACTTACAACGTGTTGTTTAGGAAAAACAAGATAATTTCGCACGATGCGGGATTTCCTTAAAACGTGATTTTCTGAAAAATTTTGACGAAAGAAAATTCTCCTTTTGGTTCTCTTTAGATGCTACATGTTAAGACGTACACGCCACAACAATTCTTTTCGAGATACAACGTGTAGTTTTGGAGATACAAGCTAATTTTGTACTATGCGTTATTTCTTCTCGTAAAGAGTTTCCAATGCGTACGTATATGTCTTTACTCTGCAAAACTGTATTTCCTTATGAAGTGGTATTCTTACATATCCTTTCGAGAGAAAACTGTCCTGTGCCTTCTCTTTTGAGGCTACACACTTAGACATACACGCAACATGAAAGCTTTTCGACTTACAACGTGTTGTTTAGGAAAAACAAGATAATTTCGCACGATGCGGGATTTCCTTAAAACGTGATTTTCTGAAAAATTTTGACGAAAGAAAATTCTCCTTTTGGTTCTCTTTAGATGCTACATGTTAAGACGTACACGCCACAACAATTCTTTTCGAGATACAACGTGTAGTTTTGGAGATACAAGCTAATTTTGTACGATGCGTTATTTCTTCTCGTAAAGAGTTTCCAATGCGTACGTATATGTCTTTACTCTGCAAAACTGTATTTCCTTATGAAGTGGTATTCTTACATATCCTTTCGAGAGAAAACTGTCCTGTGCCTTCTCTTTTGAGGCTACACACTTAGACATACACGCAACATGAAAGCTTTTCGACTTACAACGTGTTGTTTAGGAAAAACAAGATAATTTCGCACGATGCGGGATTTCCTTAAAACGTGATTTTCTGAAAAATTTTGACGAAAGAAAATTCTCCTTTTCGTTCTCTTTAGATGCTACATGTTAAGACGTACACGCCACAACAATTCTTTTCGAGATACAACGTGTAGTTTTGGAGATACAAGCTAATTTTGTACGATGCGTTATTTCTTCTCGTAAAGAGTTTCCAATGCGTACGTATATGTCTTTACTCTGCAAAACTGTATTTCCTTATGAAGTGGTATTCTTACATATCCTTTCGAGAGAAAACTGTCCTGTGCCTTCTCTTTTGAGGCTACACACTTAGACATACACGCAACATGAAAGCTTTTCGACTTACAACGTGTTGTTTAGGAAAAACAAGATAATTTCGCACGATGCGGGATTTCCTTAAAACGTGATTTTCTGAAAAATTTTGACGAAAGAAAATTCTCCTTTTGGTTCTCTTTAGATGCTACATGTTAAGACGTACACGCCACAACAATTCTTTTCGAGATACAACGTGTAGTTTTGGAGATACAAGCTAATTTTGTACGATGCGTTATTTCTTCTCGTAAAGAGTTTCCAATGCGTACGTATATGTCTTTACTCTGCAAAACTGTATTTCCTTATGAAGTGGTATTCTTACATATCCTTTCGAGAGAAAACTGTCCTGTGCCTTCTCTTTTGAGGCTACACACTTAGACATACACGCAACATGAAAGCTTTTCGACTTACAACGTGTTGTTTAGGAAAAACAAGATAATTTCGCACGATGCGGGATTTCCTTAAAACGTGATTTTCTGAAAAATTTTGACGAAAGAAAATTCTCCTTTTGGTTCTCTTTAGATGCTACATGTTAAGACGTACACGCCACAACAATTCTTTTCGAGATACAACGTGTAGTTTTGGAGATACAAGCTAATTTTGTACGATGCGTTATTTCTTCTCATAAAGAGTTTCCAATGCGTACGTATATGTCTTTACTCTGCAAAACTGTATTTCCTTATGAAGTGGTATTCTTACATATCCTTTCGAGAGAAAACTGTCCTGTGCCTTCTCTTTTGAGGCTACACACTTAGACATACACGCAACATGAAAGCTTTTCGACTTACAACGTGTTGTTTAGGAAAAACAAGATAATTTCGCACGATGCGGGATTTCCTTAAAACGTGATTTTCTGAAAAATTTTGACGAAAGAAAATTCTCCTTTTGGTTCTCTTTAGATGCTACATGTTAAGACGTACACGCCACAACAATTCTTTTCGAGATACAACGTGTAGTTTTGGAGATACAAGCTAATTTTGTACTATGCGTTATTTCTTCTCGTAAAGAGTTTCCAATGCGTACGTATATGTCTTTACTCTGCAAAACTGTATTTCCTTATGAAGTGGTATTCTTACATATCCTTTCGAGAGAAAACTGTCCTGTGCCTTCTCTTTTGAGGCTACACACTTAGACATACACGCAACATGAAAGCTTTTCGACTTACAACGTGTTGTTTAGGAAAAACAAGATAATTTCGCACGATGCGGGATTTCCTTAAAACGTGATTTTCTGAAAAATTTTGACGAAAGAAAATTCTCCTTTTGGTTCTCTTTAGATGCTACATGTTAAGACGTACACGCCACAACAATTCTTTTCGAGATACAACGTGTAGTTTTGGAGATACAAGCTAATTTTGTACGATGCGTTATTTCTTCTCGTAAAGAGTTTCCAATGCGTACGTATATGTCTTTACTCTGCAAAACTGTATTTCCTTATGAAGTGGTATTCTTACATATCCTTTCGAGAGAAAACTGTCCTGTGCCTTCTCTTTTGAGGCTACACACTTAGACATACACGCAACATGAAAGCTTTTCGACTTACAACGTGTTGTTTAGGAAAAACAAGATAATTTCGCACGATGCGGGATTTCCTTAAAACGTGATTTTCTGAAAAATTTTGACGAAAGAAAATTCTCCTTTTGGTTCTCTTTAGATGCTACATGTTAAGACGTACACGCCACAACAATTCTTTTCGAGATACAACGTGTAGTTTTGGAGATACAAGCTAATTTTGTACTATGCGTTATTTCTTCTCGTAAAGAGTTTCCAATGCGTACGTATATGTCTTTACTCTGCAAAACTGTATTTCCTTATGAAGTGGTATTCTTACATATCCTTTCGAGAGAAAACTGTCCTGTGCCTTCTCTTTTGAGGCTACACACTTAGACATACACGCAACATGAAAGCTTTTCGACTTACAACGTGTTGTTTAGGAAAAACAAGATAATTTCGCACGATGCGGGATTTCCTTAAAACGTGATTTTCTGAAAAATTTTGACGAAAGAAAATTCTCCTTTTGGTTCTCTTTAGATGCTACATGTTAAGACGTACACGCCACAACAATTCTTTTCGAGATACAACGTGTAGTTTTGGAGATACAAGCTAATATTGTACTATGCGTTATTTCTTCTCGTAAAGAGTTTCCAATGCGTACGTATATGTCTTTACTCTGCAAAACTGTATTTCCTTATGAAGTGGTATTCTTACATATCCTTTCGAGAGAAAACTGTCCTGTGCCTTCTCTTTTGAGGCTACACACTTAGACATACACGCAACATGAAAGCTTTTCGACTTAAAACGTGTTGTTTAGGAAAAACAAGATAATTTCGCACGATGCGGGATTTCCTTAAAACGTGATTTTCGGAAAAATTTTGACGAAAGAAAATTCTCCTTTTGGTTCTCTTTAGATGCTACATGTTAAGGCGTACACGCCACAACAATTCTTTTCGAGATACAACGTGTAGTTTTGGAGATACAAGCTAATTTTGTACGATGCGTTATTTCTTCTCGTAAAGAGTTTCCAATGCGTACGTATATGTCTTTACTCTGCAAAACTGTATTTCCTTATGAAGTGGTATTCTTACATATCCTTTCGAGAGAAAACTGTCCTGTGCCTTCTCTTTTGAGGCTACACACTTAGACATACACGCAACATGAAAGCTTTTCGACTTACAACGTGTTGTTTAGGAAAAACAAGATAATTTCGCACGATGCGGGATTTCCTTAAAACGTGATTTTCTGAAAAATTTTGACGAAAGAAAATTCTCCTTTTGGTTCTCTTTAGATGCTACATGTTAAGACGTACACGCCACAACAATTCTTTTCGAGATACAACGTGTAGTTTTGGAGATACAAGCTAATTTTGTACGATGCGTTATTTCTTCTCGTAAAGAGTTTCCAATGCGTACGTATATGTCTTTACTCTGCAAAAATGTATTTCCTTATGAAGTGGTATTCTTACATATCCTTTCGAGAGAAAACTGTCCTGTGCCTTCTCTTTTGAGGCTACACACTTAGACATACACGCAACATGAAAGCTTTTCGACTTACAACGTGTTGTTTAGGAAAAACAAGATAATTTCGCACGATGCGGGATTTCGTTAAAACGTGATTTTCTGAAAAATTTTGACGAAAGAAAATTCTCCTTTTGGTTCTCTTTAGATGCTACATGTTAAGACGTACACGCCACAACAATTCTTTTCGAGATACAACGTGTAGTTTTGGAGATACAAGCTAATTTTGTACGATGCGTTATTTCTTCTCGTAAAGAGTTTCCAATGCGTACGTATATGTCTTTACTCTGCAAAACTGTATTTCCTTATGAAGTGGTATTCTTACATATCCTTTCGAGAGAAAACTGTCCTGTGCCTTCTCTTTTGAGGCTACACACTTAGACATACACGCAACATGAAAGCTTTTCGACTTACAACGTGTTGTTTAGGAAAAACAAGATAATTTCGCACGATGCGGGATTTCCTTAAAACGTGATTTTCTGAAAAATTTTGACGAAAGAAAATTCTCCTTTTGGTTCTCTTTAGATGCTACATATTAAGACGTACACGCCACAACAATTCTTTTCGAGATACAACGTGTAGTTTTGGAGATACAAGCTAATTTTGTACGATGCGTTATTTCTTCTCGTAAAGAGTTTCCAATGCGTACGTATATGTCTTTACTCTGCAAAACTGTATTTCCTTATGAAGTGGTATTCTTACATATCCTTTCGAGAGAAAACTGTCCTGTGCCTTCTCTTTTGAGGCTACACACTTAGACATACACGCAACATGAAAGCTTTTCGACTTACAACGTGTTGTTTAGGAAAAACAAGATAATTTCGCACGATGCGGGATTTCCTTAAAACGTGATTTTCTGAAAAATTTTGACGAAAGAAAATTCTCCTTTTGGTTCTCTTTAGATGCTACATGTTAAGACGTACACGCCACAACAATTCTTTTCGAGATACAACGTGTAGTTTTGGAGATACAAGCTAATTTTGTACTATGCGTTATTTCTTCTCGTAAAGAGTTTCCAATGCGTACGTATATGTCTTTACTCTGCAAAACTGTATTTCCTTATGAAGTGGTATTCTTACATATCCTTTCGAGAGAAAACTGTCCTGTGCCTACTCTTTTGAGGCTACACACTTAGACATACACGCAACATGAAAGCTTTTCGACTTACAACGTGTTGTTTAGGAAAAACAAGATAATTTCGCACGATGCGGGATTTCCTTAAAACGTGATTTTCTGAAATATTTTGACGAAAGAAAATTCTCCTTTTGGTTCTCTTTAGATGCTACATGTTAAGACGTACACGCCACAACAATTCTTTTCGAGATACAACGTGTAGTTTTGGAGATACAAGCTAATTTTGTACGATGCGTTATTTCTTCTCGTAAAGAGTTTCCAATGCGTACGTATATGTCTTTACTCTGCAAAAATGTATTTCCTTATGAAGTGGTATTCTTACATATCCTTTCGAGAGAAAACTGTCCTGTGCCTTCTCTTTTGAGGCTACACACTTAGACATACACGCAACATGAAAGCTTTTCGACTTACAACGTGTTGTTTAGGAAAAACAAGATAATTTCGCACGATGCGGGATTTCCTTAAAACGTGATTTTCTGAAAAATTTTGACGAAAGAAAATTCTCCTTTTGGTTCTCTTTAGATGCTACATGTTAAGACGTACACGCCACAACAATTCTTTTCGAGATACAACGTGTAGTTTTGGAGATACAAGCTAATTTTGTACGATGCGTTATTTCTTCTCGTAAAGAGTTTCCAATGCGTACGTATATGTCTTTACTCTGCAAAACTGTATTTCCTTATGAAGTGGTATTCTTACATATCCTTTCGAGAGAAAACTGTCCTGTGCCTTCTCTTTTGAGGCTACACACTTAGACATACACGCAACATGAAAGCTTTTCGACTTACAACGTGTTGTTTAGGAAAAACCAGATAATTTCGCACGATGCGGGATTTCGTTAAAACGTGATTTTCTGAAAAATTTTGACGAAAGAAAATTCTCCTTTTGGTTCTCTTTAGATGCTACATGTTAAGACGTACACGCCACAACAATTCTTTTCGAGATACAACGTGTAGTTTTGGAGATACAAGCTAATTTTGTACGATGTGTTATTTCTTCTCGTAAAGAGTTTCCAATGCGTACGTATATGTCTTTACTCTGCAAAACTGTATTTCCTTATGAAGTGGTATTCTTACATATCCTTTCGAGAGAAAACTGTCCTGTGCCTTCTCTTTTGAGGCTACACACTTAGACATACACGCAACATGAAAGCTTTTCGACTTACAACGTGTTGTTTAGGAAAAACAAGATAATTTCGCACGATGCGGGATTTCCTTAAAACGTGATTTTCTGAAAAATTTTGACGAACGAAAATTCTCCTTTTGGTTCTCTTTAGATGCTACATGTTAAGATGTACACGCCACAACAATTCTTTTCGAGATACAACGTGTAGTTTTGGAGATACAAGCTAATTTTGTACGATGCGTTATTTCTTCTCGTAAAGAGTTTCCAATGCGTACGTATATGTCTTTACTCTGCAAAACTGTATTTCCTTATGAAGTGGTATTCTTACATATCCTTTCGAGAGAAAACTGTCCTGTGCCTTCTCTTTTGAGGCTACACACTTAGACATACACGCAACATGAAAGCTTTTCGACTTACAACGTGTTGTTTAGGAAAAACAAGATAATTTCGCACGATGCGGGATTTCGTTAAAACGTGATTTTCTGAAAAATTTTGACGAAAGAAAATTCTCGTTTTGGTTCTCTTTAGATGCTACATGTTAAGACGTACACGCCACAACAATTCTTTTCGAGATACAACGTGTAGTTTTGGAGATACAAGCTAATTTTGTACGATGCGTTATTTCTTCTCGTAAAGAGTTTCCAATGCGTACGTATATGTCTTTACTCTGCAAAACTGTATTTCCTTATGTAGTGGTATTCTTACATATCCTTTCGAGAGAAAACTGTCCTGTGCCTTCTCTTTTGAGGCTACACACTTAGACATACACGCAACATGAAAGCTTTTCGACTTACAACGTGTTGTTTAGGAAAAACAAGATAATTTCGCACGATGCGGGATTTCCTTAAAACGTGATTTTCTGAAAAATTTTGACGAAAGAAAATTCTCCTTTTGGTTCTCTTTAGATGCTACATGTTAAGACGTACACGCCACAACAATTCTTTTCGAGATACAACGTGTAGTTTTGGAGATACAAGCTAATTTTGTACTATGCGTTATTTCTTCTCGTAAAGAGTTTCCAATGCGTACGTATATGTCTTTACTCTGCAAAACTGTATTTCCTTATGAAGTGGTATTCTTACATATCCTTTGGAGAGAAAACTGTCCTGTGCCTTCTCTTTTGAGGCTACACACTTAGACATACACGCAACATGAAAGCTTTTCGACTTACAACGTGTTGTTTAGGAAAAACAAGATAATTTCGCACGATGCGGGATTTCCTTAAAACGTGATTTTCTGAAAAATTTTGACGAAAGAAAATTCTCCTTTTGGTTCTCTTTAGATGCTACATGTTAAGACGTACACGCCACAACAATTCTTTTCGAGATACAACGTGTAGTTTTGGAGATACAAGCTAATTTTGTACTATGCGTTATTTCTTCTCGTAAAGAGTTTCCAATGCGTACGTATATGTCTTTACTCTGCAAAACTGTATTTCCTTATGAAGTGGTATTCTTACATATCCTTTCGAGAGAAAACTGTCCTGTGCCTTCTCTTTTGAGGCTACACACTTAGACATACACGCAACATGAAAGCTTTTCGACTTACAACGTGTTGTTTAGGAAATACAAGATAATTTCGCACGATGCGGGATTTCCTTAAAACGTGATTTTCTGAAAAATTTTGACGAAAGAAAATTCTCCTTTTGGTTCTCTTTAGATGCTACATGTTAAGACGTACACGCCACAACAATTCTTTTCGAGATACAACGTGTAGTTTTGGAGATACAAGCTAATTTTGTACGATGCGTTATTTCTTCTCGTAAAGAGTTTCCAATGCGTACGCATATGTCTTTACTCTGCAAAACTGTATTTCCTTATGAAGTGGTATTCTTACATATCCTTTCGAGAGAAAACTGTCCTGTGCCTTCTCTATTGAGGCTACACACTTAGACATACACGCAACATGAAAGCTTTTCGACTTACAACGTGTTGTTTAGGAAAAACAAGATAATTTCGCACGATGCGGGATTTCCTTAAAACGTGATTTTCTGAAAAATTTTGACGAAAGAAAATTCTCCTTTTGGTTCTCTTTAGATGCTACATGTTAAGACGTACACGCCACAACAATTCTTTTCGAGATACAACGTGTAGTTTTGGAGATACAAGCTAATTTTGTACGATGCGTTATTTCTTCTCGTAAAGAGTTTCCAATGCGTACGTATATGTCTTTACTCTGCAAAACTGTATTTCCTTATGAAGTGGTATTCTTACATATCCTTTCGAGAGAAAACTGTCCTGTGCCTTCTCTTTTGAGGCTACACACTTAGACATACACGCAACATGAAAGCTTTTCGACTTACAACGTGTTGTTTAGGAAAAACAAGATAATTTCGCACGATGCGGGATTTCCTTAAAACATGATTTTCTGAAAAATTTTGACGAAAGAAAATTCTCCTTTTGGTTCTCTTTAGATGCTACATGTTAAGACGTACACGCCACAACAATTCTTTTCGAGATACAACGTGTAGTTTTGGAGATACAAGCTAATTTTGTACTATGCGTTATTTCTTCTCGTAAAGAGTTTCCAATGCGTACGTATATGTCTTTACTCTGCAAAACTGTATTTCCTTATGAAGTGGTATTCTTACATATCCTTTCGAGAGAAAACTGTCCTGTGCCTTCTCTTTTGAGGCTACACACTTAGACATACACGCAACATGAAAGCTTTTCGACTTACAACGTGTTGTTTAGGAAAAACAAGATAATTTCGCACGATGCGGGATTTCCTTAAAACGTGATTTTCTGAAAAATTTTGACGAAAGAAATTTCTCCTTTTGGTTCTCTTTAGATGCTACATGTTAAGACGTACACGCCACAACAATTCTTTTCGAGATACAACGTGTAGTTTTGGAGATACAAGCTAATTTTGTACGATGCGTTATTTCTTCTTGTAAAGAGTTTCCAATGCGTACGTATATGTCTTTACTCTGCAAAACTGTATTTCCTTATGAAGTGGTATTCTTACATATCCTTTCGAGAGAAAACTGTCCTGTGCCTTCTCTTTTGAGGCTACACACTTAGACATACACGCAACATGAAAGCTTTTCGACTTACAACGTGTTGTTTAGGAAAAACAAGATAATTTCGCACGATGCGGGATTTCCTTAAAACGTGATTTTCTGAAAAATTTTGACGAAAGAAAATTCTCCTTTTGGTTCTCTTTAGATGCTACATGTTAAGACGTACACGCCACAACAATTCTTTTCGAGATACAACGTGTAGTTTTGGAGATACAAGCTAATTTTGTACGATGCGTTATTTCTTCTCGTAAAGAGTTTCCAATGCGTACGTATATGTCTTTACTCTGCAAAACTGTATTTCCTTATGAAGTGGTATTCTTACATATCCTTTCGAGAGAAAACTGTCCTGTGCCTTCTCTTTTGAGGCTACACACTTAGACATACACGCAACATGAAAGCTTTTCGACTTACAACGTGTTGTTTAGGAAAAACAAGATAATTTCGCACGATGCGGGATTTCCTTAAAACATGATTTTCTGAAAAATTTTGACGAAAGAAAATTCTCCTTTTGGTTCTCTTTAGATGCTACATGTTAAGACGTACACGCCACAACAATTCTTTTCGAGATACAACGTGTAGTTTTGGAGATACAAGCTAATTTTGTACGATGCGTTATTTCTTCTCGTAAAGAGTTTCCAATGCGTACGTATATGTCTTTACTCTGCAAAACTGTATTTCCTTATGAAGTGGTATTCTTACATATCCTTTCGAGAGAAAACTGTCCTGTGCCTTCTCTTTTGAGGCTACACACTTAGACATACACGCAACATGAAAGCTTTTCGACTTACAACGTGTTGTTTAGGAAAAACAAGATAATTTCGCACGATGCGGGATTTCCTTAAAACGTGATTTTCTGAAAAATTTTGACGAAAGAAATTTCTCCTTTTGGTTCTCTTTAGATGCTACATGTTAAGACGTACACGCCACAACAATTCTTTTCGAGATACAACGTGTAGTTTTGGAGATACAAGCTAATTTTGTACGATGCGTTATTTCTTCTCGTAAAGAGTTTCCAATGCGTAAGTATATGTCTTTACTCTGCAAAACTGTATTTCCTTATGAAGTGGTATTCTTACATATCCTTTCGAGAGAAAACTGTCCTGTGCCTTCTCTTTTGAGGCTACACACTTAGACATACACGCAACATGAAAGCTTTTCGACTTACAACGTGTTGTTTAGGAAAAACAAGATAATTTCGCACGATGCGGGATTTCCTTAAAACGTGATTTTCTGAAAAATTTTGACGAAAGAAATTTCTCCTTTTGGTTCTCTTTAGATGCTACATGTTAAGACGTACACGCCACAACAATTCTTTTCGAGATACAACGTGTAGTTTTGGAGATACAAGCTAATTTTGTACGATGCGTTATTTCTTCTCGTAAAGAGTTTCCAATGCGTACGTATATGTCTTTACTCTGCAAAACTGTATTTCCTTATGAAGTGGTATTCTTACATATCCTTTCGAGAGAAAACTGTCCTGTGCCTTCTCTTTTGAGGCTACACACTTAGACATACACGCAACATGAAAGCTTTTCGACTTACAACGTGTTGTGTTTAGGAAAAACAAGATAATTTCGCACGATGCGGGATTTCCTTAAAACGTGATTTTCTGAAAAATTTTGACGAAAGAAAATTCTCCTTTTGGTTCTCTTTAGATGCTACATGTTAAGACGTACACGCCACAACAATTCTTTTCGAGATACAACGTGAAGTTTTGGAGATACAAGCTAATTTTGTACTATGCGTTATTTCTTCTCGTAAAGAGTTTCCAATGCGTACGTATATGTCTTTACTCTGCAAAACTGTATTTCCTTATGAAGTGGTATTCTTACATATCCTTTCGAGAGAAAACTGTCCTGTGCCTTCTCTTTTGAGGCTACACACTTAGACATACACGCAACATGAAAGCTATTCGACTTACAACGTGTTGTTTAGGAAAAACAAGATAATTTCGCACGATGCAGGATTTCCCTAAAACGTGATTTTCTGAAAATTTTTGACGAAAGAAAATTCTCCTTTTGGTTCTCTTTAGATGCTACATGTTAAGACGTACACGCCACAACAATTCTTTTCGAGATACAACGTGTAGTTTTGGAGATACAAGCTAATTTTGTACTATGCGTTATTTCTTCTCGTAAAGAGTTTCCAATGCGTACGTATATGTCTTTACTCTGCAAAACTGTATTTCCTTATGAAGTGGTATTCTTACATATCCTTTCGAGAGAAAACTGTCCTGTGCCTTCTCTTTTGAGGCTACACACGTAGACATACACGCAACATGAAAGCTTTTCGACTTACAAAGTGTTGTTTAGGAAAAACAAGATAATTTCGCACGATGCGGGATTTCCTTAAAACGTGATTTTCTGAAAAATTTTGACGAAAGAAAATTCTCCTTTTGGTTCTCTTTAGATGCTACATGTTAAGACGTACACGCCACAACAATTCTTTTCGAGATACAACGTGTAGTTTTGGAGATACAAGCTAATTTTGTACGATGCGTTATTTCTTCTCGTAAAGAGTTTCCAATGCGTACGCATATTTCTTTACTCTGCAAAACTGTATTTCCTTATGAAGTGGTATTCTTACATATCCTTTCGAGAGAAAACTGTCCTGTGTCTTCTCTTTTGAGGCTACACACTTAGACATACACGCAACATGAAAGCTTTTCGACTTACAACGTGTTGTTTAGGAAAAACAAGATAATTTCGCACGATGCGGGATTTCCTTAAAACGTGATTTTCTGAAAAATTTTGACGAAAGAAAATTCTCCTTTTGGTTCTCTTTAGATGCTACATGTTAAGACGTACACGCCACAACAATTCTTTTCGAGATACAACGTGTAGTTTTGGAGATACAAGCTAATTTTGTACTATGCGTTATTTCTTCTCGTAAAGAGTTTCCAATGCGTACGTATATGTCTTTACTCTGCAAAACTGTATTTCCTTATGAAGTGGTATTCTTACATATCCTTTCGAGAGAAAACTGTCCTGTGCCTTCTCTTTTGAGGCTACACACGTAGACATACACGCAACATGAAAGCTTTTCGACTTACAACGTGTTGTTTAGGAAAAACAAGATAATTTCGCACGATGCGGGATTTCCTTAAACGTGATTTTCTGAAAAATTTTGACGAAAGAAAATTCTCCTTTTGGTTCTCTTTAGATGCTACATGTTAAGACGTACACGCCACAACAATTCTTTTCGAGATACAACGTGTAGTTTTGGAGATACAAGCTAATTTTGTACGATGCGTTATTTCTTCTCGTAAAGAGTTTCCAATGCGTATGCATATTTCTTTACTCTGCAAAACTGTATTTCCTTATGAAGTGGTATTCTTACATATCCTTTCGAGAGAAAACTGTCCTGTGTCTTCTCTTTTGAGGCTACACACTTAGACATACACGCAACATGAAAGCTTTTCGACTTACAACGTGTTGTTTAGGAAAAACAAGATAATTTCGCACGATGCGGGATTTCCTTAAAACGTGATTTTCTGAAAAATTTTGACGAAAGAAAATTCTCCTTTTGGTTCTCTTTAGATGCTACATGTTAAGACGTACACGCCACAACAATTCTTTTCGAGATACAACGTGTAGTTTTGGAGATACAAGCTAATTTTGTACTATGCATTATTTCTTCTCGTAAAGAGTTTCCAATGCGTACGTATATGTCTTTACTCTGCAAAACTGTATTTCCTTATGAAGTGGTATTCTTACATATCCTTTCGAGAGAAAACTGTCCTGTGCCTTCTCTTTTGAGGCTACACACGTAGACATACACGCAACATGAAAGCTTTTCGACTTACAACGTGTTGTTTAGGAAAAACAAGATAATTTCGCACGATGCGGGATTTCCTTAAACGTGATTTTCTGAAAAATTTTGACGAAAGAAAATTCTCCTTTTGGTTCTCTTTAGATGCTACATGTTAAGACGTACACGCCACAACAATTCTTTTCGAGATACAACGTGTAGTTTTGGAGATACAAGCTAATTTTGTACTATGCGTTATTTCTTCTCGTAAAGAGTTTCCAATGCGTACGTATATGTCTTTACTCTGCAAAACTGTATTTCCTTATGAAGTGGTATTCTTACATATCCTTTCGAGAGAAAACTGTCCTGTGCCTTCTCTTTTGAGGCTACACACGTAGACATACACGCAACATGAAAGCTTTTCGACTTACAACGTGTTGTTTAGGAAAAACAAGATAATTTCGCACGATGCGGGATTTCCTTAAAACGTGATTTTCTGAAAAATTTTGATGAAAGAAAATTCTCCTTTTGGTTCTCTTTAGATGCTACATGTTAAGACGTACACGCCACAACAATTCTTTTCGAGATACAACGTGTAGTTTTGGAGATACAAGCTAATTTTGTACTATGCGTTATTTCTTCTCGTAAAGAGTTTCCAATGCGTACGTATATGTTTTTACTATGCAAAACTGTATTTCCTTATGAAGTGGTATTCTTACATATCCTTTCGAGAGAAAACTGTCCTGTGCCTTCTCTTTTGAGGCTACAGACGTAGACATACACGCAACATGAAAGCTTTTCGACTTACAACGTGTTGTTTAGGAAAAACAAGATAATTTCGCACGATGCGGGATTTCCTTAAAACGTGATTTTCTGAAAAATTTTGACGAAAGAAAATTCTCCTTTTGGTTCTCTTTAGATGCTACATGTTAAGACGTACACGCCACAACAATTCTTTTCGAGATACAACGTGTAGTTTTGGAGATACAAGCTAATTTTGTACTATGCGTTATTTCTTCTCGTAAAGAGTTTCCAATGCGTACGTATATGTCTTTACTCTGCAAAACTGTATTTCCTTATGAAGTGGTATTCTTACATATCATTTCGAGAGAAAACTGTCCTGTGCCTTCTCTTTTGAGGCTACACACGTAGACATACACGCAACATGAAAGCTTTTCGACTTACAACGTGTTGTTTAGGAAAAACAAGATAATTTCGCACGATGCGGGATTTCCTTAAAACGTGATTTTCTGAAAAATTTTGACGAAAGAAAATTCTCCTTTTGGTTCTCTTTAGATGCTACATGTTAAGACGTACACGCCACAACAATTCTTTTCGAGATACAACGTGTAGTTTTGGAGATACAAGCTAATTTTGTACTATGCGTTATTTCTTCTCGTAAAGAGTTTCCAATGCGTACGTATATGTCTTTACTCTGCAAAACTGTATTTCCTTATGAAGTGGTATTCTTACATATCCTTTCGAGAGAAAACTGTCCTGTGCCTTCTCTTTTGAGGCTACACACTTAGACATACACGCAACATGAAAGCTATTCGACTTACAACGTGTTGTTTAGGAAAAACAAGATAATTTCGCACAATGCAGGATTTCCCTAAAACGTGATTTTCTGAAAATTTTTGACGAAAGAAAATTCTCCTTTTGGTTCTCTTTAGATGCTACATGTTAAGACGTACACGCCACAACAATTCTTTTCGAGATACAACGTGTAGTTTTGGAGATACAAGCTAATTTTGTACGATGCGTTATTTCTTCTCGTAAAGAGTTTCCAATGCATACGCATATTTCTTTACTCTGCAAAACTGTATTTCCTTATGAAGTGGTATTCTTACATATCCTTTCGAGAGAAAACTGTCCTGTGTCTTCTCTTTTGAGGCTACACACTTAGACATACACGCAACATGAAAGCTTTTCGACTTACAACGTGTTGTTTAGGAAAAACAAGATAATTTCGCACGATGCGGGATTTCCTTAAAACGTGATTTTCTGAAAAATTTTGACGAAAGAAAATTCTCCTTTTGGTTCTCTTTAGATGCTACATGTTAAGACGTACACGCCACAACAATTCTTTTCGAGATACAACGTGCAGTTTTGGAGATACAAGCTAATTTTGTACTATGCGTTATTTCTTCTCGTAAAGAGTTTCCAATGCGTACGTATATGTCTTTACTCTGCAAAACTGTATTTCCTTATGAAGTGGTATTCTTACATATCCTTTCGAGAGAAAACTGTCCTGTGCCTTCTCTTTTGAGGCTACACACTTAGACATACACGCAACATGAAAGCTTTTCGACTTACAACGTGTTGTTTAGGAAAAACAAGATAATTTCGCACGATGCGGGATTTCCTTAAAACGTGATTTTCTGAAAAATTTTGACGAAAGAAAATTCTCCTTTTGGTTCTCTTTAGATGCTACATGTTAAGACGTACACGCCACAACAATTCTTTTCGAGATACAACGTGTAGTTTTGGAGATACAAGCTAATTTTGTACGATGCGTTATTTCTTCTCGTAAAGAGTTTCCAATGCGTACGCATATTTCTTTACTCTGCAAAACTGTATTTCCTTATGAAGTGGTATTCTTACATATCCTTTCGAGAGAAAACTGTCCTGTGTCTTCTCTTTTGAGGCTACACACTTAGACATACACGCAACATGAAAGCTTTTCGACTTACAACGTGTTGTTTAGGAAAAACAAGATAATTTCGCACGATGCGGGATTTCCTTAAAACGTGATTTTCTGAAAAATTTTGACGAAAGAAAATTCTCCTTTTGGTTCTCTTTAGATGCTACATGTTAAGACGTACACGCCACAACAATTCTTTTCGAGATACAACGTGTAGTTTTGGAGATACAAGCTAATTTTGTACTATGCGTTATTTCTTCTCGTAAAGAGTTTCCAATGCGTAAGTATATGTCTTTACTCTGTAAAACTGTATTTCCTTATGAAGTGGTATTCTTACATATCCTTTCGAGAGAAAATTGTCCTGTGCCTTCTCTTTTGAGGCTACACACGTAGACATACACGCAACATGAAAGCTTTTCGACTTACAACGTGTTGTTTAGGAAAAACAAGATAATTTCGCACGATGCGGGATTTCCTTAAACGTGATTTTCTGAAAAATTTTGACGAAAGAAAATTCTCCTTTTGGTTCTCTTTAGATGCTACATGTTAAGACGTACACGCCACAACAATTCTTTTCGAGATACAACGTGTAGTTTTGGAGATACAAGCTAATTTTGTACTATGCGTTATTTCTTCTCGTAAAGAGTTTCCAATGCGTACGTATGTCTTTACTCTGCAAAACTCTATTTCCTTATGAAGTGGTATTCTTACATATCCTTTCGAGAGAAAACTGTCCTGTGCCTTCTCTTTTGAGGCTACACACTTAGACATACACGCAACATGAAAGCTTTTCGACTTACAACGTGTTGTTTAGGAAAAACAAGATAATTTCGCACGATGCGGGATTTCCTTAAAACGTGATTTTCTGAAAAATTTTGACGAAAGAAAATTCTCCTTTTGGTTCTCTTTAGATGCTACATGTTAAGACGTACACGCCACAACAATTCTTTTCGAGATACAACGTGTAGTTTTGGAGATACAAGCTAATTTTGTACTATGCGTTATTTCTTCTCGTAAAGAGTTTCCAATGCGTACATATATGTCTTTACTCTGCAAAACTGTATTTCCTTATGAAGTGGTATTCTTACATATCATTTCGAGAGAAAACTGTCCTGTGCCTTCTCTTTTGAGGCTACACACGTAGACATACACGCAACATGAAAGCTTTTCGACTTACAACGTGTTGTTTAGGAAAAACAAGATAATTTCGCACGATGCGGGATTTCCTTAAAACGTGATTTTCTGAAAAATTTTGACGAAAGAAAATTCTCCTTTTGGTTCTCTTTAGATGCTACATGTTAAGACGTACACGCCACAACAATTCTTTTCGAGATACAACGTGTAGTTTTGGAGATACAAGCTAATTTTGTACTATGCGTTATTTCTTCTCGTAAAGAGTTTCCAATGCGTACGTATATGTCTTTACTCTGCAAAACTGTATTTCCTTATGAAGTGGTATTCTTACATATCCTTTCGAGAGAAAACTGTCCTGTGCCTTCTCTTTTGAGGCTACACACTTAGACATACACGCAACATGAAAGCTATTCGACTTACAACGTGTTGTTTAGGAAAAACAAGATAATTTCGCACAATGCAGGATTTCCCTAAAACGTGATTTTCTGAAAATTTTTGACGAAAGAAAATTCTCCTTTTGGTTCTCTTTAGATGCTACATGTTAAGACGTACACGCCACAACAATTCTTTTCGAGATACAACGTGTAGTTTTGGAGATACAAGCTAATTTTGTACTATGCGTTATTTCTTCTCGTAAAGAGTTTCCAATGCGTACGTATATGTCTTTACTCTGCAAAACTGTATTTCCTTATGAAGTGGTATTCTTACATATCCTTTCGAGAGAAAACTGTCCTGTGCCTTCTCTTTTGAGGCTACACACGTAGACATACACACAACATGAAAGCTTTTCGACTTACAAAGTGTTGTTTAGGAAAAACAAGATAATTTCGCACGATGCGGGATTTCCTTAAAACGTGATTTTCTGAAAAATTTTGACGAAAGAAAATTCTCCTTTTGGTTCTCTTTAGATGCTACATGTTAAGACGTACACGCCACAACAATTCTTTTCGAGATACAACGTGTAGTTTTGGAGATACAAGCTAATTTTGTACGATGCGTTATTTCTTCTCGTAAAGAGTTTCCAATGCGTACGCATATTTCTTTACTCTGCAAAACTGTATTTCCTTATGAAGTGGTATTCTTACATATCCTTTCGAGAGAAAACTGTCCTGTGTCTTCTCTTTTGAGGCTACACACTTAGACATACACGCAACATGAAAGCTTTTCGACTTACAACGTGTTGTTTAGGAAAAACAAGATAATTTCGCACGATGCGGGATTTCCTTAAAACGTGATTTTCTGAAAAATTTTGACGAAAGAAAATTCTCCTTTTGGTTCTCTTTAGATGCTACATGTTAAGACGTACACGCCACAACAATTCTTTTCGAGATACAACGTGCAGTTTTGGAGATACAAGCTAATTTTGTACTATGCGTTATTTCTTCTCGTAAAGAGTTTCCAATGCGTACGTATATGTCTTTACTCTGCAAAACTGTATTTCCTTATGAAGTGGTATTCTTACATATCCTTTCGAGAGAAAACTGTCCTGTGCCTTCTCTTTTGAGGCTACACACTTAGACATACACGCAACATGAAAGCTTTTCGACTTACAACGTGTTGTTTAGGAAAAACAAGATAATTTCGCACGATGCGGGATTTCCTTAAAACGTGATTTTCTGAAAAATTTTGACGAAAGAAAATTCTCCTTTTGGTTCTCTTTAGATGCTACATGTTAAGACGTACACGCCACAACAATTCTTTTCGAGATACAACGTGTAGTTTTGGAGATACAAGCTAATTTTGTACGATGCGTTATTTCTTCTCGTAAAGAGTTTCCAATGCGTACGCATATTTCTTTACTCTGCAAAACTGTATTTCCTTATGAAGTGGTATTCTTACATATCCTTTCGAGAGAAAACTGTCCTGTGCCTTCTCTTTTGAGGCTACACACTTAGACATACACGCAACATGAAAGCTTTTCGACTTACAACGTGTTGTTTAGGAAAAACAAGATAATTTCGCACGATGCGGGATTTCCTTAAAACGTGATTTTCTGAAAAATTTTGACGAAAGAAAATTCTCCTTTTGGTTCTCTTTAGATGCTACATGTTAAGACGTACACGCCACAACAATTCTTTTCGAGATACAACGTGTAGTTTTGGAGATACAAGCTAATTTTGTACTATGCGTTATTTCTTCTCGTAAAGAGTTTCCAATGCGTACGTATATTTCTTTACTCTGCAAAACTGTATTTCCTTATGAAGTGGTATTCTTACATATCCTTTCGAGAGAAAACTGTCCTGTGCCTTCTCTTTTGAGGCTACACACGTAGACATACACGCAACATGAAAGCTTTTCGACTTACAACGTGTTGTTTAGGAAAAACAAGATAATTTCGCACGATGCGGGATTTCCTTAAAACGTGATTTTCTGAAAAATTTTGACGAAAGAAAATTCTCCTTTTGGTTCTCTTTAGATGCTACATGTTAAGACGTACACGCCACAACAATTCTTTTCGAGATACAACGTGTAGTTTTGGAGATACAAGCTAATTTTGTACTATGCGTTATTTCTTCTCGTAAAGAGTTTCCAATGCGTACATATATGTCTTTACTCTGCAAAACTGTATTTCCTTATGAAGTGGTATTCTTACATATCCTTTCGAGAGAAAACTGTCCTGTGCCTTCTCTTTTGAGGCTACACACTTAGACATACACGCAACATGAAAGCTATTCGACTTACAACGTGTTGTTTAGGAAAAACAAGATAATTTCGCACGATGCGGGATTTCCCTAAAACGTGATTTTCTGAAAATTTTTGACGAAAGAAAATTCTCCTTTTGGTTCTCTTTAGATGCTACATGTTAAGACGTACACGCCACAACAATTCTTTTCGAGATACAACGTGTAGTTTTGGAGATACAAGCTAATTTTGTACTATGCGTTATTTCTTCTCGTAAAGAGTTTCCAATGCGTACGTATATGTCTTTACTCTGCAAAACTGTATTTCCTTATGAAGTGGTATTCTTACATATCCTTTCGAGACAAAACTGTCCTGTGCCTTCTCTTTTGAGGCTACACACGTAGACATACACGCAACATGAAAGCTTTTCGACTTACAAAGTGTTGTTTAGGAAAAACAAGATAATTTCGCACGATGCGGGATTTCCTTAAAACGTGATTTTCTGAAAAATTTTGACGAAAGAAAATTCTCCTTTTGGTTCTCTTTAGATGCTACATGTTAAGACGTACACGCCACAACAATTCTTTTCGAGATACAACGTGTAGTTTTGGAGATACAAGCTAATTTTGTACTATGCGTTATTTCTTCTCGTAAAGAGTTTCCAATGCGTACGTATATGTCTTTACTCTGCAAAACTGTAATTCCTTATGAAGTGGTATTCTTACATATCCTTTCGAGAGAAAACTGTCCTGTGCCTTCTCTTTTGAGGCTACACACTTAGACATACACGCAACATGAAAGCTTTTCGACTTACAACGTGTTGTTTAGGAAAAACAAGATAATTTCGCACGATGCGGGATTTCCTTAAAACGTGATTTTCTGAAAAATTTTGACGAAAGAAAATTCTCCTTTTGGTTCTCTTTAGATGCTACATGTTAAGACGTACACGCCACAACAATTCTTTTCGAGATACAACGTGTAGTTTTGGAGATACAAGCTAATTTTGTACTATGCGTTATTTCTTCTCGTAAAGAGTTTCCAATGCGTACGTATATGTCTTTACTCTGCAAAACTGTATTTCCTTATGAAGTGGTATTCCTACATATCCTTTCGAGAGAAAACTGTCCTGTGCCTTCTCTTTTGAGGCTACACACGTAGACATACACGCAACATGAAAGCTTTTCGACTTACAACGTGTTGTTTAGGAAAAACAAGATAATTTCGCACGATGCGGGATTTCCTTAAAACGTGATTTTCTGAAAAATTTTGATGAAAGAAAATTCTCCTTTTGGTTCTCTTTAGATGCTACATGTTAAGACGTACACGCCACAACAATTCTTTTCGAGATACAACGTGTAGTTTTGGAGATACAAGCTAATTTTGTACTATGCGTTATTTCTTCTCGTAAAGAGTTTCCAATGCGTACGTATATGTTTTTACTCTGCAAAACTGTATTTCCTTATGAAGTGGTATTCTTACATATCCTTTCGAGAGAAAACTGTCCTGTGCCTTCTCTTTTGAGGCTACAGACGTAGACATACACGCAACATGAAAGCTTTTCGACTTACAACGTGTTGTTTAGGAAAAACAAGATAATTTCGCACGATGCGGGATTTCCTTAAAACGTGATTTTCTGAAAAATTTTGACGAAAGAAAATTCTCCTTTTGGTTCTCTTTAGATGCTACATGTTAAGACGTACACGCCACAACAATTCTTTTCGAGATACAACGTGTAGTTTTGGAGATACAAGCTAATTTTGTACTATGCGTTATTTCTTCTCGTAAAGAGTTTCCAATGCGTACGTATATGTCTTTACTCTGCAAAACTGTATTTCCTTATGAAGTGGTATTCTTACATATCCTTTCGAGAGAAAACTGTCCTGTGCCTTCTCTTTTGAGGCTACACACGTAGACATACACGCAACATGAAAGCTTTTCGACTTACAACGTGTTGTTTAGGAAAAACAAGATAATTTCGCACGATGCGGGATTTCCTTAAAACGTGATTTTCTGAAAAATTTTGACGAAAGAAAATTCTCCTTTTGGTTCTCTTTAGATGCTACATGTTAAGACGTACACGCCACAACAATTCTTTTCGAGATACAACGTGTAGTTTTGGAGATACAAGCTAATTTTGTACGATGCGTTATTTCTTCTCGTAAAGAGTTTCCAATGCGTACGTATATGTCTTTACTCTGCAAAACTGTATTTCCTTATGAAGTGGTATTCTTACATATCCTTTCGAGAGAAAACTGTCCTGTGCCTTCTCTTTTGAGGCTACACACTTAGACATACACGCAACATGAAAGCTATTCGACTTACAACGTGTTGTTTAGGAAAAACAAGATAATTTCGCACGATGCAGGATTTCCCTAAAACGTGATTTTCTGAAAATTTTTGACGAAAGAAAATTCTCCTTTTGGTTCTCTTTAGATGCTACATGTTAAGACGTACACGCCACAACAATTCTTTTCGAGATACAACGTGTAGTTTTGGAGATACAAGCTAATTTTGTACTATGCGTTATTTCTTCTCGTAAAGAGTTTCCAATGCGTACGTATATGTCTTTACTCTGCAAAACTGTATTTCCTTATGAAGTGGTATTCTTACATATCCTTTCGAGAGAAAACTGTCCTGTGCCTTCTCTTTTGAGGCTACACACGTAGACATACACGCAACATGAAAGCTTTTCGACATACAAAGTGTTGTTTAGGAAAAACAAGATAATTTCGCACGATGCGGGATTTCCTTAAAACGTGATTTTCTGAAAAATTTTGACGAAAGAAAATTCTCCTTTTGGTTCTCTTTAGATGCTACATGTTAAGACGTACACGCCACAACAATTCTTTTCGAGATACAACGTGTAGTTTTGGAGATACAAGCTAATTTTGTACGATGCGTTATTTCTTCTCGTAAAGAGTTTCCAATGCGTACGCATATTTCTTTACTCTGCAAAACTGTATTTCCTTATGAAGTGGTATTCTTACATATCCTTTCGAGAGAAAACTGTCCTGTGCCTTCTCTTTTGAGGCTACAGACGTAGACATACACGCAACATGAAAGCTTTTCGACTTACAACGTGTTGTTTAGGAAAAACAAGATAATTTCGCACGATGCGGGATTTCCCTAAAACGTGATTTTCTGAAAAATTTTGACGAAAGAAAATTCTCCTTTTGGTTCTCTTTAGATGCTACATGTTAAGACGTACACGCCACAACAATTCTTTTCGAGATACAACGTGTAGTTTTGGAGATACAAGCTAATTTTGTACTATGCGTTATTTCTTCTCGTAAAGAGTTTCCAATGCGTACGTATATGTCTTTACTCTGCAAAACTGTATTTCCTTATGAAGTGGTATTCTTACATATCCTTTCGAGAGAAAACTGTCCTGTGCCTTCTCTTTTGAGGCTACACACGTAGACATACACGCAACATGAAAGCTTTTGGACTTACAACGTGTTGTTTAGGAAAAACAAGATAATTTCGCACGATGCGGGATTTCCTTAAAACGTGATTTTCTGAAAAATTTTGACGAAAGAAAATTCTCCTTTTGGTTCTCTTTAGATGCTACATGTTAAGACGTACACGCCACAACAATTCTTTTCGAGATACAACGTGTAGTTTTGGAGATACAAGCTAATTTTGTACTATGCGTTATTTCTTCTCGTAAAGAGTTTCCAATGCGTACGTATATGTTTTTACTCTGCAAAACTGTATTTCCTTATGAAGTGGTATTCTTACATATCCTTTCGAGAGAAAACTGTCCTGTGCCTTCTCTTTTGAGGCTACAGACGTAGACATACACGCAACATGAAAGCTTTTCGACTTACAACGTGTTGTTTAGGAAAAACAAGATAATTTCGCACGATGCGGGATTTCCTTAAAACGTGATTTTCTGAAAAATTTTGACGAAAGAAAATTCTCCTTTTGGTTCTCTTTAGATGCTACATGTTAAGACGTACACGCCACAACAATTCTTTTCGAGATACAACGTGTAGTTTTGGAGATACAAGCTAATTTTGTACTATGCGTTATTTCTTCTCGTAAAGAGTTTCCAATGCGTACGTATATGTCTTTACTCTGCAAAACTGTATTTCCTTATGAAGTGGTATTCTTACATATCCTTTCGAGAGAAAACTGTCCTGTGCCTTCTCTTTTGAGGCTACACACGTAGACATACACGCAACATGAAAGCTTTTCGACTTACAACGTGTTGTTTAGGAAAAACAAGATAATTTCGCACGATGCGGGATTTCCTTAAAACGTGATTTTCTGAAAAATTTTGACGAAAGAAAATTCTCCTTTTGGTTCTCTTTAGATGCTACATGTTAAGACGTACACGCCACAACAATTCTTTTCGAGATACAACGTGTAGTTTTGGAGATACAAGCTAATTTTGTACTATGCGTTATTTCTTCTCGTAAAGAGTTTCCAATGCGTACGTATATGTCTTTACTCTGCAAAACTGTATTTCCTTATGAAGTGGTATTCTTACATATCCTTTCGAGAGAAAACTGTCCTGTGCCTTCTCTTTTGAGGCTACACACTTAGACATACACGCAACATGAAAGCTATTCGACTTACAACGTGTTGTTTAGGAAAAACAAGATAATTTCGCACGATGCAGGATTTCCCTAAAACGTGATTTTCTGAAAATTTTTGACGAAAGAAAATTCTCCTTTTGGTTCTCTTTAGATGCTACATGTTAAGACGTACACGCCACAACAATTCTTTTCGAGATACAACGTGTAGTTTTGGAGATACAAGCTAATTTTGTACTATGCGTTATTTCTTCTCGTAAAGAGTTTCCAATGCGTACGTATATGTCTTTACTCTGCAAAACTGTATTTCCTTATGAAGTGGTATTCTTACATATCCTTTCGAGAGAAAACTGTCCTGTGCCTTCTCTTTTGAGGCTACACACGTAGACATACACGCAACATGAAAGCTTTTCGACATACAAAGTGTTGTTTAGGAAAAACAAGATAATTTCGCACGATGCGGGATTTCCTTAAAACGTGATTTTCTGAAAAATTTTGACGAAAGAAAATTCTCCTTTTGGTTCTCTTTAGATGCTACATGTTAAGACGTACACGCCACAACAATTCTTTTCGAGATACAACGTGTAGTTTTGGAGATACAAGCTAATTTTGTACGATGCGTTATTTCTTCTCGTAAAGAGTTTCCAATGCGTACGCATATTTCTTTACTCTGCAAAACTGTATTTCCTTATGAAGTGGTATTCTTACATATCCTTTCGAGAGAAAACTGTCCTGTGCCTTCTCTTTTGAGGCTACAGACGTAGACATACACGCAACATGAAAGCTTTTCGACTTACAACGTGTTGTTTAGGAAAAACAAGATAATTTCGCACGATGCGGGATTTCCCTAAAACGTGATTTTCTGAAAAATTTTGACGAAAGAAAATTCTCCTTTTGGTTCTCTTTAGATGCTACATGTTAAGACGTACACGCCACAACAATTCTTTTCGAGATACAACGTGTAGTTTTGGAGATACAAGCTAATTTTGTACTATGCGTTATTTCTTCTCGTAAAGAGTTTCCAATGCGTACGTATATGTCTTTACTCTGCAAAACTGTATTTCCTTATGAAGTGGTATTCTTACATATCCTTTCGAGAGAAAACTGTCCTGTGCCTTCTCTTTTGAGGCTACACACGTAGACATACACGCAACATGAAAGCTTTTGGACTTACAACGTGTTGTTTAGGAAAAACAAGATAATTTCGCACGATGCGGGATTTCCTTAAAACGTGATTTTCTGAAAAATTTTGACGAAAGAAAATTCTCCTTTTGGTTCTCTTTAGATGCTACATGTTAAGACGTACACGCCACAACAATTCTTTTCGAGATACAACGTGTAGTTTTGGAGATACAAGCTAATTTTGTACGATGCGTTATTTCTTCTCGTAAAGAGTTTCCAATGCGTACGCATATTTCTTTACTCTGCAAAACTGTATTTCCTTATGAAGTGGTATTCTTACATATCCTTTCGAGAGAAAACTGTCCTGTGTCTTCTCTTTTGAGGCTACACACTTAGACATACACGCAACATGAAAGCTTTTCGACTTACAACGTGTTGTTTAGGAAAAACAAGATAATTTCGCACGATGCGGGATTTCCTTAAAACGTGATTTTCTGAAAAATTTTGACGAAAGAAAATTCTCCTTTTGGTTCTCTTTAGATGCTACATGTTAAGACGTACACGCCACAACAATTCTTTTCGAGATACAACGTGTAGTTTTGGAGATACAAGCTAATTTTGTACTATGCGTTATTTCTTCTCGTAAAGAGTTTCCAATGCGTACGTATATGTCTTTACTCTGCAAAACTGTATTTCCTTATGAAGTGGTATTCTTACATATCCTTTCGAGAGAAAACTGTCCTGTGCCTTCTCTTTTGAGGCTACACACGTAGACATACACGCAACATGAAAGCTTTTCGACTTACAACGTGTTGTTTAGGAAAAACAAGATAATTTCGCACGATGCGGTATTTCCTTAAACGTGATTTTCTGAAAAATTTTGACGAAAGAAAATTCTCCTTTTGGTTCTCTTTAGATGCTACATGTTAAGACGTACACGCCACAACAATTCTTTTCGAGATACAACGTGTAGTTTTGGAGATACAAGCTAATTTTGTACTATGCGTTATTTCTTCTCGTAAAGAGTTTCCAATGCGTACGTATATGTCTTTACTCTGCAAAACTGTATTTCCTTATGAAGTGGTATTCTTACATATCCTTTCGAGAGAAAACTGTCCTGTGCCTTCTCTTTTGAGGCTACACACGTAGACATACACGCAACATGAAAGCTTTTCGACTTACAACGTGTTGTTTAGGAAAAACAAGATAATTTCGCACGATGCGGGATTTCCTTAAAACGTGATTTTCTGAAAAATTTTGACGAAAGAAAATTCTCCTTTTGGTTCTCTTTAGATGCTACATGTTAAGACGTACACGCCACAACAATTCTTTTCGAGATACAACGTGTAGTTTTGGAGATACAAGCTAATTTTGTACTATGCGTTATTTCTTCTCGTAAAGAGTTTCCAATGCGTACGTATATGTTTTTACTCTGCAAAACTGTATTTCCTTATGAAGTGGTATTCTTACATATCCTTTCGAGAGAAAACTGTCCTGTGCCTTCTCTTTTGAGGCTACAGACGTAGACATACACGCAACATGAAAGCTTTTCGACTTACAACGTGTTGTTTAGGAAAAACAAGATAATTTCGCACGATGCGGGATTTCCTTAAAACGTGATTTTCTGAAAAATTTTGACGAAAGAAAATTCTCCTTTTGGTTCTCTTTAGATGCTACATGTTAAGACGTACACGCCACAACAATTCTTTTCGAGATACAACGTGTAGTTTTGGAGATACAAGCTAATTTTGTACTATGCGTTATTTCTTCTCGTAAAGAGTTTCCAATGCGTACGTATATGTCTTTACTCTGCAAAACTGTAATTCCTTATGAAGTGGTATTCTTACATATCCTTTCGAGAGAAAACTGTCCTGTGCCTTCTCTTTTGAGGCTACACACTTAGACATACACGCAACATGAAAGCTTTTCGACTTACAACGTGTTGTTTAGGAAAAACAAGATAATTTCGCACGATGCGGGATTTCCTTAAAACGTGATTTTCTGAAAAATTTTGACGAAAGAAAATTCTCCTTTTGGTTCTCTTTAGATGCTACATGTTAAGACGTACACGCCACAACAATTCTTTTCGAGATACAACGTGTAGTTTTGGAGATACAAGCTAATTTTGTACTATGCGTTATTTCTTCTCGTAAAGAGTTTCCAATGCGTACGTATATGTCTTTACTCTGCAAAACTGTATTTCCTTATGAAGTGGTATTCTTACATATCCTTTCGAGAGAAAACTGTCCTGTGCCTTCTCTTTTGAGGCTACACACGTAGACATACACGCAACATGAAAGCTTTTCGACTTACAACGTGTTGTTTAGGAAAAACAAGATAATTTCGCACGATGCGGGATTTCCTTAAAACGTGATTTTCTGAAAAATTTTGATGAAAGAAAATTCTCCTTTTGGTTCTCTTTAGATGCTACATGTTAAGACGTACACGCCACAACAATTCTTTTCGAGATACAACGTGTAGTTTTGGAGATACAAGCTAATTTTGTACTATGCGTTATTTCTTCTCGTAAAGAGTTTCCAATGCGTACGTATATGTTTTTACTCTGCAAAACTGTATTTCCTTATGAAGTGGTATTCTTACATATCCTTTCGAGAGAAAACTGTCCTGTGCCTTCTCTTTTGAGGCTACAGACGTAGACATACACGAAACATGAAAGCTTTTCGACTTACAACGTGTTGTTTAGGAAAAACAAGATAATTTCGCACGATGCGGGATTTCCTTAAAACGTGATTTTCTGAAAAATTTTGACGAAAGAAAATTCTCCTTTTGGTTCTCTTTAGATGCTACATGTTAAGACGTACACGCCACAACAATTCTTTTCGAGATACAACGTGTAGTTTTGGAGATACAAGCTAATTTTGTACTATGCGTTATTTCTTCTCGTAAAGAGTTTCCAATGCGTACGTATATGTCTTTACTCTGCAAAACTGTATTTCCTTATGAAGTGGTATTCTTACATATCCTTTCGAGAGAAAACTGTCCTGTGCCTTCTCTTTTGAGGCTACACACTTAGACATACACGCAACATGAAAGCTTTTCGACTTACAACGTGTTGTTTAGGAAAAACAAGATAATTTCGCACGATGCGGGATTTCCTTAAAACGTGATTTTCTGAAAAATTTTGACGAAAGAAAATTCTCCTTTTGGTTCTCTTTAGATGCTACATGTTAAGACGTACACGCCACAACAATTCTTTTCGAGATACAACGTGTAGTTTTGGAGATACAAGCTAATTTTGTACTATGCGTTATTTCTTCTCGTAAAGAGTTTCCAATGCGTACGTATATGTCTTTACTCTGCAAAACTGTATTTCCTTATGAAGTGGTATTCTTACATATCCTTTCGAGAGAAAACTGTCCTGTGCCTTCTCTTTTGAGGCTACACACTTAGACATACACGCAACATGAAAGCTATTCGACTTACAACGTGTTGTTTAGGAAAAACAAGATAATTTCGCACGATGCAGGATTTCCCTAAAACGTGATTTTCTGAAAATTTTTGACGAAAGAAAATTCTCCTTTTGGTTCTCTTTAGATGCTACATGTTAAGACGTACACGCCACAACAATTCTTTTCGAGATACAACGTGTAGTTTTGGAGATACAAGCTAATTTTGTACTATGCGTTATTTCTTCTCGTAAAGAGTTTCCAATGCGTACGTATATGTCTTTACTCTGCAAAACTGTATTTCCTTATGAAGTGGTATTCTTACATATCCTTTCGAGAGAAAACTGTCCTGTGCCTTCTCTTTTGAGGCTACACACGTAGACATACACGCAACATGAAAGCTTTTCGACATACAAAGTGTTGTTTAGGAAAAACAAGATAATTTCGCACGATGCGGGATTTCCTTAAAACGTGATTTTCTGAAAAATTTTGACGAAAGAAAATTCTCCTTTTGGTTCTCTTTAGATGCTACATGTTAAGACGTACACGCCACAACAATTCTTTTCGAGATACAACGTGTAGTTTTGGAGATACAAGCTAATTTTGTACGATGCGTTATTTCTTCTCGTAAAGAGTTTCCAATGCGTACGCATATTTCTTTACTCTGCAAAACTGTATTTCCTTATGAAGTGGTATTCTTACATATCCTTTCGAGAGAAAACTGTCCTGTGCCTTCTCTTTTGAGGCTACAGACGTAGACATACACGCAACATGAAAGCTTTTCGACTTACAACGTGTTGTTTAGGAAAAACAAGATAATTTCGCACGATGCGGGATTTCCCTAAAACGTGATTTTCTGAAAAATTTTGACGAAAGAAAATTCTCCTTTTGGTTCTCTTTAGATGCTACATGTTAAGACGTACACGCCACAACAATTCTTTTCGAGATACAACGTGTAGTTTTGGAGATACAAGCTAATTTTGTACTATGCGTTATTTCTTCTCGTAAAGAGTTTCCAATGCGTACGTATATGTCTTTACTCTGCAAAACTGTATTTCCTTATGAAGTGGTATTCTTACATATCCTTTCGAGAGAAAACTGTCCTGTGCCTTCTCTTTTGAGGCTACACACGTAGACATACACGCAACATGAAAGCTTTTGGACTTACAACGTGTTGTTTAGGAAAAACAAGATAATTTCGCACGATGCGGGATTTCCTTAAAACGTGATTTTCTGAAAAATTTTGACGAAAGAAAATTCTCCTTTTGGTTCTCTTTAGATGCTACATGTTAAGACGTACACGCCACAACAATTCTTTTCGAGATACAACGTGTAGTTTTGGAGATACAAGCTAATTTTGTACGATGCGTTATTTCTTCTCGTAAAGAGTTTCCAATGCGTACGCATATTTCTTTACTCTGCAAAACTGTATTTCCTTATGAAGTGGTATTCTTACATATCCTTTCGAGAGAAAACTGTCCTGTGTCTTCTCTTTTGAGGCTACACACTTAGACATACACGCAACATGAAAGCTTTTCGACTTACAACGTGTTGTTTAGGAAAAACAAGATAATTTCGCACGATGCGGGATTTCCTTAAAACGTGATTTTCTGAAAAATTTTGACGAAAGAAAATTCTCCTTTTGGTTCTCTTTAGATGCTACATGTTAAGACGTACACGCCACAACAATTCTTTTCGAGATACAACGTGTAGTTTTGGAGATACAAGCTAATTTTGTACTATGCGTTATTTCTTCTCGTAAAGAGTTTCCAATGCGTACGTATATGTCTTTACTCTGCAAAACTGTATTTCCTTATGAAGTGGTATTCTTACATATCCTTTCGAGAGAAAACTGTCCTGTGCCTTCTCTTTTGAGGCTACACACGTAGACATACACGCAACATGAAAGCTTTTCGACTTACAACGTGTTGTTTAGGAAAAACAAGATAATTTCGCACGATGCGGTATTTCCTTAAACGTGATTTTCTGAAAAATTTTGACGAAAGAAAATTCTCCTTTTGGTTCTCTTTAGATGCTACATGTTAAGACGTACACGCCACAACAATTCTTTTCGAGATACAACGTGTAGTTTTGGAGATACAAGCTAATTTTGTACTATGCGTTATTTCTTCTCGTAAAGAGTTTCCAATGCGTACGTATATGTCTTTACTCTGCAAAACTGTATTTCCTTATGAAGTGGTATTCTTACATATCCTTTCGAGAGAAAACTGTCCTGTGCCTTCTCTTTTGAGGCTACACACGTAGACATACACGCAACATGAAAGCTTTTCGACTTACAACGTGTTGTTTAGGAAAAACAAGATAATTTCGCACGATGCGGGATTTCCTTAAAACGTGATTTTCTGAAAAATTTTGACGAAAGAAAATTCTCCTTTTGGTTCTCTTTAGATGCTACATGTTAAGACGTACACGCCACAACAATTCTTTTCGAGATACAACGTGTAGTTTTGGAGATACAAGCTAATTTTGTACTATGCGTTATTTCTTCTCGTAAAGAGTTTCCAATGCGTACGTATATGTTTTTACTCTGCAAAACTGTATTTCCTTATGAAGTGGTATTCTTACATATCCTTTCGAGAGAAAACTGTCCTGTGCCTTCTCTTTTGAGGCTACAGACGTAGACATACACGCAACATGAAAGCTTTTCGACTTACAACGTGTTGTTTAGGAAAAACAAGATAATTTCGCACGATGCGGGATTTCCTTAAAACGTGATTTTCTGAAAAATTTTGACGAAAGAAAATTCTCCTTTTGGTTCTCTTTAGATGCTACATGTTAAGACGTACACGCCACAACAATTCTTTTCGAGATACAACGTGTAGTTTTGGAGATACAAGCTAATTTTGTACGATGCGTTATTTCTTCTCGTAAAGAGTTTCCAATGCGTACGTATATGTCTTTACTCTGCAAAACTGTATTTCCTTATGAAGTGGTATTCTTCCATATCCTTTCGAGAGAAAACTGTCCTGTGCCTTCTCTTTTGAGGCTACACACGTAGACATACACGCAACATGAAAGCTTTTCGACTTACAACGTGTTGTTTAGGAAAAACAAGATAATTTCGCACGATGCGGGATTTCCTTAAAACGTGATTTTCTGAAAAATTTTGACGAAAGAAAATTCTCCTTTTGGTTCTCTTTAGATGCTACATGTTAAGACGTACACGCCACAACAATTCTTTTCGAGATACAACGTGTAGTTTTGGAGATACAAGCTAATTTTGTACTATGCGTTATTTCTTCTGGTAAAGAGTTTCCAATGCGTACGTATATGTCTTTACTCTGCAAAACTGTATTTCCTTATGAAGTGGTATTCTTACATATCCTTTCGAGAGAAAACTGTCCTGTGCCTTCTCTTTTGAGGCTACACACTTAGACATACACGCAACATGAAAGCTTTTCGACTTACAACGTGTTGGTTAGGAAAAACAAGATAATTTCGCACGATGCGGGGTTTCCTTAAAACGTGACTTTCTGAAAAATTTTGACGAAAGAAAATTCTCCTTTTGGTTCTCTTTAGATGCTACATGTTAAGACGTACACGCCACAACAATTCTTTTCGAGATACAACGTGTAGTTTTGGAGATACAAGCTAATTTTGTACTATGTGTTATTTCTTCTCCTAAAGAGTTTCCTATGCGTACGTATATGTCTTTACTCTGCAAAACTGTATTTCCTTATGAAGTGGTATTCTTACATATCCTTTCGAGAGAAAACTGTCCTGTGCCTTCTCTTTTGAGGCTACACACTTAGACATACACGCAACATGAAAGCTTTTCGACTTACAACGTGTTGTTTAGGAAAAACAAGATAATTTCGCACGATGCGGGATTTCCTTAAAACGTGATTTTCTGAAAAATTTTGACGAAAGAAAATTCTCCTTTTGGTTCTCTTTAGATGCTACATGTTAAGACGTACACGCCACAACAATTCTTTTCGAGATACAACGTGTAGTTTTGGAGATACAAGCTAATTTTGTACGATGCGTTATTTCTTCTCGTAAAGAGTTTCCAATGCGTACGTATATGTCTTTACTCTGCAAAACTGTATTTCCTTATGAAGTGGTATTCTTACATATCCTTTCGAGAGAAAACTGTCCTGTGCCTTCTCTTTTGAGGCTACACACGTAGACATACACGCAACATGAAAGCTTTTCGACTTACAACGTGTTGTTTAGGAAAAACAAGATAATTTCGCACGATGCGGGATTTCCTTAAAACGTGATTTTCTGAAAAATTTTGACGAAAGAAAATTCTCCTTTTGGTTCTCTTTAGATGCTACATGTTAAGACGTACACGCCACAACAATTCTTTTCGAGATACAACGTGTAGTTTTGGAGATACAAGCTAATTTTGTACTATGCGTTATTTCTTCTGGTAAAGAGTTTCCAATGCGTACGTATATGTCTTTACTCTGCAAAACTGTATTTCCTTATGAAGTGGTATTCTTACATATCCTTTCGAGAGAAAACTGTCCTGTGCCTTCTCTTTTGAGGCTACACACTTAGACATACACGCAACATGAAAGCTTTTCGACTTACAACGTGTTGGTTAGGAAAAACAAGATAATTTCGCACGATGCGGGGTTTCCTTAAAACGTGACTTTCTGAAAAATTTTGACGAAAGAAAATTCTCCTTTTGGTTCTCTTTAGATGCTACATGTTAAGACGTACACGCCACAACAATTCTTTTCGAGATACAACGTGTAGTTTTGGAGATACAAGCTAATTTTGTACTATGTGTTATTTCTTCTCCTAAAGAGTTTCCTATGCGTACGTATATGTCTTTACTCTGCAAAACTGTATTTCCTTATGAAGTGGTATTCTTACATATCCTTTCGAGAGAAAACTGTCCTGTGCCTTCTCTTTTGAGGCTACACACTTAGACATACACGCAACATGAAAGCTTTTCGACTTACAACGTGTTGTTTAGGAAAAACAAGATAATTTCGCACGATGCGGGATTTCCTTAAAACGTGATTTTCTGAAAAATTTTGACGAAAGAAAATTCTCCTTTTGGTTCTCTTTAGATGCTACATGTTAAGACGTACACGCCACAACAATTCTTTTCGAGATACAACGTGTAGTTTTGGAGATACAAGCTAATTTTGTACGATGCGTTATTTCTTCTCGTAAAGAGTTTCCAATGCGTACGTATATGTCTTTACTCTGCAAAACTGTATTTCCTTATGAAGTGGTATTCTTACATATCCTTTCGAGAGAAAACTGTCCTGTGCCTTCTCTTTTGAGGCTACACACTTAGACATACACGCAACATGAAAGCTTTTCGACTTACAACGTGTTGTTTAGGAAAAACAAGATAATTTCGCACGATGCGGGATTTCCTTAAAACGTGATTTTCTGAAAAATTTTGACGAAAGAAAATTCTCCTTTTGATTCTCTTTAGATGCTACATGTTAAGCCGTACACGCCACAACAATTCTTTTCGAGATACAACGTGTAGTTTTGGAGATACAAGCTAATTTTGTACTATGCGTTATTTCTTCTCGTAAAGAGTTTCCAATGCGTACGTATATGTCTTTACTCTGCAAAACTGTATTTCCTTATGAAGTGGTATTCTTACATATCCTTTCGAGAGAAAACTGTCCTGTGCCTTCTCTTTTGAGGCTACACACTTAGACATACACGCAACATGAAAGCTTTTCGACTTACAACGTGTTGTTTAGGAAAAACAAGATAATTTCGCACGATGCGGGATTTCCTTAAAACGTGATTTTCTGAAAAATTTTGACGAAAGAAAATTCTCCTTTTGGTTCTCTTTAGATGCTACATGTTAAGACGTACACGCCACAACAATTCTTTTCGAGATACAACGTGTAGTTTTGGAGATACAAGCGAATTTTGTACTATGCGTTATTTCTTCTCGTAAAGAGTTTCCAATGCGTACGTATATGTCTTTACTCTGCAAAACTGTATTTCCTTATGAAGTGGTATTCTTACATATCCTTTCGAGAGAAAACTGTCCTGTGCCTTCTCTTTTGAGGCTACACACGTAGACATACACGCAACATGAAAGCTTTTCGACTTACAACGTGTTGTTTAGGAAAAACAAGATAATTTCGCACGATGCGGGATTTCCTTAAACGTGATTTTCTGAAAAATTTTGACGAAAGAAAATTCTCCTTTTGGTTCTCTTTAGATGCTACATGTTAAGACGTACACGCCACAACAATTCTTTTCGAGATACAACGTGTAGTTTTGGAGATACAAGCTAATTTTGTACTATGCGTTATTTCTTCTCGTAAAGAGTTTCCAATGCGTACGTATATGTCTTTACTCTGCAAAACTGTATTTCCTTATAGTGGTATTCTTACATATCCTTTCGAGAGAAAACTGTCCTGTGCCTTCTCTTTTGAGGCTACACACTTAGACATACACGCAACATGAAAGCTTTTCGACTTACAACGTGTTGTTTAGGAAAAACAAGATAATTTCGCACGATGCGGGATTTCCTTAAAACGTGATTTTCTGAAAAATTTTGACGAAAGAAAATTCTCCTTTTGGTTCTCTTTAGATGCTACATGTTAAGACGTACACGCCACAACAATTCTTTTCGAGATACAACGTGTAGTTTTGGAGATACAAGCTAATTTTGTACTATGCGTTATTTCTTCTCGTAAAGAGTTTCCAATGCGTACGTATATGTCTTTACTCTGCAAAACTGTATTTCCTTATGAAGTGGTATTCTTACATATCCTTTCGAGAGAAAACTGTCCTGTGCCTTCTCTTTTGAGGCTACACACTTAGACATACACGCAACATGAAAGCTTTTCGACTTACAACGTGTTGTTTAGGAAAAACAAGATAATTTCGCACGATGCGGGATTTCCTTAAAACGTGATTTTCTGAAAAATTTTGACGAAAGAAAATTCTCCTTTTGGTTCTCTTTAGATGCTACATGTTAAGACGTACACGCCACAACAATTCTTTTCGAGATACAACGTGTAGTTTTGGAGATACAAGCGAATTTTGTACTATGCGTTATTTCTTCTCGTAAAGAGTTTCCAATGCGTACGTATATGTCTTTACTCTGCAAAACTGTATTTCCTTATGAAGTGGTATTCTTACATATCCTTTCGAGAGAAAACTGTCCTGTGCCTTCTCTTTTGAGGCTACAGACGTAGACATACACGCAACATGAAAGCTTTTCGACTTACAACGTGTTGTTTAGGAAAAACAAGATTATTTCGCACGATGCGGGATTTCCTTAAAACGTGATTTTCTGAAAAATTTTGACGAAAGAAAATTCTCCTTTTGGTTCTCTTTAGATGCTACATGTTAAGACGTACACGCCACAACAATTCTTTTCGAGATACAACGTGTAGTTTTGGAGATACAAGCTAATTTTGTACGATGCGTTATTTCTTCTCGTAAAGAGTTTCCAATGCGTACGTATATGTCTTTACTCTGCAAAACTGTATTTCCTTATGAAGTGGTATTCTTCCATATCCTTTCGAGAGAAAACTGTCCTGTGCCTTCTCTTTTGAGGCTACACACGTAGACATACACGCAACATGAAAGCTTTTCGACTTACAACGTGTTGTTTAGGAAAAACAAGATAATTTCGCACGATGCGGGATTTCCTTAAAACGTGATTTTCTGAAAAATTTTGACGAAAGAAAATTCTCCTTTTGGTTCTCTTTAGATGCTACATGTTAAGACGTACACGCCACAACAATTCTTTTCGAGATACAACGTGTAGTTTTGGAGATACAAGCTAATTTTGTACTATGCGTTATTTCTTCTGGTAAAGAGTTTCCAATGCGTACGTATATGTCTTTACTCTGCAAAACTGTATTTCCTTATGAAGTGGTATTCTTACATATCCTTTCGAGAGAAAACTGTCCTGTGCCTTCTCTTTTGAGGCTACACACTTAGACATACACGCAACATGAAAGCTTTTCGACTTACAACGTGTTGGTTAGGAAAAACAAGATAATTTCGCACGATGCGGGGTTTCCTTAAAACGTGACTTTCTGAAAAATTTTGACGAAAGAAAATTCTCCTTTTGGTTCTCTTTAGATGCTACATGTTAAGACGTACACGCCACAACAATTCTTTTCGAGATACAACGTGTAGTTTTGGAGATACAAGCTAATTTTGTACTATGTGTTATTTCTTCTCCTAAAGAGTTTCCTATGCGTACGTATATGTCTTTACTCTGCAAAACTGTATTTCCTTATGAAGTGGTATTCTTACATATCCTTTCGAGAGAAAACTGTCCTGTGCCTTCTCTTTTGAGGCTACACACTTAGACATACACGCAACATGAAAGCTTTTCGACTTACAACGTGTTGTTTAGGAAAAACAAGATAATTTCGCACGATGCGGGATTTCCTTAAAACGTGATTTTCTGAAAAATTTTGACGAAAGAAAATTCTCCTTTTGGTTCTCTTTAGATGCTACATGTTAAGACGTACACGCCACAACAATTCTTTTCGAGATACAACGTGTAGTTTTGGAGATACAAGCTAATTTTGTACGATGCGTTATTTCTTCTCGTAAAGAGTTTCCAATGCGTACGTATATGTCTTTACTCTGCAAAACTGTATTTCCTTATGAAGTGGTATTCTTACATATCCTTTCGAGAGAAAACTGTCCTGTGCCTTCTCTTTTGAGGCTACACACTTAGACATACACGCAACATGAAAGCTTTTCGACTTACAACGTGTTGTTTAGGAAAAACAAGATAATTTCGCACGATGCGGGATTTCCTTAAAACGTGATTTTCTGAAAAATTTTGACGAAAGAAAATTCTCCTTTTGATTCTCTTTAGATGCTACATGTTAAGCCGTACACGCCACAACAATTCTTTTCGAGATACAACGTGTAGTTTTGGAGATACAAGCTAATTTTGTACTATGCGTTATTTCTTCTCGTAAAGAGTTTCCAATGCGTACGTATATGTCTTTACTCTGCAAAACTGTATTTCCTTATGAAGTGGTATTCTTACATATCCTTTCGAGAGAAAACTGTCCTGTGCCTTCTCTTTTGAGGCTACACACTTAGACATACACGCAACATGAAAGCTTTTCGACTTACAACGTGTTGTTTAGGAAAAACAAGATAATTTCGCACGATGCGGGATTTCCTTAAAACGTGATTTTCTGAAAAATTTTGACGAAAGAAAATTCTCCTTTTGGTTCTCTTTAGATGCTACATGTTAAGACGTACACGCCACAACAATTCTTTTCGAGATACAACGTGTAGTTTTGGAGATACAAGCGAATTTTGTACTATGCGTTATTTCTTCTCGTAAAGAGTTTCCAATGCGTACGTATATGTCTTTACTCTGCAAAACTGTATTTCCTTATGAAGTGGTATTCTTACATATCCTTTCGAGAGAAAACTGTCCTGTGCCTTCTCTTTTGAGGCTACACACGTAGACATACACGCAACATGAAAGCTTTTCGACTTACAACGTGTTGTTTAGGAAAAACAAGATAATTTCGCACGATGCGGGATTTCCTTAAACGTGATTTTCTGAAAAATTTTGACGAAAGAAAATTCTCCTTTTGGTTCTCTTTAGATGCTACATGTTAAGACGTACACGCCACAACAATTCTTTTCGAGATACAACGTGTAGTTTTGGAGATACAAGCTAATTTTGTACTATGCGTTATTTCTTCTCGTAAAGAGTTTCCAATGCGTACGTATATGTCTTTACTCTGCAAAACTGTATTTCCTTATAGTGGTATTCTTACATATCCTTTCGAGAGAAAACTGTCCTGTGCCTTCTCTTTTGAGGCTACACACTTAGACATACACGCAACATGAAAGCTTTTCGACTTACAACGTGTTGTTTAGGAAAAACAAGATAATTTCGCACGATGCGGGATTTCCTTAAAACGTGATTTTCTGAAAAATTTTGACGAAAGAAAATTCTCCTTTTGGTTCTCTTTAGATGCTACATGTTAAGACGTACACGCCACAACAATTCTTTTCGAGATACAACGTGTAGTTTTGGAGATACAAGCTAATTTTGTACTATGCGTTATTTCTTCTCGTAAAGAGTTTCCAATGCGTACGTATATGTCTTTACTCTGCAAAACTGTATTTCCTTATGAAGTGGTATTCTTACATATCCTTTCGAGAGAAAACTGTCCTGTGCCTTCTCTTTTGAGGCTACACACGTAGACATACACGCAACATGAAAGCTTTTCGACTTACAACGTGTTGTTTAGGAAAAACAAGATAATTTCGCACGATGCGGGATTTCTTTAAACGTGATTTTCTGAAAAATTTTGACGAAAGAAAATTCTCCTTTTGGTTCTCTTTAGATGCTACATGTTAAGACGTACACGCCACAACAATTCTTTTCGAGATACAACGTGTAGTTTTGGAGATACAAGCTAATTTTGTACTATGCGTTATTTCTTCTCGTAAAGAGTTTCCAATGCGTACGTATATGTCTTTACTCTGCAAAACTGTATTTCCTTATAGTGGTATTCTTACATATCCTTTCGAGAGAAAACTGTCCTGTGCCTTCTCTTTTGAGGCTACACACTTAGACATACACGCAACATGAAAGCTTTTCGACTTACAACGTGTTGTTTAGGAAAAACAAGATAATTTCGCACGATGCGGGATTTCCTTAAAACGTGATTTTCTGAAAAATTTTGACGAAAGAAAATTCTCCTTTTGGTTCTCTTTAGATGCTACATGTTAAGACGTACACGCCACAACAATTCTTTTCGAGATACAACGTGTAGTTTTGGAGATACAAGCTAATTTTGTACTATGCGTTATTTCTTCACGTAAAGAGTTTCCAATGCGTACGTATATGTCTTTACTCTGCAAAACTGTATTTCCTTATGAAGTGGTATTCTTACATATCCTTTCGAGAGAAAACTGTCCTGTGCCTTCTCTTTTGAGGCTACACACTTAGACATACACGCAACATGAAAGCTTTTCGACTTACAACGTGTTGTTTAGGAAAAACAAGATAATTTCGCACGATGCGGGATTTCCCTAAAACGTGATTTTCTGAAAAATTTTGACGAAAGAAAATTCTCCTTTTGGTTCTCTTTAGATGCTACATGTTAAGACGTACACGCCACAACAATTCTTTTCGAGATACAACGTGTAGTTTTGGAGATACAAGCTAATTTTGTACTATGCGTTATTTCTTCTCGTAAAGAGTTTCCAATGCGTACGTATATGTCTTTACTCTGCAAAACTGTATTTCCTTATGAAGTGGTATTCTTACATATCCTTTCGAGAGAAAACTGTCCTGTGCCTTCTCTTTTGAGGCTACACACGTAGACATACACACAACATGAAAGCTTTTCGACTTACAACGTGTTGTTTAGGAAAAACAAGATAATTTCGCACGATGCGGGATTTCCTTAAAACGTGATTTTCTGAAAAATTTTGACGAAAGAAAATTCTCCTTTTGGTTCTCTTTAGATGCTACATGTTAAGACGTACACGCCACAACAATTCTTTTCGAGATACAACGTGTAGTTTTGGAGATACAAGCTAATTTTGTACGATGCGTTATTTCTTCTCGTAAAGAGTTTCCAATGCGTACGCATATTTCTTTACTCTGCAAAACTGTATTTCCTTATGAAGTGGTATTCTTACATATCCTTTCGAGAGAAAACTGTCCTGTGTCTTCTCTTTTGAGGCTACACACTTAGACATACACGCAACATGAAAGCTTTTCGACTTACAACGTGTTGTTTAGGAAAAACAAGATAATTTCGCACGATGCGGGATTTCCTTAAAACGTGATTTTCTGAAAAATTTTGACGAAAGAAAATTCTCCCTTTGGTTCTCTTTAGATGCTACATGTTAAGACGTACACGCCACAACAATTCTTTTCGAGATACAACGTGTAGTTTTGGAGATACAAGCTAATTTTGTACTATGCGTTATTTCTTCTCGTAAAGAGTTTCCAATGCGTACGTATATGTCTTTACTCTGCAAAACTGTATTTCCTTATGAAGTGGTATTCTTACATATCCTTTCGAGAGAAAACTGTCCTGTGCCTTCTCTTTTGAGGCTACACACGTAGACATACACACAACATGAAAGCTTTTCGACTTACAACGTGTTGTTTAGGAAAAACAAGATAATTTCGCACGATGCGGGATTTCCTTAAAACGTGATTTTCTGAAAAATTTTGACGAAAGAAAATTCTCCTTTTGGTTCTCTTTAGATGCTACATGTTAAGACGTACACGCCACAACAATTCTTTTCGAGATACAACGTGTAGTTTTGGAGATACAAGCTAATTTTGTACGATGCGTTATTTCTTCTCGTAAAGAGTTTCCAATGCGTACGCATATTTCTTTACTCTGCAAAACTGTATTTCCTTATGAAGTGGTATTCTTACATATCCTTTCGAGAGAAAACTGTCCTGTGTCTTCTCTTTTGAGGCTACACACTTAGACATACACGCAACATGAAAGCTTTTCGACTTACAACGTGTTGTTTAGGAAAAACAAGATAATTTCGCACGATGCGGGATTTCCTTAAAACGTGATTTTCTGAAAAATTTTGACGAAAGAAAATTCTCCCTTTGGTTCTCTTTAGATGCTACATGTTAAGACGTACACGCCACAACAATTCTTTTCGAGATACAACGTGTAGTTTTGGAGATACAAGCTAATTTTGTACTATGCGTTATTTCTTCTCGTAAAGAGTTTCCAATGCGTACGTATATGTCTTTACTCTGCAAAACTGTATTTCCTTATGAAGTGGTATTCTTACATATCCTTTCGAGAGAAAACGGTCCTGTGCCTTCTCTTTTGAGGCTACACACGTAGACATACACGCAACATGAAAGCTTTTCGACTTACAACGTGTTGTTTAGGAAAAACAAGATAATTTCGCACGATGCGGGATTTCCTTAAACGTGATTTTCTGAAAAATTTTGACGAAAGAAAATTCTCCTTTTGGTTCTCTTTAGATGCTACATGTTAAGACGTACACGCCACAACAATTCTTTTCGAGATACAACGTGTAGTTTTGGAGATACAAGCTAATTTTGTACGATGCGTTATTTCTTCTCGTAAAGAGTTTCCAATGCGTACGTATATGTCTTTACTCTGCAAAACTGTATTTCCTTATGAAGTGGTATTCTTACATATCCTTTCGAGAGAAAACTGTCCTGTGCCTTCTCTTTTGAGGCTACACACTTAGACATACACGCAACATGAAAGCTTTTCGACTTACAACGTGTTGTTTAGGAAAAACAAGATAATTTCGCACGATGCGGGATTTCCCTAAAACGTGATTTTCTGAAAAATTTTGACGAAAGAAAATTCTCCTTTTGGTTCTCTTTAGATGCTACATGTTAAGACGTACACGCCACAACAATTCTTTTCGAGATACAACGTGTAGTTTTGGAGATACAAGCTAATTTTGTACTATGCGTTATTTCTTCTCGTAAAGAGTTTCCAATGCGTACGTATATGTCTTTACTCTGCAAAACTGTATTTCCTTATGAAGTGGTATTCTTACATATCCTTTCGAGAGAAAACTGTCCTGTGCCTTCTCTTTTGAGGCTACACACGTAGACATACACACAACATGAAAGCTTTTCGACTTACAACGTGTTGTTTAGGAAAAACAAGATAATTTCGCACGATGCGGGATTTCCTTAAAACGTGATTTTCTGAAAAATTTTGACGAAAGAAAATTCTCCTTTTGGTTCTCTTTAGATGCTACATGTTAAGACGTACACGCCACAACAATTCTTTTCGAGATACAACGTGTAGTTTTGGAGATACAAGCTAATTTTGTACGATGCGTTATTTCTTCTCGTAAAGAGTTTCCAATGCGTACGCATATTTCTTTACTCTGCAAAACTGTATTTCCTTATGAAGTGGTATTCTTACATATCCTTTCGAGAGAAAACTGTCCTGTGTCTTCTCTTTTGAGGCTACACACTTAGACATACACGCAACATGAAAGCTTTTCGACTTACAACGTGTTGTTTAGGAAAAACAAGATAATTTCGCACGATGCGGGATTTCCTTAAAACGTGATTTTCTGAAAAATTTTGACGAAAGAAAATTCTCCCTTTGGTTCTCTTTAGATGCTACATGTTAAGACGTACACGCCACAACAATTCTTTTCGAGATACAACGTGTAGTTTTGGAGATACAAGCTAATTTTGTACTATGCGTTATTTCTTCTCGTAAAGAGTTTCCAATGCGTACGTATATGTCTTTACTCTGCAAAACTGTATTTCCTTATGAAGTGGTATTCTTACATATCCTTTCGAGAGAAAACTGTCCTGTGCCTTCTCTTTTGAGGCTACACACGTAGACATACACGCAACATGAAAGCTTTTCGACTTACAACGTGTTGTTTAGGAAAAACAAGATAATTTCGCACGATGCGGGATTTCCTTAAACGTGATTTTCTGAAAAATTTTGACGAAAGAAAATTCTCCTTTTGGTTCTCTTTAGATGCTACATGTTAAGACGTACACGCCACAACAATTCTTTTCGAGATACAACGTGTAGTTTTGGAGATACAAGCTAATTTTGTACTATGCGTTATTTCTTCTCGTAAAGAGTTTCCAATGCGTACGTATATGTCTTTACTCTGCAAAACTGTATTTCCTTATGAAGTGGTATTCTTACATATCCTTTCGAGAGAAAACTGTCCTGTGCCTTCTCTTTTGAGGCTACACACTTAGACATACACGCAACATGAAAGCTTTTCGACTTACAACGTGTTGTTTAGGAAAAACAAGATAATTTCGCACGATGCGGGATTTCCCTAAAACGTGATTTTCTGAAAAATTTTGACGAAAGAAAATTCTCCTTTTGGTTCTCTTTAGATGCTACATGTTAAGACGTACACGCCACAACAATTCTTTTCGAGATACAACGTGTAGTTTTGGAGATACAAGCTAATTTTGTACTATGCGTTATTTCTTCTCGTAAAGAGTTTCCAATGCGTACGTATATGTCTTTACTCTGCAAAACTGTATTTCCTTATGAAGTGGTATTCTTACATATCCTTTCGAGAGAAAACTGTCCTGTGCCTTCTCTTTTGAGGCTACACACGTAGACATACACACAACATGAAAGCTTTTCGACTTACAACGTGTTGTTTAGGAAAAACAAGATAATTTCGCACGATGCGGGATTTCCTTAAAACGTGATTTTCTGAAAAATTTTGACGAAAGAAAATTCTCCTTTTGGTTCTCTTTAGATGCTACATGTTAAGACGTACACGCCACAACAATTCTTTTCGAGATACAACGTGTAGTTTTGGAGATACAAGCTAATTTTGTATGATGCGTTATTTCTTCTCGTAAAGAGTTTCCAATGCGTACGCATATTTCTTTACTCTGCAAAACTGTATTTCCTTATGAAGTGGTATTCTTACATATCCTTTCGAGAGAAAACTGTCCTGTGTCTTCTCTTTTGAGGCTACACACTTAGACATACACGCAACATGAAAGCTTTTCGACTTACAACGTGTTGTTTAGGAAAAACAAGATAATTTCGCACGATGCGGGATTTCCTTAAAACGTGATTTTCTGAAAAATTTTGACGAAAGAAAATTCTCCCTTTGGTTCTCTTTAGATGCTACATGTTAAGACGTACACGCCACAACAATTCTTTTCGAGATACAACGTGTAGTTTTGGAGATACAAGCTAATTTTGTACTATGCGTTATTTCTTCTCGTAAAGAGTTTCCAATGCGTACGTATATGTCTTTACTCTGCAAAACTGTATTTCCTTATGAAGTGGTATTCTTACATATCCTTTCGAGAGAAAACTGTCCTGTGCCTTCTCTTTTGAGGCTACACACGTAGACATACACGCAACATGAAAGCTTTTCGACTTACAACGTGTTGTTTAGGAAAAACAAGATAATTTCGCACGATGCGGGATTTCCTTAAACGTGATTTTCTGAAAAATTTTGACGAAAGAAAATTCTCCTTTTGGTTCTCTTTAGATGCTACATGTTAAGACGTACACGCCACAACAATTCTTTTCGAGATACAACGTGTAGTTTTGGAGATACAAGCTAATTTTGTACTATGCGTTATTTCTTCTCGTAAAGAGTTTCCAATGCGTACGTATATGTCTTTACTCTGCAAAACTGTATTTCCTTATGAAGTGGTATTCTTACATATCCTTTCGAGAGAAAACTGTCCTGTGCCTTCTCTTTTGAGGCTACACACGTAGACATACACGCAACATGAAAGCTTTTCGACTTACAACGTGTTGTTTAGGAAAAACAAGATAATTTCGCACGATGCGGGATTTCCTTAAAACGTGATTTTCTGAAAAATTTTGACGAAAGAAAATCCTCTTTTTGGTTCTCTTTAGATGCTACATGTTAAGACGTACACGCCACAACAATTCTTTTCGAGATACAACGTGTAGTTTTGGAGATACAAGCTAATTTTGTACGATGCGTTATTTCTTCTCGTAAAGAGTTTCCAATGCGTACGCATATTTCTTTACTCTGCAAAACTGTATTTCCTTATGAAGTGGTATTCTTACATATCCTTTCGAGAGAAAACTGTCCTGTGTCTTCTCATTTGAGGCTACACACTTAGACATACACGCAACATGAAAGCTTTTCGACTTACAACGTGTTGTTTAGGAAAAACAAGATAATTTCGCACGATGCGGGATTTCCTTAAAACGTGATTTTCTGAAAAATTTTGACGAAAGAAAATTCTCCTTTTGGTTCTCTTTAGATGCTACATGTTAAGACGTACACGCCACAACAATTCTTTTCGAGATACAACGTGTAGTTTTGGAGATACAAGCTAATTTTGTACTATGCGTTATTTCTTCTCGTAAAGAGTTTCCAATGCGTACGTATATGTCTTTACTCTGCAAAACTGTATTTCCTTATGAAGTGGTATTCTTACATATCCTTTCGAGAGAAAACTGTCCTGTGCCTTCTCTTTTGAGGCTACACACGTAGACATACACGCAACATGAAAGCTTTTCGACTTACAACGTGTTGTATAGGAAAAACAAGATAATTTCGCACGATGCGGTATTTCCTTAAACGTGATTTTCTGAAAAATTTTGACGAAAGAAAATTCTCCTTTTGGTTCTCTTTAGATGCTACATGTTAAGACGTACACGCCACAACAATTCTTTTCGAGATACAACGTGTAGTTTTGGAGATAAAAGCTAATTTTGTACTATGCGTTATTTCTTCTCGTAAAGAGTTTCCAATGCGTACGTATATGTTTTTACTCTGCAAAACTGTATTTCCTTATGAAGTGGTATTCTTACATATCCTTTCGAGAGAAAACTGTCCTGTGCCTTCTCTTTTGAGGCTACAGACGTAGACATACATGCAACATGAAAGCTTTTCGACTTACAACGTGTTGTTTAGGAAAAACAAGATAATTTCGCACGATGCGGGATTTCCTTAAAACGTGATTTTCTGAAAAATTTTGACGAAAGAAAATTCTCCTTTTGGTTCTCTTTAGATGCTACATGTTAAGACGTACACGCCACAACAATTCTTTTCGAGATACAACGTGTAGTTTTGGAGATACGAGCTAATTTTGTACTATGCGTTATTTCTTCTCGTAAAGAGTTTCCAATGCGTACGTATATGTCTTTACTCTGCAAAACTGTATTTCCTTATGAAGTGGTATTCTTACATATCCTTTCGAGAGAAAACTGTCCTGTGCCTTCTCTTTTGAGGCTACACACTTAGACATACACGCAACATGAAAGCTTTTCGACTTACAACGTGTTGTTTAGGAAAAACAAGATAATTTCGCACGATGCGGGATTTCCTTAAAACGTGACTTTCTGAAAAATTTTGACGAAAGAAAATTCTCCTTTTGGTTCTCTTTAGATGCTACATGTTAAGACGTACACGCCACAACAATTCTTTTCGAGATACAACGTGTAGTTTTGGAGATACAAGCTAATTTTGTACTATGCGTTATTTCTTCTCGTAAAGAGTTTCCAATGCGTACGTATATGTCTTTACTCTGCAAAACTGTATTTCCTTATGAAGTGGTATTCTTACATATCCTTTCGAGAGAAAACTGTCCTGTGCCTTCTCTTTTGAGGCTACACACGTAGACATACACGCAACATGAAAGCTTTTCGACTTACAACGTGTTGTTTAGGAAAAACAAGATAATTTCGCACGATGCGGGATTTCCTTAAAACGTGATTTTCTGAAAAATTTTGACGAAAGAAAATTCTCCTTTTGATTCTCTTTAGATGCTACATGTTAAGACGTACACGCCACAACAATTCTTTTCGAGATACAACGTGTAGTTTTGGAGATACAAGCTAATTTTGTACTATGCGTTATTTCTTCTCGTAAAGAGTTTCCAATGCGTACGTATATGTCTTTACTCTGCAAAACTGTATTTCCTTATGAAGTGGTATTCTTACATATCCTTTCGAGAGAAAACTGTCCTGTGCCTTCTCTTTTGAGGCTACACACTTAGACATACACGCAACATGAAAGCTTTTCGACTTACAACGTGTTGTTTAGGAAAAACAAGATAATTTCACACGATGCGGGATTTCCTTAAAACGTGACTTTCTGAAAAATTTTGACGAAAGAAAATTCTCCTTTTGGTTCTCTTTAGATGCTACATGTTAAGACGTACACGCCACAACAATTCTTTTCGAGATACAACGTGTAGTTTTGGAGATACAAGCTAATTTTGTACTATGCGTTATTTCTTCTCGTAAAGAGTTTCCAATGCGTACGTATATGTCTTTACTCTGCAAAACTGTATTTCCTTATGAAGTGGTATTCTTACATATCCTTTCGAGAGAAAACTGTCCTGTGCCTTCTCTTTTGAGGCTACACACGTAGACATACACGCAACATGAAAGCTTTTCGACTTACAACGTGTTGTTTAGGAAAAACAAGATAATTTCGCACGATGCGGGATTTCCTTAAAACGTGATTTTCTGAAAAATTTTGACGAAAGAAAATTCTCCTTTTGATTCTCTTTAGATGCTACATGTTAAGACGTACACGCCACAACAATTCTTTTCGAGATACAACGTGTAGTTTTGGAGATACAAGCTAATTTTTTACTATGCGTTATTTCTTCTCGTAAAGAGTTTCCAATGCGTACGTATATGTCTTTACTCTGCAAAACTGTATTTCCTTATGAAGTGGTATTCTTACATATCCTTTCGAGAGAAAACTGTCCTGTGCCTTCTCTTTTGAGGCTACACACTTAGACATACACGCAACATGAAAGCTTTTCGACTTACAACGTGTTGTTTAGGAAAAACAAGATAATTTCGCACGATGCGGGATTTCCTTAAAACGTGATTTTCTGAAAAATTTTGACGAAAGAAAATTCTCCTTTTCGTTCTCTTTAGATGCTACATGTTAAGACGTACACGCCACAACAATTCTTTTCGAGATACAACGTGTAGTTTTGGAGATACAAGCTAATTTTGTACGATGCGTTATTTCTTCTCGTAAAGAGTTTCCAATGCGTACGCATATTTCTTTACTCTGCAAAACTGTATTTCCTTATGAAGTGGTATTCTTACATATCTTTTCGAGAGAAAACTGTCCTGTGTCTTCTCTTTTGAGGCTACACACTTAGACATACACGCAACATGAAAGCTTTTCGACTTACAACTTGTTGTTTAGGAAAAACAAGATAATTTCGCACGATGCGGGATTTCCTTAAAACGTGATTTTCTAAAAAATTTTGACGAAAGAAAATTCTCCTTTTGGTTCTCTTTAGATGCTACATGTTAAGACGTACACGCCACAACAATTCTTTTCGAGATACAACGTGTAGTTTTGGAGATACAAGCTAATTTTGTACTATGCGTTATTTCTTCTCGTAAAGAGTTTCCAATGCGTACGTATATGTCTTTACTCTGCAAAACTGTATTTCCTTATGAAGTGGTATTCTTACATATCCTTTCGAGAGAAAACTGTCCTGTGCCTTCTCTTTTGAGGCTACACACGTACACATACACGCAACATGAAAGCTTTCCGACTTACAACGTGTTGTTTAGGAAAAACAAGATAATTTCGCACGATGCGGGATTTCCTTAAAACGTGATTTTCTGAAAAATTTTGACGAAAGAAAATTCTCCTTTTGGTTCTCTTTAGATGCTACATGTTAAGACGTACACGCCACAACAATTCTTTTCGAGATACAACGTGTAGTTTTGGAGATACAGGCTAATTTTGTACTATGCGTTATTTCTTCTCGTAAAGAGTTTCCAATGCGTACGTATATGTCTTTACTCTGCAAAACTGTATTTCCTTATGAAGTGGTATTCTTACATATCCTTTCGAGAGAAAACTGTCCTGTGCCTTCTCTTTTGAGGCTACACACTTAGACATACACGCAACATGAAAGCTTTTCGACTTACAACGTGTTGTTTAGGAAAAACAAGATAATTTCGCACGATGCGGGATTTCCTTAAAACGTGATTTTCTGAAAAATTTTGACGAAAGAAAATTCTCCTTTTGGTTCTCTTTAGATGCTACATGTTAAGACGTACACGCCACAACAATTCTTTTCGAGATACAACGTGTAGTTTTGGAGATACAAGCTAATTTTGTACGATGCGTTATTTCTTCTCGTAAAGAGTTTCCAATGCGTACGTATATGTCTTTACTCTGCAAAACTGTATTTCCTTATGAAGTGGTATTCTTACATATCCTTTCGAGAGAAAACTGTCCTGTGCCTTCTCTTTTGAGGCTACACACGTAGACATACACGCAACATGAAAGCTTTTCGACTTACAACGTGTTGTTTAGGAAAAACAAGATAATTTCGCACGATGCGGGATTTCCTTAAACGTGATTTTCTGAAAAATTTTGACGAAAGAAAATTCTCCTTTTGGTTCTCTTTAGATGCTACATGTTAAGACGTACACGCCACAACAATTCTTTTCGAGATACAACGTGTAGTTTTGGAGATACAAGCTAATTTTGTACTATGCGTTATTTCTTCTCGTAAAGAGTTTCCAATGCGTACGTATATGTCTTTACTCTGCAAAACTGTATTTCCTTATGAAGTGGTATTCTTACATATCCTTTCGAGAGAAAACTGTCCTGTGCCTTCTCTTTTGAGGCTACACACGTAGACATACACGCAACATGAAAGCTTTTCGACTTACAACGTGTTGTTTAGGAAAAACAAGATAATTTCGCACGATGCGGGATTTCCTTAAAACGTGATTTTCTGAAAAATTTTGACGAAAGAAAATTCTCCTTTTGGTTCTCTTTAGATGCTACATGTTAAGACGTTCACGCCACAACAATTCTTTTCGAGATACAACGTGTAGTTTTGGAGATACAAGCTAATTTTGTACTATGCGTTATTTCTTCTCGTAAAGAGTTTCCAATGCGTACGTATATGTTTTTACTCTGCAAAACTGTATTTCCTTATGAAGTGGTATTCTTACATATCCTTTCGAGAGAAAACTGTCCTGTGCCTTCTCTTTTGAGGCTACAGACGTAGACATACACGCAACATGAAAGCTTTTCGACTTACAACGTGTTGTTTAGGAAAAACAAGATAATTTCGCACGATGCGGGATTTCCTTAAAACGTGATTTTCTGAAAAATTTTGACGAAAGAAAATTCTCCTTTTGGTTCTCTTTAGATGCTACATGTTAAGACGTACACGCCACAACAATTCTTTTCGAGATACAACGTGTAGTTTTGGAGATACAAGCTAATTTTGTACTATGCGTTATTTCTTCTCGGAAAGAGTTTCCAATGCGTACGTATATGTCTTTACTCTGCAAAACTGTATTTCCTTATGAAGTGGTATTCTTACATATCCTTTCGAGAGAAAACTGTCCTGTGCCTTCTCTTTTGAGGCTACACACGTAGACATACACGCAACATGAAAGCTTTTCGACTTACAACGTGTTGTTTAGGAAAAACAAGATAATTTCGCACGATGCGGGATTTCCTTAAAACGTGATTTTCTGAAAAATTTTGACGAAAGAAAATTCTCCTTTTGGTTCTCTTTAGATGCTACATGTTAAGACGTACACGCCACAACAATTCTTTTCGAGATACAACGTGTAGTTTTGGAGATACAAGCTAATTTTGTACTATGCGTTATTTCTTCTCGTAAAGAGTTTCCAATGCGTACGTATATGTTTTTACTCTGCAAAACTGTATTTCCTTATGAAGTGGTATTCTTACATATCCTTTCGAGAGAAAACTGTCCTGTGCCTTCTCTTTTGAGGCTACAGACGTAGACATACACGCAACATGAAAGCTTTTCGACTTACAACGTGTTGTTTAGGAAAAACAAGATAATTTCGCACAATGCGGGATTTCCTTAAAACGTGATTTTCTGAAAAATTTTGACGAAAGAAAATTCTCCTTTTGGTTCTCTTTAGATGCTACATGTTAAGACGTACACGCCACAACAATTCTTTTCGAGATACAACGTGTAGTTTTGGAGATACAAGCTAATTTTGTACTATGCGTTATTTCTTCTCGGAAAGAGTTTCCAATGCGTACGTATATGTCTTTACTCTGCAAAACTGTATTTCCTTATGAAGTGGTATTCTTACATATCCTTTCGAGAGAAAACTGTCCTGTGCCTTCTCTTTTGAGGCTACACACGTAGACATACACGCAACATGAAAGCTTTTCGACTTACAACGTGTTGTTTAGGAAAAACAAGATAATTTCGCACGATGCGGGATTTCCTTAAAACGTGATTTTCTGAAAAATTTTGACGAAAGAAAATTCTCCTTTTGGTTCTCTTTAGATGCTACATGTTAAGACGTACACGCCACAACAATTCTTTTCGAGATACAACGTGTAGTTTTGGAGATACAAGCTAATTTTGTACTATGCGTTATTTCTTCTTATAAAGAGTTTCCAATGCGTACGTATATGTCTTTACTCTGCAAAACTGTATTTCCTTATGAAGTGGTATTCTTACATATCCTTTCGAGAGAAAACTGTCCTGTGCCTTCTCTTTTGAGGCTACACACGTAGACATACACGCAACATGAAAGCTTTTCGACTTACAACGTGTTGTTTAGGAAAAACAAGATAATTTCGCACGATGCGGGATTTCCTTAAAACGTGATTTTCTGAAAAATTTTGACGAAAGAAAATTCTCCTTTTGATTCTCTTTAGATGCTACATGTTAAGACGTACACGCCACAACAATTCTTTTCGAGATACAACGTGTAGTTTTGGAGATACAAGCTAATTTTGTACTATGCGTTATTTCTTCTCGTAAAGAGTTTCCAATGCGTACGTATATGTCTTTACTCTGCAAAACTGTATTTCCTTATGAAGTGGTATTCTTACATATCCTTTCGAGAGAAAACTGTCCTGTGCCTTCTCTTTTGAGGCTACACACTTAGACATACACGCAACATGAAAGCTTTTCGACTTACAACGTGTTGTTTAGGAAAAACAAGATAATTTCGCACGATGCGGGATTTCCTTAAAACGTGACTTTCTGAAAAATTTTGACGAAAGAAAATTCTCCTTTTGGTTCTCTTTAGATGCTACATGTTAAGACGTACACGCCACAACAATTCTTTTCGAGATACAACGTGTAGTTTTGGAGATACAAGCTAATTTTGTACTATGCGTTATTTCTTCTCGTAAAGAGTTTCCAATGCGTACGTATATGTCTTTACTCTGCAAAACTGTATTTCCTTATGAAGTGGTATTCTTACATATCCTTTCGAGAGAAAACTGTCCTGTGCCTTCTCTTTTGAGGCTACACACGTAGACATACACGCAACATGAAAGCTTTTCGACTTACAACGTGTTGTTTAGGAAAAACAAGATAATTTCGCACGATGCGGGATTTCCTTAAAACGTGATTTTCTGAAAAATTTTGACGAAAGAAAATTCTCCTTTTGATTCTCTTTAGATGCTACATGTTAAGACGTACACGCCACAACAATTCTTTTCGAGATACAACGTGTAGTTTTGGAGATACAAGCTAATTTTGTACTATGCGTTATTTCTTCTCGTAAAGAGTTTCCAATGCGTACGTATATGTCTTTACTCTGCAAAACTGTATTTCCTTATGAAGTGGTATTCTTACATATCCTTTCGAGAGAAAACTGTCCTGTGCCTTCTCTTTTGAGGCTACACACTTAGACATAGACGCAACATGAAAGCTTTTCGACTTACAACGTGTTGTTTAGGAAAAACAAGATAATTTCGCACGATGCGGGATTTCCTTAAAACGTGATTTTCTGAAAAATTTTGACGAAAGAAAATTCTCCTTTTGGTTCTCTTTAGATGCTACATGTTAAGACGTACACGCCACAACAACTCTTTTCGAGATACAACGTGTAGTTTTGGAGATACAAGCTAATTTTGTACGATGCGTTATTTCTTCTCGTAAAGAGTTTCCAATGCGTACGCATATTTCTTTACTCTGCAAAACTGTATTTCCTTATGAAGTGGTATTCTTACATATCTTTTCGAGAGAAAACTGTCCTGTGTCTTCTCTTTTGAGGCTACACACTTAGACATACACGCAACATGAAAGCTTTTCGACTTACAACTTGTTGTTTAGGAAAAACAAGATAATTTCGCACGATGCGGGATTTCCTTAAAACGTGATTTTCTGAAAAATTTTGACGAAAGAAAATTCTCCTTTTGGTTCTCTTTAGATGCTACATGTTAAGACGTACACGCCACAACAATTCTTTTCGAGATACAACGTGTAGTTTTGGAGATACAAGCTAATTTTGTACTATGCGTTATTTCTTCTCGTAAAGAGTTTCCAATGCGTACGTATATGTCTTTACTCTGCAAAACTGTATTTCCTTATGAAGTGGTATTCTTACATATCCTTTCGAGAGAAAACTGTCCTGTGCCTTCTCTTTTGAGGCTACACACGTACACATACACGCAACATGAAAGCTTTCCGACTTACAACGTGTTGTTTAGGAAAAACAAGATAATTTCGCACGATGCGGGATTTCCTTAAAACGTGATTTTCTGAAAAATTTTGACGAAAGAAAATTCTCCTTTTGGTTCTCTTTAGATGCTACATGTTAAGACGTACACGCCACAACAATTCTTTTCGAGATACAACGTGTAGTTTTGGAGATACAGGCTAATTTTGTACTATGCGTTATTTCTTCTCGTAAAGAGTTTCCAATGCGTACGTATATGTCTTTACTCTGCAAAACTGTATTTCCTTATGAAGTGGTATTCTTACATATCCTTTCGAGAGAAAACTGTCCTGTGCCTTCTCTTTTGAGGCTACACACTTAGACATACACGCAACATGAAAGCTTTTCGACTTACAACGTGTTGTTTAGGAAAAACAAGATAATTTCGCACGATGCGGGATTTCCTTAAAACGTGATTTTCTGAAAAATTTTGACGAAAGAAAATTCTCCTTTTGGTTCTCTTTAGATGCTACATGTTAAGACGTACACGCCACAACAATTCTTTTCGAGATACAACGTGTAGTTTTGGAGATACAAGCTAATTTTGTACGATGCGTTATTTCTTCTCGTAAAGAGTTTCCAATGCGTACGTATATGTCTTTACTCTGCAAAACTGTATTTCCTTATGAAGTGGTATTCTTACATATCCTTTCGAGAGAAAACTGTCCTGTGCCTTCTCTTTTGAGGCTACACACGTAGACATACACGCAACATGAAAGCTTTTCGACTTACAACGTGTTGTTTAGGAAAAACAAGATAATTTCGCACGATGCGGGATTTCCTTAAACGTGATTTTCTGAAAAATTTTGACGAAAGAAAATTCTCCTTTTGGTTCTCTTTAGATGCTACATGTTAAGACGTACACGCCACAACAATTCTTTTCGAGATACAACGTGTAGTTTTGGAGATACAAGCTAATTTTGTACTATGCGTTATTTCTTCTCGTAAAGAGTTTCCAATGCGTACGTATATGTCTTTACTCTGCAAAACTGTATTTCCTTATGAAGTGGTATTCTTACATATCCTTTCGAGAGAAAACTGTCCTGTGCCTTCTCTTTTGAGGCTACACACGTAGACATACACGCAACATGAAAGCTTTTCGACTTACAACGTGTTGTTTAGGAAAAACAAGATAATTTCGCACGATGCGGGATTTCCTTAAAACGTGATTTTCTGAAAAATTTTGACGAAAGAAAATTCTCCTTTTGGTTCTCTTTAGATGCTACATGTTAAGACGTACACGCCACAACAATTCTTTTCGAGATACAACGTGTAGTTTTGGAGATACAAGCTAATTTTGTACTATGCGTTATTTCTTCTCGTAAAGAGTTTCCAATGCGTACGTATATGTCTTTACTCTGCAAAACTGTATTTCCTTATGAAGTGGTATTCTTACATATCCTTTCGAGAGAAAACTGTCCTGTGCCTTCTCTTTTGAGGCTACACACGTACACATACACGCAACATGAAAGCTTTCCGACTTACAACGTGTTGTTTAGGAAAAACAAGATAATTTCGCACGATGCAGGATTTCCTTAAAACGTGATTTTCTGAAAAATTTTGACGAAAGAAAATTCTCCTTTTGGTTCTCTTTAGATGCTACATGTTAAGACGTACACGCCACAACAATTCTTTTCGAGATACAACGTGTAGTTTTGGAGATACAGGCTAATTTTGTACTATGCGTTATTTCTTCTCGTAAAGAGTTTCCAATGCGTACGTATATGTCTTTACTCTGCAAAACTGTATTTCCTTATGAAGTGGTATTCTTACATATCCTTTCGAGAGAAAACTGTCCTGTGCCTTCTCTTTTGAGGCTACACACTTAGACATACACGCAACATGAAAGCTTTTCGACTTACAACGTGTTGTTTAGGAAAAACAAGATAATTTCGCACGATGCGGGATTTCCTTAAAACGTGATTTTCTGAAAAATTTTGACGAAAGAAAATTCTCCTTTTGGTTCTCTTTAGATGCTACATGTTAAGACGTACACGCCACAACAATTCTTTTCGAGATACAACGTGTAGTTTTGGAGATACAAGCTAATTTTGTACGATGCGTTATTTCTTCTCGTAAAGAGTTTCCAATGCGTACGTATATGTCTTTACTCTGCAAAACTGTATTTCCTTATGAAGTGGTATTCTTACATATCCTTTCGAGAGAAAACTGTCCTGTGCCTTCTCTTTTGAGGCTACACACGTAGACATACACGCAACATGAAAGCTTTTCGACTTACAACGTGTTGTTTAGGAAAAACAAGATAATTTCGCACGATGCGGGATTTCCTTAAACGTGATTTTCTGAAAAATTTTGACGAAAGAAAATTCTCCTTTTGGTTCTCTTTAGATGCTACATGTTAAGACGTACACGCCACAACAATTCTTTTCGAGATACAACGTGTAGTTTTGGAGATACAAGCTAATTTTGTACTATGCGTTATTTCTTCTCGTAAAGAGTTTCCAATGCGTACGTATATGTCTTTACTCTGCAAAACTGTATTTCCTTATGAAGTGGTATTCTTACATATCCTTTCGAGAGAAAACTGTCCTGTGCCTTCTCTTTTGAGGCTACACACGTAGACATACACGCAACATGAAAGCTTTTCGACTTACAACGTGTTGTTTAGGAAAAACAAGATAATTTCGCACGATGCGGGATTTCCTTAAAACGTGATTTTCTGAAAAATTTTGACGAAAGAAAATTCTCCTTTTGGTTCTCTTTAGATGCTACATGTTAAGACGTACACGCCACAACAATTCTTTTCGAGATACAACGTGTAGTTTTGGAGATACAAGCTAATTTTGTACTATGCGTTATTTCTTCTCGTAAAGAGTTTCCAATGCGTACGTATATGTTTTTACTCTGCAAAACTGTATTTCCTTATGAAGTGGTATTCTTACATATCCTTTCGAGAGAAAACTGTCCTGTGCCTTCTCTTTTGAGGCTACAGACGTAGACATACACGCAACATGAAAGCTTTTCGACTTACAACGTGTTGTTTAGGAAAAACAAGATAATTTCGCACGATGCGGGATTTCCTTAAAACGTGATTTTCTGAAAAATTTTGACGAAAGAAAATTCTCCTTTTGGTTCTCTTTAGATGCTACATGTTAAGACGTACACGCCACAACAATTCTTTTCGAGATACAACGTGTAGTTTTGGAGATACAAGCTAATTTTGTACTATGCGTTATTTCTTCTCGGAAAGAGTTTCCAATGCGTACGTATATGTCTTTACTCTGCAAAACTGTATTTCCTTATGAAGTGGTATTCTTACATATCCTTTCGAGAGAAAACTGTCCTGTGCCTTCTCTTTTGAGGCTACACACGTAGACATACACGCAACATGAAAGCTTTTCGACTTACAACGTGTTGTTTAGGAAAAACAAGATAATTTCGCACGATGCGGGATTTCCTTAAAACGTGATTTTCTGAAAAATTTTGACGAAAGAAAATTCTCCTTTTGGTTCTCTTTAGATGCTACATGTTAAGACGTACACGCCACAACAATTCTTTTCGAGATACAACGTGTAGTTTTGGAGATACAAGCTAATTTTGTACTATGCGTTATTTCTTCTCGTAAAGAGTTTCCAATGCGTACGTATATGTCTTTACTCTGCAAAACTGTATTTCCTTATGAAGTGGTATTCTTACATATCCTTTCGAGAGAAAACTGTCCTGTGCCTTCTCTTTTGAGGCTACACACTTAGACATACACGCAACATGAAAGCTTTTCGACTTACAACGTGTTGTTTAGGAAAAACAAGATAATTTCGCACGATGCGGGATTTCCTTAAAACGTGACTTTCTGAAAAATTTTGACGAAAGAAAATTCTCCTTTTGGTTCTCTTTAGATGCTACATGTTAAGACGTACACGCCACAACAATTCTTTTCGAGATACAACGTGTAGTTTTGGAGATACAAGCTAATTTTGTACTATGTGTTATTTCTTCTCGTAAAGAGTTTCCAATGCGTACGTATATGTCTTTACTCTGCAAAACTGTATTTCCTTATGAAGTGGTATTCTTACATATCCTTTCGAGAGAAAAATGTCCTGTGCCTTCTCTTTTGAGGCTACACACGTAGACATACACGCAACATGAAAGCTTTTCGACTTACAACGTGTTGTTTAGGAAAAACAAGATAATTTCGCACGATGCGGGATTTCCTTAAAACGTGATTTTCTGAAAAATTTTGACGAAAGAAAATTCTCCTTTTGATTCTCTTTAGATGCTACATGTTAAGACGTACACGCCACAACAATTCTTTTCGAGATACAACGTGTAGTTTTGGAGATACAAGCTAATTTTGTACTATGCGTTATTTCTTCTCGTAAAGAGTTTCCAATGCGTACGTATATGTCTTTACTCTGCAAAACTGTATTTCCTTATGAAGTGGTATTCTTACATATCCTTTCGAGAGAAAACTGTCCTGTGCCTTCTCTTTTGAGGCTACACACTTAGACATACACGCAACATGAAAGCTTTTCGACTTACAACGTGTTGTTTAGGAAAAACAAGATAATTTCGCACGATGCGGGATTTCCTTAAAACGTGATTTTCTGAAAAATTTTGACGAAAGAAAATTCTCCTTTTGGTTCTCTTTAGATGCTACATGTTAAGACGTACACGCCACAACAATTCTTTTCGAGATACAACGTGTAGTTTTGGAGATACAAGCTAATTTTGTACGATGCGTTATTTCTTCTCGTAAAGAGTTTCCAATGCGTACGCATATTTCTTTACTCTGCAAAACTGTATTTCCTTATGAAGTGGTATTCTTACATATCTTTTCGAGAGAAAACTGTCCTGTGTCTTCTCTTTTGAGGCTACACACTTAGACATACACGCAACATGAAAGCTTTTCGACTTACAACTTGTTGTTTAGGAAAAACAAGATAATTTCGCACGATGCGGGATTTCCTTAAAACGTGATTTTCTGAAAAATTTTGACGAAAGAAAATTCTCCTTTTGGTTCTCTTTAGATGCTACATGTTAAGACGTACACGCCACAACAATTCTTTTCGAGATACAACGTGTAGTTTTGGAGATACAAGCTAATTTTGTACTATGCGTTATTTCTTCTCGTAAAGAGTTTCCAATGCGTACGTATATGTCTTTACTCTGCAAAACTGTATTTCCTTATGAAGTGGTATTCTTACATATCCTTTCGAGAGAAAACTGTCCTGTGCCTTCTCTTTTGAGGCTACACACGTACACATACACGCAACATGAAAGCTTTCCGACTTACAACGTGTTGTTTAGGAAAAACAAGATAATTTCGCACGATGCGGGATTTCCTTAAAACGTGATTTTCTGAAAAATTTTGACGAAAGAAAATTCTCCTTTTGGTTCTCTTTAGATGCTACATGTTAAGACGTACACGCCACAACAATTCTTTTCGAGATACAACGTGTAGTTTTGGAGATACAGGCTAATTTTGTACTATGCGTTATTTCTTCTCGTAAAGAGTTTCCAATGCGTACGTATATGTCTTTACTCTGCAAAACTGTATTTCCTTATGAAGTGGTATTCTTACATATCCTTTCGAGAGAAAACTGTCCTGTGCCTTCTCTTTTGAGGCTACACACTTAGACATACACGCAACATGAAAGCTTTTCGACTTACAACGTGTTGTTTAGGAAAAACAAGATAATTTCGCACGATGCGGGATTTCCTTAAAACGTGATTTTCTGAAAAATTTTGACGAAAGAAAATTCTCCTTTTGGTTCTCTTTAGATGCTACATGTTAAGACGTACACGCCACAACAATTCTTTTCGAGATACAACGTGTAGTTTTGGAGATACAAGCTAATTTTGTACTATGCGTTATTTCTTCTCGTAAAGAGTTTCCAATGCGTACGTATATGTCTTTACTCTGCAAAACTGTATTTCCTTATGAAGTGGTATTCTTACATATCCTTTCGAGAGAAAACTGTCCTGTGCCTTCTCTTTTGAGGCTACACACTTAGACATACACGCAACATGAAAGCTTTTCGACTTACAACGTGTTGTTTAGGAAAAACAAGATAATTTCGCACGATGCGGGATTTCCTTAAAACGTGATTTTCTGAAAAATTTTGACGAAAGAAAATTCTCCTTTTGGTTCTCTTTAGATGCTACATGTTAAGACGTACACGCCACAACAATTCTTTTCGAGATACAACGTGTAGTTTTGGAGATACAAGCTAATTTTGTACGATGCGTTATTTCTTCTCGTAAAGAGTTTCCAATGCGTACGTATATGTCTTTACTCTGCAAAACTGTATTTCCTTATGAAGTGGTATTCTTACATATCCTTTCGAGAGAAAACTGTCCTGTGCCTTCTCTTTTGAGGCTACACACTTAGACATACACGCAACATGAAAGCTTTTCGACTTACAACGTGTTGTTTAGGAAAAACAAGATAATTTCGCACGATGCGGGATTTCCTTAAAACGTGATTTTCTGAAAAATTTTGACGAAAGAAAATTCTCCTTTTGGTTCTCTTTAGATGCTACATGTTAAGACGTACACGCCACAACAATTCTTATCGAGATACAACGTGTAGTTTTGGAGATACAAGCTAATTTTGTACTATGCGTTATTTCTTCTCGTAAAGAGTTTCCAATGCGTACGTATATGTCTTTACTTTGCAAAACTGTATTTCCTTATGAAGCGGTATTCTTACATATCCTTTCGAGAGAAAACTGTCCTGTGCCTTCTCTTTTGAGGCTACACACTTAGACATACACGCAACATGAAAGCTTTTCGACTTAAAACGTGTTGTTTAGGAAAAACAAGATAATTTCGCACGATGCGGGATTTCCTTAAAACGTGATTTTCTGAAAAATTTTGACGAAAGAAAATTCTCCTTTTGGTTCTCTTTAGATGCTACATGTTAAGACGTACACGCCACAACAATTCTATTCGAGATACAACGTGTAGTTTTGGAGATACAAGCTAATTTTGTACTATGCGTTATTTCTTCTCGTAAAGAGTTTCCAATGCGTACGTATATGTCTTTACTCTGCAAAACTGTATTTCCTTATGAAGCGGTATTCTTACATATCCTTTCGAGAGAAAACTGTCCTGTGCCTTCTCTTTTGAGGCTACACACTTAGACATACACGCAACATGAAAGCTTTTCGACTTAAAACGTGTTGTTTAGGAAAAACAAGATAATTTCGCACGATGCAGGATTTCCTTAAAACGTGATTTTCTGAAAAATTTTGACGAAAGAAAATTCTCCTTTTGGTTCTCTTTAGATGCTACATGTTAAGACGTACACGCCACAACAATTCTTTTCGAGATACAACGTGTAGTTTTGGAGATACAAGCTAATTTTGTAAGATGCGTTATTTCTTCTCGTAAAGAGTTTCCAATGCGTACGCATATTTCTTTACTCTGCAAAACTGTATTTCCTTATGAAGTGGTATTCTTACATATCCTTTCGAGAGAAAACTGTCCTGTGTCTTCTCTTTTGAGGCTACACACTTAGACATACACGCAACATGAAAGCTTTTCGACTTACAACGTGTTGTTTAGGAAAAACAAGATAATTTCGCACGATGCGGGATTTCCTTAAAACGTGATTTTCTGAAAAATTTTGACGAAAGAAAATTCTCCTTTTGGTTCTCTTTAGATGCTACATGTTAAGACGTACACGCCACAACAATTCTTTTCGAGATACAACGTGTAGTTTTGGAGATACAAGCTAATTTTGTACTATGCGTTATTTCTTCTCGTAAAGAGTTTCCAATGCGTACGTATATGTCTTTACTCTGCAAAACTGTATTTCCTTATGAAGTGGTATTCTTACATATCCTTTCGAGAGAAAACTGTCCTGTGCCTTCTCTTTTGAGGCTACACACGTACACATACACGCAACATGAAAGCTTTCCGACTTACAACGTGTTGTTTAGGAAAAACAAGATAATTTCGCACGATGCGGGATTTCCTTAAAACGTGATTTTCTGAAAAATTTTGACGAAAGAAAATTCTCCTTTTGGTTCTCTTTAGATGCTACATGTTAAGACGTACACGCCACAACAATTCTTTTCGAGATACAACGTGTAGTTTTGGAGATACAAGCTAATTTTGTACGATGCGTTATTTCTTCTCGTAAAGAGTTTCCAATGCGTACGCATATTTCTTTACTCTGCAAAACTGTATTTCCTTATGAAGTGGTATTCTTACATATCCTTTCGAGAGAAAACTGTCCTGTGTCTTCTCTTTTGAGGCTACACACTTAGACATACACGCAACATGAAAGCTTTTCGACTTACAACTTGTTGTTTAGGAAAAACAAGATAATTTCGCACGATGCGGGATTTCCTTAAAACGTGATTTTCTGAAAAATTTTGACGAAAGAAAATTCTCCTTTTGGTTCTCTTTAGATGCTACATGTTAAGACGTACACGCCACAACAATTCTTTTCGAGATACAACGTGTAGTTTTGGAGATACAAGCTAATTTTGTACTATGCGTTATTTCTTCTCGTAAAGAGTTTCCAATGCGTACGTATATGTTTTTACTCTGCAAAACTGTATTTCCTTATGAAGTGGTATTCTTACATATCCTTTCGAGAGAAAACTGTCCTGTGCCTTCTCTTTTGAGGCTACAGACGTAGACATACACGCAACATGAAAGCTTTTCGACTTACAACGTGTTGTTTAGGAAAAACAAGATAATTTCGCACGATGCGGGATTTCCTTAAAACGTGATTTTCTGAAAAATTTTGACGAAAGAAAATTCTCCTTTTGGTTCTCTTTAGATGCTACATGTTAAGACGTACACGCCACAACAATTCTTTTCGAGATACAACGTGTAGTTTTGGAGATACAAGCTAATTTTGTACTATGCGTTATTTCTTCTCGGAAAGAGTTTCCAATGCGTACGTATATGTCTTTACTCTGCAAAACTGTATTTCCTTATGAAGTGGTATTCTTACATATCCTTTCGAGAGAAAACTGTCCTGTGCCTTCTCTTTTGAGGCTACACACGTAGACATACACGCAACATGAAAGCTTTTCGACTTACAACGTGTTGTTTAGGAAAAACAAGATAATTTCGCACGATGCGGGATTTCCTTAAAACGTGACTTTCTGAAAAATTTTGACGAAAGAAAATTCTCCTTTTGGTTCTCTTTAGATGCTACATGTTAAGACGTACACGCCACAACAATTCTTTTCGAGATACAACGTGTAGTTTTGGAGATACAAGCTAATTTTGTACGATGCGTTATTTCTTCTCGTAAAGAGTTTCCAATGCGTACGCATATTTCTTTACTCTGCAAAACTGTATTTCCTTATGAAGTGGTATTCTTACATATCTTTTCGAGAGAAAACTGTCCTGTGTCTTCTCTTTTGAGGCTACACACTTAGACATACACGCAACATGAAAGCTTTTCGACTTACAACTTGTTGTTTAGGAAAAACAAGATAATTTCGCACGATGCGGGATTTCCTTAAAACGTGATTTTCTGAAAAATTTTGACGAAAGAAAATTCTCCTTTTGGTTCTCTTTAGATGCTACATGTTAAGACGTACACGCCACAACAATTCTTTTCGAGATACAACGTGTAGTTTTGGAGATACAAGCTAATTTTGTACTATGCGTTATTTCTTCTCGTAAAGAGTTTCCAATGCGTACGTATATGTCTTTACTCTGCAAAACTGTATTTCCTTATGAAGTGGTATTCTTACATATCCTTTCGAGAGAAAACTGTCCTGTGCCTTCTCTTTTGAGGCTACACACGTACACATACACGCAACATGAAAGCTTTCCGACTTACAACGTGTTGTTTAGGAAAAACAAGATAATTTCGCACGATGCGGGATTTCCTTAAAACGTGATTTTCTGAAAAATTTTGACGAAAGAAAATTCTCCTTTTGGTTCTCTTTAGATGCTACATGTTAAGACGTACACGCCACAACAATTCTTTTCGAGATACAACGTGTAGTTTTGGAGATACAGGCTAATTTTGTACTATGCGTTATTTCTTCTCGTAAAGAGTTTCCAATGCGTACGTATATGTCTTTACTCTGCAAAACTGTATTTCCTTATGAAGTGGTATTCTTACATATCCTTTCGAGAGAAAACTGTCCTGTGCCTTCTCTTTTGAGGCTACACACTTAGACATACACGCAACATGAAAGCTTTTCGACTTACAACGTGTTGTTTAGGAAAAACAAGATAATTTCGCACGATGCGGGATTTCCTTAAAACGTGATTTTCTGAAAAATTTTGACGAAAGAAAATTCTCCTTTTGGTTCTCTTTAGATGCTACATGTTAAGACGTACACGCCACAACAATTCTTTTCGAGATACAACGTGTAGTTTTGGAGATACAAGCTAATTTTGTACTATGCGTTATTTCTTCTCGTAAAGAGTTTCCAATGCGTACGTATATGTCTTTACTCTGCAAAACTGTATTTCCTTATGAAGTGGTATTCTTACATATCCTTTCGAGAGACAACTGTCCTGTGCCTTCTCTTTTGAGGCTACACACTTAGACATACACGCAACATGAAAGCTTTTCGACTTACAACGTGTTGTTTAGGAAAAACAAGATAATTTCGCACGATGCGGGATTTCCTTAAAACGTGATTTTCTGAAAAATTTTGACGAAAGAAAATTCTCCTTTTGGTTCTCTTTAGATGCTACATGTTAAGACGTACACGCCACAACAATTCTTTTCGAGATACAACGTGTAGTTTTGGAGATACAAGCTAATTTTGTACGATGCGTTATTTCTTCTCGTAAAGAGTTTCCAATGCGTACGTATATGTCTTTACTCTGCAAAACTGTATTTCCTTATGAAGTGGTATTCTTACATATCCTTTCGAGAGAAAACTGTCCTGTGCCTTCTCTTTTGAGGCTACACACTTAGACATACACGCAACATGAAAGCTTTTCGACTTACAACGTGTTGTTTAGGAAAAACAAGATAATTTCGCACTATGCGGGATTTCCTTAAAACGTGATTTTCTGAAAAATTTTGACGAAAGAAAATTCTCCTTTTGGTTCTCTTTAGATGCTACATGTTAAGACGTACACGCCACAACAATTCTTTTCGAGATACAACGTGTAGTTTTGGAGATACAAGCTAATTTTGTACTATGCGTTATTTCTTCTCGTAAAGAGTTTCCAATGCGTACGTATATGTCTTTACTCTGCAAAACTGTATTTCCTTATGAAGTGGTATTCTTACATATCCTTTCGAGAGAAAACTGTCCTGTGCCTTCTCTTTTGAGGCTACACACTTAGACATACACGCAACATGAAAGCTTTTCGACTTACAACGTGTTGTTTAGGAAAAACAAGATAATTTCGCACGATGCGGGATTTCCTTAAAACGTGATTTTCTGAAAAATTTTGACGAAAGAAAATTCTCCTTTTGGTTCTCTTTAGATGCTACATGTTAAGACGTACACGCCACAACAATTCTTTTCGAGATACAACGTGTAGTTTTGGAGATACAAGCTAATTTTGTACTATGCGTTATTTCTTCTCGTAAAGATTTTCTAATGCGTACGTATATGTCTTTACTCTGCAAAACTGTATTTCCTTATGAAGTGGTATTCTTACATATCCTTTCGAGAGAAAACTGTCCTGTGCCTTCTCTTTTGAGGCTACACACGTAGACATACACGCAACATGAAAGCTTTCCGACTTACAACGTGTTGTTTAGGAAAAACAAGATAATTTCGCACGATGCGGGATTTCCTTAAAACGTGATTTTCTGAAAAATTTTGACGAAAGAAAATTCTCCTTTTGGTTCTCTTTAGATGCTACATGTTAAGACGTACACGCCACAACAATTCTTTTCGAGATACAACGTGTAGTTTTGGAGATACAAGCTAATTTTGTACTATGCGTTATTTCTTTTCGTAAAGAGTTTCCAATGCGTACGTATATGTCTTTACTCTGCAAAACTGTATTTCCTTATGAAGTGGTATTCTTACATATCCTTTCGAGAGAAAACTGTCATGTGCCTTCTCTTTTGAGGCTACACACGTAGACATACACGCAACATGAAAGCTTTCCGACTTACAACGTGTTGTTTAGGAAAAACAAGATAATTTCGCACGATGCGGGATTTCCTTAAAACGTGATTTTCTGAAAAATTTTGACGAAAGAAAATTCTCCTTTTGGTTCTCTTTAGATGCTACATGTTAAGACGTACACGCCACAACAATTCTTTTCGAGATACAACGTGTAGTTTTGGAGATACAAGCTAATTTTGTACTATGCGTTATTTCTTCTCGTAAAGATTTTCTAATGCGTACGTATATGTCTTTACTCTGCAAAACTGTATTTCCTTATGAAGTGGTATTCTTACATATCCTTTCGAGAGAAAACTGTCCTGTGCCTTCTCTTTTGAGGCTACACACGTAGACATACACGCAACATGAAAGCTTTCCGACTTACAACGTGTTGTTTAGGAAAAACAAGATAATTTCGCACGATGCGGGATTTCCTTAAAACGTGATTTTCTGAAAAATTTTGACGAAAGAAAATTCTCCTTTTGGTTCTCTTTAGATGCTACATGTTAAGACGTACACGCCACAACAATTCTTTTCGAGATACAACGTGTAGTTTTGGAGATACAAGCTAATTTTGTACTATGCGTTATTTCTTTTCGTAAAGAGTTTCCAATGCGTACGTATATGTCTTTACTCTGCAAAACTGTATTTCCTTATGAAGTGGTATTCTTACATATCCTTTCGAGAGAAAACTGTCCTGTGCCTTCTCTTTTGAGGCTACACACGTAGACATACACGCAACATGAAAGCTTTCCGACTTACAACGTGTTGTTTAGGAAAAACAAGATAATTTCGCACGATGCGGGATTTCCTTAAAACGTGATTTTCTGAAAAATTTTGACGAAAGAAAATTCTCCTTTTGGTTCTCTTTAGATGCTACATGTTAAGACGTACACGCCACAACAATTCTTTTCGAGATACAACGTGTAGTTTTGGAGATACAAGCTAATTTTGTACTATGCATTATTTCTTCTCGTAAAGAGTTTCCAATGCGTAGGTATATGTCTTTACTCTGCAAAACTGTATTTCCTTATGAAGTGGTATTCTTACATATCCTTTCGAGAGAAAACTGTCCTGTGCCTTCTCTTTTGAGGCTACACACTTAGACATACACGCAACATGAAAGCTTTTCGACTTACAACGTGTTGTTTAGGAAAAACAAGATAATTTCGCACGATGCGGGATTTCCTTAAACGTGATTTTCTGAAAAATTTTGACGAAAGAAAATTCTCCTTTTGGTTCTCTTTAGATGCTACATGTTAAGACGTACACGCCACAACAATTCTTTTCGAGATACAACGTGTAGTTTTGGAGATACAAGCTAATTTTGTACGATGCGTTATTTCTTTTCGTAAAGAGTTTCCAATGCGTACGTATATGTCTTTACTCTGCAAAACTGTATTTCCTTATGAAGTGGTATTCTTACATATCCTTTCGAGAGAAAACTGTCCTGTGCCTTCTCTTTTGAGGCTACACACTTAGACATACACGCAACATGAAAGCTTTTCGACTTACAACGTGTTGTTTAGGAAAAACAAGATAATTTCGCACGATGCGGGATTTCCTTAAAACGTGATTTTCTGAAAAATTTTGACGAAAGAAAATTCTCCTTTTGGTTCTCTTTAGATGCTACATGTTAAGACGTACACGCCACAACAATTCTTTTCGAGATACAACGTGTAGTTTTGGAGATACAAGCTAATTTTGTACTATGCGTTATTTCTTCTCGTAAAGAGTTTCCAATGCGTACGTATATGTCTTTACTCTGCAAAACTGTATTTCCTTATGAAGTGGTATTCTTACATATCCTTTCGAGAGAAAACTGTCCTGTGCCTTCTCTTTTGAGGCTACACACTTAGACATACACGCAACATGAAAGCTTTTCGACTTACAACGTGTTGTTTAGGAAAAACAAGATAATTTCGCACGATGCGGGATTTCCTTAAAACGTGATTTTCTGAAAAATTTTGACGAAAGAAAATTCTCCTTTTGGTTCTCTTTAGATGATACATGTTAAGACGTACACGCCACAACAATTCTTTTCGAGATACAACGTGTAGTTTTGGAGATACAAGCTAATTTTGTACTATGCGTTATTTCTTCTCGTAAAGAGTTTCCAATGCGTACGTATATGTCTTTACTCTGCAAAACTGTATTTCCTTATGAAGCGGTATTCTTACATATCCTTTCGAGAGAAAACTGTCCTGTGCCTTCTCTTTTGAGGCTACACACTTAGACATACACGCAACATGAAAGCTTTTCGACTTACAACGTGTTGTTTAGGAAAAACAAGATAATTTCGCACGATGCGGGATTTCCTTAAAACGTGATTTTCTGAAAAATTTTGACGAAAGAAAATTCTCCTTTTGGTTCTCTTTAGATGCTACATGTTAAGACGTACACGCCACAACAATTCTTTTCGAGATACAACGTGTAGTTTTGGAGATACAAGCTAATTTTGTACTATGCGTTATTTCTTCTCGTAAAGAGTTTCCAATGCGTACGTATATGTCTTTACTCCGCAAAACTGTATTTCCTTATGAAGCGGTATTCTTACATATCCTTTCGAGAGAAAACTGTCCTGTGCCTTCTCTTTTGAGGCTACACACGTAGACATACACGCAACATGAAAGCTTTTCGACTTACAACGTGTTGTTTAGGAAAAACAAGATAATTTCGCACGATGCGGGATTTCCTTAAAACGTGATTTTCTGAAAAATTTTGACGAAAGAAAATTCTCCTTTTGGTTCTCTTTAGATGCTACATGTTAAGACGTACACGCCACAACAATTCTTTTCGAGATACAACGTGTAGTTTTGGAGATACAAGCTAATTTTGTACTATGCGTTATTTCTTCTCGTAAAGAGTTTCCAATGCGTACGTATATGTCTTTACTCTGCAAAACTGTATTTCCTTATGAAGCGGTATTCTTACATATCCTTTCGAGAAAAAACTGTCCTGTGCCTTCTCTTTTGAGGCTACACACGTAGACATACACGCAACATGAAAGCTTTTCGACTTACAACGTGTTGTTTAGGAAAAACAAGATAATTTCGCACGATGCGGGATTTCCTTAAAACGTGATTTTCTGAAATATTTTGACGAAAGAAAATTCTCCTTTTGGTTCTCTTTAGATGCTACATGTTAAGACGTACACGCCACAACAATTCTTTTCGAGATACAACGTGTAGTTTTGGAGATACAAGCTAATTTTGTACTATGCGTTATTTCTTCTCGTAAAGAGTTTCCAATGCGTACGTATATGTCTTTACTCTGCAAAACTGTATTTCCTTATGAAGTGGTATTCTTACATATCCTTTCGAGAGAAAACTGTCCTGTGCCTTCTCTTTTGAGGCTACACACGTACACATACACGCAACATGAAAGCTTTCCGACTTACAACGTGTTGTTTAGGAAAAACAAGATAATTTCGCACGATGCGGGATTTCCTTAAAACGTGATTTTCTGAAAAATTTTGACGAAAGAAAATTCTCCTTTTGGTTCTCTTTAGATGCTACATGTTAAGACGTACACGCCACAACAATTCTTTTCGAGATACAACGTGTAGTTTTGGAGATACAGGCTAATTTTATACTATGCGTTATTTCTTCTCGTAAAGAGTTTCCAATGCGTACGTATATGTCTTTACTCTGCAAAACTGTATTTCCTTATGAAGTGGTATTCTTACATATCCTTTCGAGAGAAAACTGTCCTGTGCCTTCTCTTTTGAGGCTACACACTTAGACATACACGCAACATGAAAGCTTTTCGACTTACAACGTGTTGTTTAGGAAAAACAAGATAATTTCGCACGATGCGGGATTTCCTTAAAACGTGATTTTCTGAAAAATTTTGACGAAAGAAAATTCTCCTTTTGGTTCTCTTTAGATGCTACATGTTAAGACGTACACGCCACAACAATTCTTTTCGAGATACAACGTGTAGTTTTGGAGATACAAGCTAATTTTGTACTATGCGTTATTTCTTCTCGTAAAGAGTTTCCAATGCGTACGTATATGTCTTTACTCTGCAAAACTGTATTTCCTTATGAAGTGGTATTCTTACATATCCTTTCGAGAGACAACTGTCCTGTGCCTTCTCTTTTGAGGCTACACACTTAGACATACACGCAACATGAAAGCTTTTCGACTTACAACGTGTTGTTTAGGAAAAACAAGATAATTTCGCACGATGCGGGATTTCCTTAAAACGTGATTTTCTGAAAAATTTTGACGAAAGAAAATTCTCCTTTTGGTTCTCTTTAGATGCTACATGTTAAGACGTACACGCCACAACAATTCTTTTCGAGATACAACGTGTAGTTTTGGAGATACAAGCTAATTTTGTACTATGCGTTATTTCTTTTCGTAAAGAGTTTCCAATGCGTACGTATATGTCTTTACTCTGCAAAACTGTATTTCCTTATGAAGTGGTATTCTTACATATCCTTTCGAGAGAAAACTGTCATGTGCCTTCTCTTTTGAGGCTACACACGTAGACATACACGCAACATGAATGCTTTCCGACTTACAACGTGTTGTTTAGGAAAAACAAGATAATTTCGCACGATGCGGGATTTCCTTAAAACGTGATTTTCTGAAAAATTTTGACGAAAGAAAATTCTCCTTTTGGTTCTCTTTAGATGCTACATGTTAAGACGTACACGCCACAACAATTCTTTTCGAGATACAACGTGTAGTTTTGGAGATACAAGCTAATTTTGTACTATGCGTTATTTCTTTTCGTAAAGAGTTTCCAATGCGTACGTATATGTCTTTACTCTGCAAAACTGTATTTCCTTATGAAGTGGTATTCTTACATATCCTTTCGAGAGAAAACTGTCCTGTGCCTTCTCTTTTGAGGCTACACACGTAGACATACACGCAACATGAAAGCTTTCCGACTTACAACGTGTTGTTTAGGAAAAACAAGATAATTTCGCACGATGCGGGATTTCCTTAAAACGTGATTTTCTGAAAAATTTTGACGAAAGAAAATTCTCCTTTTGGTTCTCTTTAGATGCTACATGTTAAGACGTACACGCCACAACAATTCTTTTCGAGATACAACGTGTAGTTTTGGAGATACAAGCTAATTTTGTACTATGCATTATTTCTTCTCGTAAAGAGTTTCCAATGCGTAGGTATATGTCTTTACTCTGCAAAACTGTATTTCCTTATGAAGTGGTATTCTTACATATCCTTTCGAGAGAAAACTGTCCTGTGCCTTCTCTTTTGAGGCTACACACTTAGACATACACGCAACATGAAAGCTTTTCGACTTACAACGTGTTGTTTAGGAAAAACAAGATAATTTCGCACGATGCGGGATTTCCTTAAACGTGATTTTCTGAAAAATTTTGACGAAAGAAAATTCTCCTTTTGGTTCTCTTTAGATGCTACATGTTAAGACGTACACGCCACAACAATTCTTTTCGAGATACAACGTGTAGTTTTGGAGATACAAGCTAATTTTGTACGATGCGTTATTTCTTTTCGTAAAGAGTTTCCAATGCGTACGTATATGTCTTTACTCTGCAAAACTGTATTTCCTTATGAAGTGGTATTCTTACATATCCTTTCGAGAGAAAACTGTCCTGTGCCTTCTCTTTTGAGGCTACACACTTAGACATACACGCAACATGAAAGCTTTTCGACTTACAACGTGTTGTTTAGGAAAAACAAGATAATTTCGCACGATGCGGGATTTCCTTAAAACGTGATTTTCTGAAAAATTTTGACGAAAGAAAATTCTCCTTTTGGTTCTCTTTAGATGCTACATGTTAAGACGTACACGCCACAACAATTCTTTTCGAGATACAACGTGTAGTTTTGGAGATACAAGCTAATTTTGTACTATGCGTTATTTCTTCTCGTAAAGAGTTTCCAATGCATACGTATATGTCTTTACTCTGCAAAACTGTATTTCCTTATGAAGTGGTATTCTTACATATCCTTTCGAGAGAAAACTGTCCTGTGCCTTCTCTTTTGAGGCTACACACGTAGACATACACGCAACATGAAAGCTTTTCGACTTACAACGTGTTGTTTAGGAAAAACAAGATAATTTCGCACGATGCGGGATTTCCTTAAAACGTGATTTTCTGAAAAATTTTGACGAAAGAAAATTCTCCTTTTGGTTCTCTTTAGATGCTACATCTTAAGACGTACACGCCACAACAATTCTTTTCGAGATACAACGTGTAGTTTTGGAGATACAAGCTAATTTTGTACTATGCGTTATTTCTTCTCGTAAAGAGTTTCCAATGCGTACGTATATGTCTTTACTCTGCAAAACTGTATTTCCTTATGAAGCGGTATTCTTACATATCCTTTCGAGAGAAAACTGTCCTGTGCCTTCTCTTTTGAGGCTACACACTTAGACATACACGCAACATGAAAGCTTTTCGACTTACAACGTGTTGTTTAGGAAAAACAAGATAATTTCGCACGATGCGGGATTTCCTTAAAACGTGATTTTCTGAAAAATTTTGACGAAAGAAAATTCTCCTTTTGGTTCTCTTTAGATGCTACATGTTAAGACGTACACGCCACAACAATTCTTTTCGAGATACAACGTGTAGTTTTGGAGATACAAGCTAATTTTGTACTATGCGTTATTTCTTCTCGTAAAGAGTTTCCAATGCGTACGTATATGTCTTTACTCCGCAAAACTGTATTTCCTTATGAAGCGGTATTCTTACATATCCTTTCGAGAGAAAACTGTCCTGTGCCTTCTCTTTTGAGGCTACACACGTAGACATACACGCAACATGAAAGCTTTTCGACTTACAACGTGTTGTTTAGGAAAAACAAGATAATTTCGCACGATGCGGGATTTCCTTAAAACGTGATTTTCTGAAAAATTTTGACGAAAGAAAATTCTCCTTTTGGTTCTCTTTAGATGCTACATGTTAAGACGTACACGCCACAACAATTCTTTTCGAGATACAACGTGTAGTTTTGGAGATACAAGCTAATTTTGTACTATGCGTTATTTCTTCTCGTAAAGAGTTTCCAATGCGTACGTATATGTCTTTACTCTGCAAAACTGTATTTCCTTATGAAGCGGTATTCTTACATATCCTTTCGAGAAAAAACTGTCCTGTGCCTTCTCTTTTGAGGCTACACACGTAGACATACACGCAACATGAAAGCTTTTCGACTTACAACGTGTTGTTTAGGAAAAACAAGATAATTTCGCACGATGCGGGATTTCCTTAAAACGTGATTTTCTGAAATATTTTGACGAAAGAAAATTCTCCTTTTGGTTCTCTTTAGATGCTACATGTTAAGACGTACACGCCACAACAATTCTTTTCGAGATACAACGTGTAGTTTTGGAGATACAAGCTAATTTTGTACGATGCGTTATTTCTTCTCGTAAAGAGTTTCCAATGCGTACGTATATGTCTTTACTCTGCAAAACTGTATTTCCTTATGAAGCGGTATTCTTACATATCCTTTCGAGAGAAAACTGTCCTGTGCCTTCTCTTTTGAGGCTACACACGTAGACATACACGCAACATGAAAGCTTTTCGACTTACAACGTGTTGTTTAGGAAAAACAAGATAATTTCGCACGATGCGGGATTTCCTTAAAACGTGATTTTCTGAAAAATTTTGACGAAAGAAAATTCTCCTTTTGGTTCTCTTTAGATGCTACATGTTAAGACGTACACGCCACAACAATTCTTTTCGAGATACAACGTGTAGTTTTGGAGATACAAGCTAATTTTGTACTATGCGTTATTTCTTCTCGTAAAGAGTTTCCAATGCGTACGTATATGTCTTTACTCTGCAAAACTGTATTTCCTTATGAAGTGGTATTCTTACATATCCTTTCGAGAGAAAACTGTCCTGTGCCTTCTCTTTTGAGGCTACACACTTAGACATACACGCAACATGAAAGCTTTTCGACTTACAACGTGTTGTTTAGGAAAAACAAGATAATTTCGCACGATGCGGGATTTCCTTAAAACGTGATTTTCTGAAAAATTTTGACGAAAGAAAATTCTCCTTTTGGTTCTCTTTAGATGCTACATGTTAAGACGTACACGCCACAACAATTCTTTTCGAGATACAACGTGTAGTTTTGGAGATACAAGCTAATTTTGTACTATGCGTTATTTCTTCTCGTAAAGATTTTCTAATGCGTACGTATATGTCTTTACTCTGCAAAACTGTATTTCCTTATGAAGTGGTATTCTTACATATCCTTTCGAGAGAAAACTGTCCTGTGCCTTCTCTTTTGAGGCTACACACGTAGACATACACGCAACATGAAAGCTTTCCGACTTACAACGTGTTGTTTAGGAAAAACAAGATAATTTCGCACGATGCGGGATTTCCTTAAAACGTGATTTTCTGAAAAATTTTGACGAAAGAAAATTCTCCTTTTGGTTCTCTTTAGATGCTACATGTTAAGACGTACACGCCACAACAATTCTTTTCGAGATACAACGTGTAGTTTTGGAGATACAAGCTAATTTTGTACTATGCATTATTTCTTCTCGTAAAGAGTTTCCAATGCGTAGGTATATGTCTTTACTCTGCAAAACTGTATTTCCTTATGAAGTGGTATTCTTACATATCCTTTCGAGAGAAAACTGTCCTGTGCCTTCTCTTTTGAGGCTACACACTTAGACATACACGCAACATGAAAGCTTTTCGACTTACAACGTGTTGTATAGGAAAAACAAGATAATTTCGCACGATGCGGGATTTCCTTAAAACGTGATTTTCTGAAAAATTTTGACGAAAGAAAATTCTCCTTTTGGTTCTCTTTAGATGCTACATGTTAAGACGTACACGCCACAACAATTCTTTTCGAGATACAACGTGTAGTTTTGGAGATACAAGCTAATTTTGTACTATGCGTTATTTCTTCTCGTAAAGAGTTTCCAATGCGTACGTATATGTCTTTACTCTGCAAAACTGTATTTCCTTATGAAGTGGTATTCTTACATATCCTTTCGAGAGAAAACTGTCCTGTGCCTTCTCTTTTGAGGCTACACACTTAGACATACACGCAACATGAAAGCTTTTCGACTTACAACGTGTTGTTTAGGAAAAACAAGATAATTTCGCACGATGCGGGATTTCCTTAAAACGTGATTTTCTGAAAAATTTTGACGAAAGAAAATTCTCCTTTTGGTTCTCTTTAGATGCTACATGTTAAGACGTACACGCCACAACAATTCTTTTCGAGATACAACGTGTAGTTTTGGAGATACAAGCTAATTTTGTACTATGCGTTATTTCTTCTCGTAAAGAGTTTCCAATGCGTACGTATATGTCTTTACTCTGCAAAACTGTATTTCCTTATGAAGCGGTATTCTTACATATCCTTTCGAGAGAAAACTGTCCTGTGCCTTCTCTTTTGAGGCTACACACTTAGACATACACGCAACATGAAAGCTTTTCGACTTACAACGTGTTGTTTAGGAAAAACAAGATAATTTCGCACGATGCGGGATTTCCTTAAAACGTGATTTTCTGAAAAATTTTGACGAAAGAAAATTCTCCTTTTGGTTCTCTTTAGATGCTACATGTTAAGACGTACACGCCACAACAATTCTTTTCGAGATACAACGTGTAGTTTTGGAGATACAAGCTAATTTTGTACTATGCGTTATTTCTTCTCGTAAAGAGTTTCCAATGCGTACGTATATGTCTTTACTCCGCAAAACTGTATTTCCTTATGAAGCGGTATTCTTACATATCCTTTCGAGAGAAAACTGTCCTGTGCCTTCTCTTTTGAGGCTACACACGTAGACATACACGCAACATGAAAGCTTTTCGACTTACAACGTGTTGTTTAGGAAAAACAAGATAATTTCGCACGATGCGGGATTTCCTTAAAACGTGATTTTCTGAAAAATTTTGACGAAAGAAAATTCTCCTTTTGGTTCTCTTTAGATGCTACATGTTAAGACGTACACGCCACAACAATTCTTTTCGAGATACAACGTGTAGTTTTGGAGATACAATCTAATTTTGTACTATGCGTTATTTCTTCTCGTAAAGAGTTTCCAATGCGTACGTATATGTCTTTACTCTGCAAAACTGTATTTCCTTATGAAGTGGTATTCTTACATATCCTTTCGAGAGAAAACTGTCCTGTGCCTTCTCTTTTGAGGCTACACACTTAGACATACACGCAACATGAAAGCTTTTCGACTTACAACGTGTTGTTTAGGAAAAACAAGATAATTTCGCACGATGCGGGATTTCCTTAAAACGTGATTTTCTGAAAAATTTTGACGAAAGAAAATTCTCCTTTTGGTTCTCTTTAGATGCTACATGTTAAGACGTACACGCCACAACAATTCTTTTCGAGATACAACGTGTAGTTTTGGAGATACAAGCTAATTTTGTACTATGCGTTATTTCTTCTCGTAAAGATTTTCTAATGCGTACGTATATGTCTTTACTCTGCAAAACTGTATTTCCTTATGAAGTGGTATTCTTACATATCCTTTCGAGAGAAAACTGTCCTGTGCCTTCTCTTTTGAGGCTACACACGTAGACATACACGCAACATGAAAGCTTTCCGACTTACAACGTGTTGTTTAGGAAAAACAAGATAATTTCGCACGATGCGGGATTTCCTTAAAACGTGATTTTCTGAAAAATTTTGACGAAAGAAAATTCTCCTTTTGGTTCTCTTTAGATGCTACATGTTAAGACGTACACGCCACAACAATTCTTTTCGAGATACAACGTGTAGTTTTGGAGATACAAGCTAATTTTGTACTATGCGTTATTTCTTTTCGTAAAGAGTTTCCAATGCATACGTATATGTCTTTACTCTGCAAAACTGTATTTCCTTATGAAGTGGTATTCTTACATATCCTTTCGAGAGAAAACTGTCCTGTGCCTTCTCTTTTGAGGCTACACACGTAGACATACACGCAACATGAAAGCTTTCCGACTTACAACGTGTTGTTTAGGAAAAACAAGATAATTTCGCACGATGCGGGATTTCCTTAAAACGTGATTTTCTGAAAAATTTTGACGAAAGAAAATTCTCCTTTTGGTTCTCTTTAGATGCTACATGTTAAGACGTACACGCCACAACAATTCTTTTCGAGATACAACGTGTAGTTTTGGAGATACAAGCTAATTTTGTACTATGCGTTATTTCTTCTCGTAAAGAGTTTCCAATGCGTACGTATATGTCTTTACTCTGCAAAACTGTATTTCCTTATGAAGTGGTATTCTTACATATCCTTTCGAGAGAAAACTGTCCTGTGCCTTCTCTTTTGAGGCTACACACTTAGACATACACGCAACATGAAAGCTTTTCGACTTACAACGTGTTGTTTAGGAAAAACAAGATAATTTCGCACGATGCGGGATTTCCTTAAAACGTGATTTTCTGAAAAATTTTGACGAAAGAAAATTCTCCTTTTGGTTCTCTTTAGATGCTACATGTTAAGACGTACACGCCACAACAATTCTTTTCGAGATACAACGTGTAGTTTTGGAGATACAAGCTAATTTTGTACTATGCGTTATTTCTTCTCGTAAAGAGTTTCCAATGCGTACGTATATGTCTTTACTCTGCAAAACTGTATTTCCTTATGAAGCGGTATTCTTACATATCCTTTCGAGAGAAAACTGTCCTGTGCCTTCTCTTTTGAGGCTACACACTTAGACATACACGCAACATGAAAGCTTTTCGACTTACAACGTGTTGTTTAGGAAAAACAAGATAATTTCGCACGATGCGGGATTTCCTTAAAACGTGATTTTCTGAAAAATTTTGACGAAAGAAAATTCTCCTTTTGGTTCTCTTTAGATGCTACATGTTAAGACGTACACGCCACAACAATTCTTTTCGAGATACAACGTGTAGTTTTGGAGATACAAGCTAATTTTGTACTATGCGTTATTTCTTCTCGTAAAGAGTTTCCAATGCGTACGTATATGTCTTTACTCCGCAAAACTGTATTTCCTTATGAAGCGGTATTCTTACATATCCTTTCGAGAGAAAACTGTCCTGTGCCTTCTCTTTTGAGGCTACACACGTAGACATACACGCAACATGAAAGCTTTTCGACTTACAACGTGTTGTTTAGGAAAAACAAGATAATTTCGCACGATGCGGGATTTCCTTAAAACGTGATTTTCTGAAAAATTTTGACGAAAGAAAATTCTCCTTTTGGTTCTCTTTAGATGCTACATGTTAAGACGTACACGCCACAACAATTCTTTTCGAGATACAACGTGTAGTTTTGGAGATACAAGCTAATTTTGTACTATGCGTTATTTCTTCTCGTAAAGAGTTTCCAATGAGTACGTATATGTCTTTACTCTGCAAAACTGTATTTCCTTATGAAGCGGTATTCTTACATATCCTTTCGAGAAAAAACTGTCCTGTGCCTTCTCTTTTGAGGCTACACACGTAGACATACACGCAACATGAAAGCTTTTCGACTTACAACGTGTTGTTTAGGAAAAACAAGATAATTTCGCACGATGCGGGATTTCCTTAAAACGTGATTTTCTGAAATATTTTGACGAAAGAAAATTCTCCTTTTGGTTCTCTTTAGATGCTACATGTTAAGACGTACACGCCACAACAATTCTTTTCGAGATACAACGTGTAGTTTTGGAGATACAAGCTAATTTTGTACGATGCGTTATTTCTTCTCGTAAAGAGTTTCCAATGCGTACGTATATGTCTTTACTCTGCAAAACTGTATTTCCTTATGAAGCGGTATTCTTACATATCCTTTCGAGAGAAAACTGTCCTGTGCCTTCTCTTTTGAGGCTACACACGTAGACATACACGCAACATGAAAGCTTTTCGACTTACAACGTGTTGTTTAGGAAAAACAAGATAATTTCGCACGATGCGGGATTTCCTTAAAACGTGATTTTCTGAAAAATTTTGACGAAAGAAAATTCTCCTTTTGGTTCTCTTTAGATGCTACATGTTAAGACGTACACGCCACAACAATTCTTTTCGAGATCCAACGTGTAGTTTTGGAGATACAAGCTAATTTTGTACTATGCGTTATTTCTTCTCGTAAAGAGTTTCCAATGCGTACGTATATGTCTTTACTCTGCAAAACTGTATTTCCTTATGAAGTGGTATTCTTACATATCCTTTCGAGAGAAAACTGTCCTGTGCCTTCTCTTTTGAGGCTACACACTTAGACATACACGCAACATGAAAGCTTTTCGACTTACAACGTGTTGTTTAGGAAAAACAAGATAATTTCGCACGATGCGGGATTTCCTTAAAACGTGATTTTCTGAAAAATTTTGACGAAAGAAAATTCTCCTTTTGGTTCTCTTTAGATGCTACATGTTAAGACGTACACGCCACAACAATTCTTTTCGAGATACAACGTGTAGTTTTGGAGATACAAGCTAATTTTGTACTATGCGTTATTTCTTCTCGTAAAGATTTTCTAATGCGTACGTATATGTCTTTACTCTGCAAAACTGTATTTCCTTATGAAGTGGTATTCTTACATATCCTTTCGAGAGAAAACTGTCCTGTGCCTTCTCTTTTGAGGCTACACACGTAGACATACACGCAACATGAAAGCTTTCCGACTTACAACGTGTTGTTTAGGAAAAACAAGATAATTTCGCACGATGCGGGATTTCCTTAAAACGTGATTTTCTGAAAAATTTTGACGAAAGAAAATTCTCCTTTTGGTTCTCTTTAGATGCTACATGTTAAGACGTACACGCCACAACAATTCTTTTCGAGATACAACGTGTAGTTTTGGAGATACAAGCTAATTTTGTACTATGCGTTATTTCTTTTCGTAAAGAGTTTCCAATGCATACGTATATGTCTTTACTCTGCAAAACTGTATTTCCTTATGAAGTGGTATTCTTACATATCCTTTCGAGAGAAAACTGTCATGTGCCTTCTCTTTTGAGGCTACACACGTAGACATACACGCAACATGAAAGCTTTCCGACTTACAACGTGTTGTTTAGGAAAAACAAGATAATTTCGCACGATGCGGGATTTCCTTAAAACGTGATTTTCTGAAAAATTTTGACGAAAGAAAATTCTCCTTTTGGTTCTCTTTAGATGCTACATGTTAAGACGTACACGCCACAACAATTCTTTTCGAGATACAACGTGTAGTTTTGGAGATACAAGCTAATTTTGTACTATGCGTTATTTCTTCTCGTAAAGATTTTCTAATGCGTACGTATATGTCTTTACTCTGCAAAACTGTATTTCCTTATGAAGTGGTATTCTTACATATCCTTTCGAGAGAAAACTGTCCTGTGCCTTCTCTTTTGAGGCTACACACGTAGACATACACGCAACATGAAAGCTTTCCGACTTACAACGTGTTGTTTAGGAAAAACAAGATAATTTCGCACGATGCGGGATTTCCTTAAAACGTGATTTTCTGAAAAATTTTGACGAAAGAAAATTCTCCTTTTGGTTCTCTTTAGATGCTACATGTTAAGACGTACACGCCACAACAATTCTTTTCGAGATACAACGTGTAGTTTTGGAGATACAAGCTAATTTTGTACTATGCGTTATTTCTTTTCGTAAAGAGTTTCCAATGCGTACGTATATGTCTTTACTCTGCAAAACTGTATTTCCTTATGAAGTGGTATTCTTACATATCCTTTCGAGAGAAAACTGTCCTGTGCCTTCTCTTTTGAGGCTACACACGTAGACATACACGCAACATGAAAGCTTTCCGACTTACAACGTGTTGTTTAGGAAAAACAAGATAATTTCGCACGATGCGGGATTTCCTTAAAACGTGATTTTCTGAAAAATTTTGACGAAAGAAAATTCTCCTTTTGGTTCTCTTTAGATGCTACATGTTAAGACGTACACGCCACAACAATTCTTTTCGAGATACAACGTGTAGTTTTGGAGATACAAGCTAATTTTGTACTATGCATTATTTCTTCTCGTAAAGAGTTTCCAATGCGTACGTATATGTCTTTACTCTGCAAAACTGTATTTCCTTATGAAGTGGTATTCTTACATATCCTTTCGAGAGAAAACTGTCCTGTGCCTTCTCTTTTGTGGCTACACACTTAGACATACACGCAACATGAAAGCTTTTCGACTTACAACGTGTTGTTTAGGAAAAACAAGATAATTTCGCACGATGCGGGATTTCCTTAAACGTGATTTTCTGAAAAATTTTGACGAAAGAAAATTCTCCTTTTGGTTCTCTTTAGATGCTACATGTTAAGACGTACACGCCACAACAATTCTTTTCGAGATACAACGTGTAGTTTTGGAGATACAAGCTAATTTTGTACGATGCGTTATTTCTTTTCGTAAAGAGTTTCCAATGCGTACGTATATGTCTTTACTCCGCAAAACTGTATTTCCTTATGAAGCGGTATTCTTACATATCCTTTCGAGAGAAAACTGTCCTGTGCCTTCTCTTTTGAGGCTACACACGTAGACATACACGCAACATGAAAGCTTTTCGACTTACAACGTGTTGTTTAGGAAAAACAAGATAATTTCGCAGGATGCGGGATTTCCTTAAAACGTGATTTTCTGAAAAATTTTGACGAAAGAAAATTCTCCTTTTGGTTCTCTTTAGATGCTACATGTTAAGACGTACACGCCACAACAATTCTTTTCGAGATACAACGTGTAGTTTTGGAGATACAAGCTAATTTTGTACTATGCGTTATTTCTTCTCGTAAAGAGTTTCCAATGAGTACGTATATGTCTTTACTCTGCAAAACTGTATTTCCTTATGAAGCGGTATTCTTACATATCCTTTCGAGAAAAAACTGTCCTGTGCCTTCTCTTTTGAGGCTACACACGTAGACATACACGCAACATGAAAGCTTTTCGACTTACAACGTGTTGTTTAGGAAAAACAAGATAATTTCGCACGATGCGGGATTTCCTTAAAACGTGATTTTCTGAAAAATTTTGACGAAAGAAAATTCTCCTTTTGGTTCTCTTTAGATGCTACATGTTAAGACGTACACGCCACAACAATTCTTTTCGAGATACAACGTGTAGTTTTGGAGATACAAGCTAATTTTGTACGATGCGTTATTTCTTCTCGTAAAGAGTTTCCAATGCGTACATATATGTCTTTACTCTGCAAAACTGTATTTCCTTATGAAGCGGTATTCTTACATATCCTTTCGAGAGAAAACTGTCCTGTGCCTTCTCTTTTGAGGCTACACACGTAGACATACACGCAACATGAAAGCTTTTCGACTTACAACGTGTTGTTTAGGAAAAACAAGATAATTTCGCACGATGCGGGATTTCCTTAAAACGTGATTTTCTGAAAAATTTTGACGAAAGAAAATTCTCCTTTTGGTTCTCTTTAGATGCTACATGTTAAGACGTACACGCCACAACAATTCTTTTCGAGATACAACGTGTAGTTTTGGAGATACAAGCTAATTTTGTACTATGCGTTATTTCTTCTCGTAAAGAGTTTCCAATGCGTACGTATATGTCTTTACTCTGCAAAACTGTATTTCCTTATGAAGTGGTATTCTTACATATCCTTTCGAGAGAAAACTGTCCTGTGCCTTCTCTTTTGAGGCTACACACTTAGACATACACGCAACATGAAAGCTTTTCGACTTACAACGTGTTGTTTAGGAAAAACAAGATAATTTCGCACGATGCGGGATTTCCTTAAAACGTGATTTTCTGAAAAATTTTGACGAAAGAAAATTCTCCTTTTGGTTCTCTTTAGATGCTACATGTTAAGACGTACACGCCACAACAATTCTTTTCGAGATACAACGTGTAGTTTTGGAGATACAAGCTAATTTTGTACTATGCGTTATTTCTTCTCGTAAAGATTTTCTAATGCGTACGTATATGTCTTTACTCTGCAAAACTGTATTTCCTTATGAAGTGGTATTCTTACATATCCTTTCGAGAGAAAACTGTCCTGTGCCTTCTCTTTTGAGGCTACACACGTAGACATACACGCAACATGAAAGCTTTCCGACTTACAACGTGTTGTTTAGGAAAAACAAGATAATTTCGCACGATGCGGGATTTCCTTAAAACGTGATTTTCTGAAAAATTTTGACGAAAGAAAATTCTCCTTTTGGTTCTCTTTAGATGCTACATGTTAAGACGTACACGCCACAACAATTCTTTTCGAGATACAACGTGTAGTTTTGGAGATACAAGCTAATTTTGTACTATGCGTTATTTCTTTTCGTAAAGAGTTTCCAATGCATACGTATATGTCTTTACTCTGCAAAACTGTATTTCCTTATGAAGTGGTATTCTTACATATCCTTTCGAGAGAAAACTGTCATGTGCCTTCTCTTTTGAGGCTACACACGTAGACATACACGCAACATGAAAGCTTTCCGACTTACAACGTGTTGTTTAGGAAAAACAAGATAATTTCGCACGATGCGGGATTTCCTTAAAACGTGATTTTCTGAAAAATTTTGACGAAAGAAAATTCTCCTTTTGGTTCTCTTTAGATGCTACATGTTAAGACGTACACACCACAACAATTCTTTTCGAGATACAACGTGTAGTTTTGGAGATACAAGCTAATTTTGTACTATGCGTTATTTCTTCTCGTAAAGATTTTCTAATGCGTACGTATATGTCTTTACTCTGCAAAACTGTATTTCCTTATGAAGTGGTATTCTTACATATCCTTTCGAGAGAAAACTGTCCTGTGCCTTCTCTTTTGAGGCTACACACGTAGACATACACGCAACATGAAAGCTTTCCGACTTACAACGTGTTGTTTAGGAAAAACAAGATAATTTCGCACGATGCGGGATTTCCTTAAAACGTGATTTTCTGAAAAATTTTGACGAAAGAAAATTCTCCTTTTGGTTCTCTTTAGATGCTACATGTTAAGACGTACACGCCACAACAATTCTTTTCGAGATACAACGTGTAGTTTTGGAGATACAAGCTAATTTTGTACTATGCGTTATTTCTTTTCGTAAAGAGTTTCCAATGCGTACGTATATGTCTTTACTCTGCAAAACTGTATTTCCTTATGAAGTGGTATTCTTACATATCCTTTCGAGAGAAAACTGTCCTGTGCCTTCTCTTTTGAGGCTACACACGTAGACATACACGCAACATGAAAGCTTTCCGACTTACAACGTGTTGTTTAGGAAAAACAAGATAATTTCGCACGATGCGGGATTTCCTTAAAACGTGATTTTCTGAAAAATTTTGACGAAAGAAAATTCTCCTTTTGGTTCTCTTTAGATGCTACATGTTAAGACGTACACGCCACAACAATTCTTTTCGAGATACAACGTGTAGTTTTGGAGATACAAGCTAATTTTGTACTATGCATTATTTCTTCTCGTAAAGAGTTTCCAATGCGTACGTATATGTCTTTACTCTGCAAAACTGTATTTCCTTATGAAGTGGTATTCTTACATATCCTTTCGAGAGAAAACTGTCCTGTGCCTTCTCTTTTGTGGCTACACACTTAGACATACACGCAACATGAAAGCTTTTCGACTTACAACGTGTTGTTTAGGAAAAACAAGATAATTTCGCACGATGCGGGATTTCCTTAAACGTGATTTTCTGAAAAATTTTGACGAAAGAAAATTCTCCTTTTGGTTCTCTTTAGATGCTACATGTTAAGACGTACACGCCACAACAATTCTTTTCGAGATACAACGTGTAGTTTTGGAGATACAAGCTAATTTTGTACGATGCGTTATTTCTTTTCGTAAAGAGTTTCCAATGCGTACGTATATGTCTTTACTCTGCAAAACTGTATTTCCTTATGAAGTGGTATTCTTACATATCCTTTCGAGAGAAAACTGTCCTGTGCCTTCTCTTTTGAGGCTACACACTTAGACATACACGCAACATGAAAGCTTTTCGACTTACAACGTGTTGTTTAGGAAAAACAAGATAATTTCGCACGATGCGGGATTTCCTTAAAACGTGATTTTCTGAAAAATTTTGACGAAAGAAAATTCTCCTTTTGGTTCTCTTTAGATGCTACATGTTAAGACGTACACGCCACAACAATTCTTTTCGAGATACAACGTGTAGTTTTGGAGATACAAGCTAATTTTGTACTATGCGTTATTTCTTCTCGTAAAGAGTTTCCAATGCGTACGTATATGTCTTTACTCTGCAAAACTGTATTTCCTTATGAAGTGGTATTCTTACATATCCTTTCGAGAGAAAACTGTCCTGTGCCTTCTCTTTTGAGGCTACACACTTAGACATACACGCAACATGAAAGCTTTTCGACTTACAACGTGTTGTTTAGGAAAAACAAGATAATTTCGCACGATGCGGGATTTCCTTAAAACGTGATTTTCTGAAAAATTTTGACGAAAGAAAATTCTCCTTTTGGTTCTCTTTAGATGCTACATGTTAAGACGTACACGCCACAACAATTCTTTTCGAGATACAACGTGTAGTTTTGGAGATACAAGCTAATTTTGTACTATGCGTTATTTCTTCTCGTAAAGAGTTTCCAATGCGTACGTATATGTCTTTACTCTGCAAAACTGTATTTCCTTATGAAGTGGTATTCTTACATATCCTTTCGAGAGAAAACTGTCCTGTGCCTTCTCTTTTGAGGCTACACACGTAGACATACACGCAACATGAAAGCTTTTCGACTTACAACGTGTTGTTTAGGAAAAACAAGATAATTTCGCACGATGCGGGATTTCCTTAAAACGTGATTTTCTGAAAAATTTTGACGAAAGAAAATTCTCCTTTTGGTTCTCTTTAGATGCTACATGTTAAGACGTACACGCCACAACAATTCTTTTCGAGATACAACGTGTAGTTTTGGAGATACAAGCTAATTTTGTACTATGCGTTATTTCTTTTCCTAAAGAGTTTCCAATGCGTACGTATATGTCTTTACTCTGCAAAACTGTATTTCCTTATGAAGTGGTATTCTTACATATCCTTTCGAGAGAAAACTGTCCTGTGCCTTCTCTTTTGAGGCTACACACGTAGACATACACGCAACATGAAAGCTTTCCGACTTACAACGTGTTGTTTAGGAAAAACAAGATAATTTCGCACAATGCGGGATTTCCTTAAAACGTGATTTTCTGAAAAATTTTGACGAAAGAAAATTCTCCTTTTGGTTCTCTTTAGATGCTACATGTTAAGACGTACACGCCACAACAATTCTTTTCGAGATACAACGTGTAGTTTTGGAGATACAAGCTAATTTTGTACTGTGCGTTATTTCTTCTCGTAAAGAGTTTCCAATGCGTACGTATATGTCTTTACTCTGCAAAACTGTATTTCCTTATGAAGTGGTATTCTTACATATCCTTTCGAGAGAAAACTGTCCTGTGCCTTCTCTTTTGAGGCTACACACTTAGACATACACGCAACATGAAAGCTTTTCGACTTACAACGTGTTGTTTAGGAAAAACAAGATAATTTCGCACGATGCGGGATTTCCTTAAACGTGATTTTCTGAAAAATTTTGACGAAAGAAAATTCTCCTTTTGGTTCTCTTTAGATGCTACATGTTAAGACGTACACGCCACAACAATTCTTTTCGAGATACAACGTGTAGTTTTGGAGATACAAGCTAATTTTGTACGATGCGTTATTTCTTTTCTTAAAGAGTTTCCAATGCGTACGTATATGTCTTTACTCTGCAAAACTGTATTTCCTTATGAAGTGGTATTCTTACATATCCTTTCGAGAGAAAACTGTCCTGTGCCTTCTCTTTTGAGGCTACACACTTAGACATACACGCAACATGAAAGCTTTTCGACTTACAACGTGTTGTTTAGGAAAAACAAGATAATTTCGCACGATGCGGGATTTCCTTAAAACGTGATTTTCTGAAAAATTTTGACGAAAGAAAATTCTCCTTTTGGTTCTCTTTAGATGCTACATGTTAAGACGTACACGCCACAACAATTCTTTTCGAGATACAACGTGTAGTTTTGGAGATACAAGCTAATTTTGTACTATGCGTTATTTCTTCTCGTAAAGAGTTTCCAATGCGTACGTATATGTCTTTACTCTGCAAAACTGTATTTCCTTATGAAGTGGTATTCTTACATATCCTTTCGAGAGAAAACTGTCCTGTGCCTTCTCTTTTGAGGCTACACACTTAGACATACACGCAACATGAAAGCTTTTCGACTTACAACGTGTTGTTTAGGAAAAACAAGATAATTTCGCACGATGCGGGATTTCCTTAAAACGTGATTTTCTGAAAAATTTTGACGAAAGAAAATTCTCCTTTTGGTTCTCTTTAGATGCTACATGTTAAGACGTACACGCCACAACAATTCTTTTCGAGATACAACGTGTAGTTTTGGAGATACAAGCTAATTTTGTACTATGCGTTATTTCTTCTCGTAAAGAGTTTCCAATGCGTACGTATATGTCTTTACTCTGCAAAACTGTATTTCCTTATGAAGTGGTATTCTTACATATCCTTTCGAGAGAAAACTGTCCTGTGCCTTCTCTTTTGAGGCTACACACTTAGACATACACGCAACATGAAAGCTTTTCGACTTACAACGTGTTGTTTAGGAAAAACAAGATAATTTCGCACGATGCGGGATTTCCTTAAAACGTGATTTTCTGAAAAATTTTGACGAAAGAAAATTCTCCTTTTGGTTCTCTTTAGATGCTACATGTTAAGACGTACACGCCACAACAATTCTTTTCGAGATACAACGTGTAGTTTTGGAGATACAAGCTAATTTTGTACTATGCGTTATTTCTTCTCGTAAAGAGTTTCCAATGCGTACGTATATGTCTTTACTCTGCAAAACTGTATTTCCTTATGAAGTGGTATTCTTACATATCCTTTCGAGAGAAAACTGTCCTGTGCCTTCTCTTTTGAGGCTACACACGTAGACATACACGCAACATGAAAGCTTTTCGACTTACAACGTGTTGTTTAGGAAAAACAAGATAATTTCGCACGATGCGGGATTTCCTTAAAACGTGATTTTCTGAAAAATTTTGACGAAAGAAAATTCTCCTTTTGGTTCTCTTTAGATGCTACATGTTAAGACGTACACGCCACAACAATTCTTTTCGAGATACAACGTGTAGTTTTGGAGATACAAGCTAATTTTGTACTATGCGTTATTTCTTCTCGTAAAGAGTTTCCAATGCGTACGTATATGTCTTTACTCTGCAAAACTGTATTTCCTTATGAAGTGGTATTCTTACATATCCTTTCGAGAGAAAACTGTCCTGTGCCTTCTCTTTTGAGGCTACACACGTAGACATACACGCAACATGAAAGCTTTTCGACTTACAACGTGTTGTTTAGGAAAAACAAGATAATTTCGCACGATGCGGGATTTCCTTAAAACGTGATTTTCTGAAAAATTTTGACGAAAGAAAATTCTCCTTTTGGTTCTCTTTAGATGCTACATGTTAAGACGTACACGCCACAACAATTCTTTTCGAGATACAACGTGTAGTTTTGGAGATACAAGCTAATTTTGTACTATGCGTTATTTCTTTTCCTAAAGAGTTTCCAATGCGTACGTATATGTCTTTACTCTGCAAAACTGTATTTCCTTATGAAGTGGTATTCTTACATATCCTTTCGAGAGAAAACTGTCCTGTGCCTTCTCTTTTGAGGCTACACACGTAGACATACACGCAACATGAAAGCTTTCCGACTTACAACGTGTTGTTTAGGAAAAACAAGATAATTTCGCACGATGCGGGATTTCCTTAAAACGTGATTTTCTGAAAAATTTTGACGAAAGAAAATTCTCCTTTTGGTTCTCTTTAGATGCTACATGTTAAGACGTACACGCCACAACAATTCTTTTCGAGATACAACGTGTAGTTTTGGAGATACAAGCTAATTTTGTACTATGCATTATTTCTTCTCGTAAAGAGTTTCCAATGCGTACGTATATGTCTTTACTCTGCAAAACTGTATTTCCTTATGAAGTGGTATTCTTACATATCCTTTCGAGAGAAAACTGTCCTGTGCCTTCTCTTTTGAGGCTACACACTTAGACATACACGCAACATGAAAGCTTTTCGACTTACAACGTGTTGTTTAGGAAAAACAAGATAATTTCGCACGATGCGGGATTTCCTTAAACGTGATTTTCTGAAAAATTTTGACGAAAGAAAATTCTCCTTTTGGTTCTCTTTAGATGCTACATGTTAAGACGTACACGCCACAACAATTCTTTTCGAGATACAACGTGTAGTTTTGGAGATACAAGCTAATTTTGTACGATGCGTTATTTCTTTTCTTAAAGAGTTTCCAATGCGTACGTATATGTCTTTACTCTGCAAAACTGTATTTCCTTATGAAGTGGTATTCTTACATATCCTTTCGAGAGAAAACTGTCCTGTGCCTTCTCTTTTGAGGCTACACACTTAGACATACACGCAACATGAAAGCTTTTCGACTTACAACGTGTTGTTTAGGAAAAACAAGATAATTTCGCACGATGCGGGATTTCCTTAAAACGTGATTTTCTGAAAAATTTTGACGAAAGAAAATTCTCCTTTTGGTTCTCTTTAGATGCTACATGTTAAGACGTACACGCCACAACAATTCTTTTCGAGATACAACGTGTAGTTTTGGAGATACAAGCTAATTTTGTACTATGCGTTATTTCTTCTCGTAAAGAGTTTCCAATGCGTACGTATATGTCTTTACTCTGCAAAACTGTATTTCCTTATGAAGTGGTATTCTTACATATCCTTTCGAGAGAAAACTGTCCTGTGCCTTCTCTTTTGAGGCTACACACTTAGACATACACGCAACATGAAAGCTTTTCGACTTACAACGTGTTGTTTAGGAAAAACAAGATAATTTCGCACGATGCGGGATTTCCTTAAAACGTGATTTTCTGAAAAATTTTGACGAAAGAAAATTCTCCTTTTGGTTCTCTTTAGATGCTACATGTTAAGACGTACACGCCACAACAATTCTTTTCGAGATACAACGTGTAGTTTTGGAGATACAAGCTAATTTTGTACTATGCGTTATTTCTTCTCGTAAAGAGTTTCCAATGCGTACGTATATGTGTTTACTCTGCAAAACTGTATTTCCTTATGAAGTGGTATTCTTACATATCCTTTCGAGAGAAAACTGTCCTGTGCCTTCTCTTTTGAGGCTACACACGTAGACATACACGCAACATGAAAGCTTTTCGACTTACAACGTGTTGTTTAGGAAAAACAAGATAATTTCGCACGATGCGGGATTTCCTTAAAACGTGATTTTCTGAAAAATTTTGACGAAAGAAAATTCTCCTTTTGGTTCTCTTTAGATGCTACATGTTAAGACGTACACGCCACAACAATTCTTTTCGAGATACAACGTGTAGTTTTGGAGATACAAGCTAATTTTGTACTATGCGTTATTTCTTCTTGTAAAGAGTTTCCAATGCGTACGTATGTCTTTACTCTGCAAAACTGTATTTCCTTATGAAGTGGTATTCTTACATATCCTTTCGAGAGAAAACTGTCCTGTGCCTTCTCTTTTGAGGCTACACACGTAGACATACACGCAACATGAAAGCTTTTCGACTTACAACGTGTTGTTTAGGAAAAACAAGATAATTTCGCACGATGCGGGATTTCCTTAAAACGTGATTTTCTGAAAAATTTTGACCAAAGAAAATTCTCCTTTTGGTTCTCTTTAGATGCTACATGTTAAGACGTACACGCCACAACAATTCTTTTCGAGATACAACGTGTAGTTTTGGAGATACAAGCTAATTTTGTACTATGCGTTATTTCTTCTCGTAAAGAGTTTCCAATGCGTACGTATATGTCTTTACTCTGCAAAACTGTATTTCCTTATGAAGTGGTATTCTTACATATCCTTTCGAGAGAAAACTGTCCTGTGCCTTCTCTTTTGAGGCTACACACGTAGACATACACGCAACATGAAAGCTTTCCGACTTACAACGTGTTGTTTAGGAAAAACAAGATAATTTCGCACGATGCGGGATTTCCTTAAAACGTGATTTTCTGAAAAATTTTGACGAAAGAAAATTCTCCTTTTGGTTCTCTTTAGATGCTACATGTTAAGACGTACACGCCACAACAATTCTTTTCGAGATACAACGTGTAGTTTTGGAGATACAAGCTAATTTTGTACTATGCGTTATTTCTTCTCGTAAAGAGTTTCCAATGCGTACGTATATGTCTTTACTCTGCAAAACTGTATTTCCTTATGAAGTGGTATTCTTACATATCCTTTCGAGAGAAAACTGTCCTGTGCCTTCTCTTTTGAGGCTACACACTTAGACATACACGCAACATGAAAGCTTTTCGACTTACAACGTGTTGTTTAGGAAAAACAAGATAATTTCGCACGATGCGGGATTTCCTTAAAACGTGATTTTCTGAAAAATTTTGACGAAAGAAAATTCTCCTTTTGGTTCTCTTTAGATGCTACATGTTAAGACGTACACGCCACAACAATTCTTTTCGAGATACAACGTGTAGTTTTGGAGATACAAGCTAATTTTGTACTATGCGTTATTTCTTCTCGTAAAGAGTTTCCAATGCGTACGTATATGTGTTTACTCTGCAAAACTGTATTTCCTTATGAAGTGGTATTCTTACATATCCTTTCGAGAGAAAACTGTCCTGTGCCTTCTCTTTTGAGGCTACACACGTAGACATACACGCAACATGAAAGCTTTTCGACTTACAACGTGTTGTTTAGGAAAAACAAGATAATTTCGCACGATGCGGGATTTCCTTAAAACGTGATTTTCTGAAAAATTTTGACGAAAGAAAATTCTCCTTTTGGTTCTCTTTAGATGCTACATGTTAAGACGTACACGCCACAACAATTCTTTTCGAGATACAACGTGTAGTTTTGGAGATACAAGCTAATTTTGTACTATGCGTTATTTCTTCTCGTAAAGAGTTTCCAATGCGTACGTATATGTCTTTACTCTGCAAAACTGTATTTCCTTATGAAGTGGTATTCTTACATATCCTTTCGAGAGAAAACTGTCCTGTGCCTTCTCTTTTGAGGCTACACACGTAGACATACACGCAACATGAAAGCTTTTCGACTTACAACGTGTTGTTTAGGAAAAACAAGATAATTTCGCACGATGCGGGATTTCCTTAAAACGTGATTTTCTGAAAAATTTTGACGAAAGAAAATTCTCCTTTTGGTTCTCTTTAGATGCTACATGTTAAGACGTACACGCCACAACAATTCTTTTCGAGATACAACGTGTAGTTTTGGAGATACAAGCTAATTTTGTACTATGCGTTATTTCTTTTCCTAAAGAGTTTCCAATGCGTACGTATATGTCTTTACTCTGCAAAACTGTATTTCCTTATGAAGTGGTATTCTTACATATCCTTTCGAGAGAAAACTGTCCTGTGCCTTCTCTTTTGAGGCTACACACGTAGACATACACGCAACATGAAAGCTTTCCGACTTACAACGTGTTGTTTAGGAAAAACAAGATAATTTCGCACGATGCGGGATTTCCTTAAAACGTGATTTTCTGAAAAATTTTGACGAAAGAAAATTCTCCTTTTGGTTCTCTTTAGATGCTACATGTTAAGACGTACACGCCACAACAATTCTTTTCGAGATACAACGTGTAGTTTTGGAGATACAAGCTAATTTTGTACTATGCATTATTTCTTCTCGTAAAGAGTTTCCAATGCGTACGTATATGTCTTTACTCTGCAAAACTGTATTTCCTTATGAAGTGGTATTCTTACATATCCTTTCGAGAGAAAACTGTCCTGTGCCTTCTCTTTTGAGGCTACACACTTAGACATACACGCAACATGAAAGCTTTTCGACTTACAACGTGTTGTTTAGGAAAAACAAGATAATTTCGCACGATGCGGGATTTCCTTAAACGTGATTTTCTGAAAAATTTTGACGAAAGAAAATTCTCCTTTTGGTTCTCTTTAGATGCTACATGTTAAGACGTACACGCCACAACAATTCTTTTCGAGATAGAACGTGTAGTTTTGGAGATACAAGCTAATTTTGTACGATGCGTTATTTCTTTTCTTAAAGAGTTTCCAATGCGTACGTATATGTCTTTACTCTGCAAAACTGTATTTCCTTATGAAGTGGTATTCTTACATATCCTTTCGAGAGAAAACTGTCCTGTGCCTTCTCTTTTGAGGCTACACACTTAGACATACACGCAACATGAAAGCTTTTCGACTTACAACGTGTTGTTTAGGAAAAACAAGATAATTTCGCACGATGCGGGATTTCCTTAAAACGTGATTTTCTGAAAAATTTTGACGAAAGAAAATTCTCCTTTTGGTTCTCTTTAGATGCTACATGTTAAGACGTACACGCCACAACAATTCTTTTCGAGATACAACGTGTAGTTTTGGAGATACAAGCTAATTTTGTACTATGCGTTATTTCTTCTCGTAAAGAGTTTCCAATGCGTACGTATATGTCTTTACTCTGCAAAACTGTATTTCCTTATGAAGTGGTATTCTTACATATCCTTTCGAGAGAAAACTGTCCTGTGCCTTCTCTTTTGAGGCTACACACTTAGACATACACGCAACATGAAAGCTTTTCGACTTACAACGTGTTGTTTAGGAAAAACAAGATAATTTCGCACGATGCGGGATTTCCTTAAAACGTGATTTTCTGAAAAATTTTGACGAAAGAAAATTCTCCTTTTGGTTCTCTTTAGATGCTACATGTTAAGACGTACACGCCACAACAATTCTTTTCGAGATACAACGTGTAGTTTTGGAGATACAAGCTAATTTTGTACTATGCGTTATTTCTTCTCGTAAAGAGTTTCCAATGCGTACGTATATGTGTTTACTCTGCAAAACTGTATTTCCTTATGAAGTGGTATTCTTACATATCCTTTCGAGAGAAAACTGTCCTGTGCCTTCTCTTTTGAGGCTACACACGTAGACATACACGCAACATGAAAGCTTTTCGACTTACAACGTGTTGTTTAGGAAAAACAAGATAATTTCGCACGATGCGGGATTTCCTTAAAACGTGATTTTCTGAAAAATTTTGACGAAAGAAAATTCTCCTTTTGGTTCTCTTTAGATGCTACATGTTAAGACGTACACGCCACAACAATTCTTTTCGAGATACAACGTGTAGTTTTGGAGATACAAGCTAATTTTGTACTATGCGTTATTTCTTCTTGTAAAGAGTTTCCAATGCGTACGTATATGTCTTTACTCTGCAAAACTGTATTTCCTTATGAAGTGGTATTCTTACATATCCTTTCGAGAGAAAACTGTCCTGTGCCTTCTCTTTTGAGGCTACACACGTAGACATACACGCAACATGAAAGCTTTTCGACTTACAACGTGTTGTTTAGGAAAAACAAGATAATTTCGCACGATGCGGGATTTCCTTAAAACGTGATTTTCTGAAAAATTTTGACGAAAGAAAATTCTCCTTTTGGTTCTCTTTAGATGCTACATGTTAAGACGTACACGCCACAACAATTCTTTTCGAGATACAACGTGTAGTTTTGGAGATACAAGCTAATTTTGTACTATGCGTTATTTCTTCTCGTAAAGAGTTTCCAATGCGTACGTATATGTCTTTACTCTGCAAAACTGTATTTCCTTATGAAGTGGTATTCTTACATATCCTTTCGAGAGAAAACTGTCCTGTGCCTTCTCTTTTGAGGCTACACACGTAGACATACACGCAACATGAAAGCTTTCCGACTTACAACGTGTTGTTTAGGAAAAACAAGATAATTTCGCACGATGCGGGATTTCCTTAAAACGTGATTTTCTGAAAAATTTTGACGAAAGAAAATTCTCCTTTTGGTTCTCTTTAGATGCTACATGTTAAGACGTACACGCCACAACAATTCTTTTCGAGATACAACGTGTAGTTTTGGAGATACAAGCTAATTTTGTACTATGCATTATTTCTTCTCGTAAAGAGTTTCCAATGCGTACGTATATGTCTTTACTCTGCAAAACTGTATTTCCTTATGAAGTGGTATTCTTACATATCCTTTCGAGAGAAAACTGTCCTGTGCCTTCTCTTTTGAGGCTACACACTTAGACATACACGCAACATGAAAGCTTTTCGACTTACAACGTGTTGTTTAGGAAAAACAAGATAATTTCGCACGATGCGGGATTTCCTTAAACGTGATTTTCTGAAAAATTTTGACGAAAGAAAATTCTCCTTTTGGTTCTCTTTAGATGCTACATGTTAAGACGTACACGCCACAACAATTCTTTTCGAGATACAACGTGTAGTTTTGGAGATACAAGCTAATTTTGTACGATGCGTTATTTCTTTTCTTAAAGAGTTTCCAATGCGTACGTATATGTCTTTACTCTGCAAAACTGTATTTCCTTATGAAGTGGTATTCTTACATATCCTTTCGAGAGAAAACTGTCCTGTGCCTTCTCTTTTGAGGCTACACACTTAGACATACACGCAACATGAAAGCTTTTCGACTTACAACGTGTTGTTTAGGAAAAACAAGATAATTTCGCACGATGCGGGATTTCCTTAAAACGTGATTTTCTGAAAAATTTTGACGAAAGAAAATTCTCCTTTTGGTTCTCTTTAGATGCTACATGTTAAGACGTACACGCCACAACAATTCTTTTCGAGATACAACGTGTAGTTTTGGAGATACAAGCTAATTTTGTACTATGCGTTATTTCTTCTCGTAAAGAGTTTCCAATGCGTACGTATATGTCTTTACTCTGCAAAACTGTATTTCCTTATGAAGTGGTATTCTTACATATCCTTTCGAGAGAAAACTGTCCTGTGCCTTCTCTTTTGAGGCTACACACTTAGACATACACGCAACATGAAAGCTTTTCGACTTACAACGTGTTGTTTAGGAAAAACAAGATAATTTCGCACGATGCGGGATTTCCTTAAAACGTGATTTTCTGAAAAATTTTGACGAAAGAAAATTCTCCTTTTGGTTCTCTTTAGATGCTACATGTTAAGACGTACACGCCACAACAATTCTTTTCGAGATACAACGTGTAGTTTTGGAGATACAAGCTAATTTTGTACTATGCGTTATTTCTTCTCGTAAAGAGTTTCCAATGCGTACGTATATGTCTTTACTCTGCAAAACTGTATTTCCTTATGAAGTGGTATTCTTACATATCCTTTCGAGAGAAAACTGTCCTGTGCCTTCTCTTTTGAGGCTACACACGTAGACATACACGCAACATGAAAGCTTTTCGACTTACAACGTGTTGTTTAGGAAAAACAAGATAATTTCGCACGATGCGGGATTTCCTTAAAACGTGATTTTCTGAAAAATTTTGACGAAAGAAAATTCTCCTTTTCGTTCTCTTTAGATGCTACATGTTAAGACGTACACGCCACAACAATTCTTTTCGAGATACAACGTGTAGTTTTGGAGATACAAGCTAATTTTGTACTATGCGTTATTTCTTCTCGTAAAGAGTTTCCAATGCGTACGTATATGTCTTTACTCTGCAAAACTGTATTTCCTTATGAAGTGGTATTCTTACATATCCTTTCGAGAGAAAACTGTCCTGTGCCTTCTCTTTTGAGGCTACACACGTAGACATACACGCAACATGAAAGCTTTTCGACTTACAACGTGTTGTTTAGGAAAAACAAGATAATTTCGCACGATGCGGGATTTCCTTAAAACGTGATTTTCTGAAAAATTTTGACGAAAGAAAATTCTCCTTTTGGTTCTCTTTAGATGCTACATGTTAAGACGTACACGCCACAACAATTCTTTTCGAGATACAACGTGTAGTTTTGGAGATACAAGCTAATTTTGTACTATGCGTTATTTCTTCTCGTAAAGAGTTTCCAATGCATACGTATATGTCTTTACTCTGCAAAACTGTATTTCCTTATGAAGTGGTATTCTTACATATCCTTTCGAGAGAAAACTGTCCTGTGCCTTCTCTTTTGAGGCTACACACGTAGACATACACGCAACATGAAATCTTTTCGACTTACAACGTGTTGTTTAGGAAAAACAAGATAATTTCGCACGATGCGGGATTTCCTTAAAACGTGATTTTCTGAAAAATTTTGACGAAAGAAAATTCTCCTTTTGGTTCTCCTTAGATGCTACATGTTAAGACGTACACGCCACAACAATTCTTTTCGAGATACAACGTGTAGTTTTGGAGATACAAGCTAATTTTGTACTATGCGTTATTTCTTTTCGTAAAGATTTTCCAATGCGTACGTATATGTCTTTACTCTGCAAAACTGTATTTCCTTATGAAGTGGTATTCTTACATATCCTTTCGAGAGAAAACTGTCCTGTGCCTTCTCTTTTGAGGCTACACACGTAGACATACACGCAACATGAAAGCTTTCCGACTTACAACGTGTTGTTTAGGAAAAACAAGATAATTTCGCACGATGCGGGATTTCCTTAAAACGTGATTTTCTGAAATATTTTGACGAAAGAAAATTCTCCTTTTGGTTCTCTTTAGATGCTACATGTTAAGACGTACACGCAACAACAATTCTTTTCGAGATACAACGTGTAGTTTTGGAGAAACAAGCTAATTTTGTACTATGCATTATTTCTTCTCGTAAAGAGTTTCCAATGCGTACGTATATGTCTTTACTCTGCAAAACTGTATTTCCTTATGAAGTGGTATTCTTACATATCCTTTCGAGAGAAAACTGTCCTGTGCCTTCTCTTTTGAGGCTACACACTTAGACATACACGCAACATGAAAGCTTTTCGACTTACAACGTGTTGTTTAGGAAAAACAAGATAATTTCGCACGATGCGGGATTTCCTTAAACGTGATTTTCTGAAAAATTTTGACGAAAGAAAATTCTCCTTTTGGTTCTCTTTAGATGCTACATGTTAAGACGTACACGCCACAACAATTCTTTTCGAGATACAACGTGTAGTTTTGGAGATACAAGCTAATTTTGTACGATGCGTTATTTCTTTTCATAAAGAGTTTCCAATGCGTACGTATATGTCTTTACTCTGCAAAACTGTATTTCCTTATGAAGTGGTATTCTTACATATCCTTTCGAGAGAAAACTGTCCTGTGCCTTCTCTTTTGAGGCTACACACTTAGACATACACGCAACATGAAAGCTTTTCGACTTACAACGTGTTGTTTAGGAAAAACAAGATAATTTCGCACGATGCGGGATTTCCTTAAAACGTGATTTTCTGAAAAATTTTGACGAAAGAAAATTCTCCTTTTGGTTCTCTTTAGATGCTACATGTTAAGACGTACACGCCACAACAATTCTTTTCGAGATACAACGTGTAGTTTTGGAGATACAAGCTAATTTTGTACTGTGCGTTATTTCTTCTCGTAAAGAGTTTCCAATGCGTACGTATATGTCTTTACTCTGCAAAACTGTATTTCCTTATGAAGTGGTATTCTTACATATCCTTTCGAGAGAAAACTGTCCTGTGCCTTCTCTTTTGAGGCTACACACTTAGACATACACGCAACATGAAAGCTTTTCGACTTACAACGTGTTGTTTAGGAAAAACAAGATAATTTCGCACGATGCGGGATTTCCTTAAAACGTGATTTTCTGAAAAATTTTGACGAAAGAAAATTCTCCTTTTGGTTCTCTTTAGATGCTACATGTTAAGACGTACACGCCACAACAATTCTTTTCGAGATACAACGTGTAGTTTTGGAGATACAAGCTAATTTTGTACGATGCGTTATTTCTTCTCGTAAAGAGTTTCCAATGCGTACGTATATGTCTTTACTCTGCAAAACTGTATTTCCTTATGAAGTGGTATTCTTACATATCCTTTCGAGAGAAAACTGTCCTGTGCCTTCTCTTTTGAGGCTACACACTTAGACATACACGCAACATGAAAGCTTTTCGACTTACAACGTGTTGTTTAGGAAAAACAAGATAATTTCGCACGATGCGGGATTTCCTTAAAACGTGATTTTCATAACGTGGTATCCTTACATATTCTTTCGAGAGAAAACTCTCCTGTGCGTTCTCTTTTAAGGCTACACGCTTAGACATACACGCAACACCAAAGCTTTCGAGTTACAACGTGTTGTTTAGGAAAAACAAGATAATTTCGCAAGATGCGGGATTTCCTTAAAATGTGGTTTTCTGACAAATTTTGACGAAAGAAAATTATCCTGTGGGTTCTCTTTTGAGGCTACAAGTTTAGACGTACACACCACACCAAATCTTTTCAAGTTATAACGTGTTGTTTAGGAGATACAAACTAATTTTGTAAGATGCCTTATTTCTTCTCGTAAAGTTTTAAGTTTTTCCAATAAGTACGTATTTGTCTTTACTCTGCAACACTGTATTTCCTTATAACGTGGTATTCTTACATATTCTTTCGAGAGAAAACTCTCCTGGGCATTCTCCTTTGAGGTTACAGGCTTAGACATACACGCAACACCAAAGCTTTTCGAGTTAAAACGTTTTGTTTAGGAAAAACAAGATAATTTCTCAAGATGCGGAATTTCCTTAATACGTGGTTTTCTGACAAATTTTGACCAAAGAAAATTCGCCTATGGGTTCTCTTTTGAGGCTACACGTTTAGACGTACAGGCCACACCAAATCTTTTTAAGTTACAACGTGTTCTTTAGGAGATACAAACTAATTTTTTAAGATGCCTTATTTCTTCTCGTAAGGTTTAAGTTTTTCCAATAAGTACGTATTTGTCTTTACTGTGCAACACTGTATTTCCTTATAACGTGGTATTCTTACATATTCTTTCGAGAGAAAACTCTCCTGTGCGTTCTCTTTTGAGGCTACACGCTTAGACATACACGCAACACCAAAGCTTTTCGAGTTAAAACGTTTGGTTTAGAAAAAACAAGATAATTTCGCACTATGCGGGATTTCCTTAATACGTGGTTTTCTGACATATTTTGACCAAAGAAAATTCTCCTATGGGTTCTCTTTTCAGGCTACACGTTTAGACGTACAGGCCACACCAAATCTTTTTAAGTTACAACGTGTTGTTTAGGAGATACAAGCTAATTTCTTACGATGCGTTATTTCTTCTCGTAAAGTTTTTTCCAATATGTAAGTATTTGTCTTTACTCTGCAACACTGTATTTCCTAAAAACGTGGTATTCTTACACATTCTTTCGAGAAAAATCTCTCCTTTGCGTTCTCTTTTGAGGCTACACGCTTAGACATACACGCAACACCAAAGCTTTTCGAGTTACAACGTGTTGTTTAGGAAAAACAAGATAATTTCGCACGATGCGGGATTTCCTTAAAACATGGTTTTCTGACAAATTTTGACGAAAGAAAATACTCCTGTGGGTTCTCTTTTGAGGCTACACATTTAGACGTACATGCCACACCAAATCATTTCGAGTTACAACGTGTTGTTTAGGAGAAACAAGCTAATTTTTTACGATGCGTTATTTCTTCTCATAAAGTTTTAGTGTTTCCATTACGTACATATTTGCCTTTACTCTGCAACACTGTATTTCCTTATAACGTGGTATTCTTGCATATTCTTTCGAGAGAAAACTCTCCTGTGCGTTCTCCTTTGAGGCTACATGCTTAAACATTCACGCAACACCAAAGCTTTTCGATTTACAACGTGTTGTTTAGGAAAAACAAGATAATTTCGCAAGATGCGGAATTTCCTTAAAACGTGGTTTTCTGACAAATTTTGACGAAATAAAACTCTCCTGTGGGTACTCTTTTGAGGCTACACGTTTAGACGTGCACCCCACACCAAATCTTTTCGAGTTACAACGAGTTGTTTAGGACATACAAGCTAATTTTGCCAGATGCGTTATTTCTCTCATAAAGTGTTTCCAATATGTACGTATTTGTCTTTACTCTGCAACACTGTATTTCCTTATAACGTGGTATCCTTACGTATTCTTTCGAGAGAAAACTCTCCTGTGCGTTCTCGTTTGAGGCTACACGCTTAGACATACACGCAACACCAAAGCATTTCGAGTTAAAATGTTTTGTTTAGGAAAAACAAGATAATTTCGCAAGATGCGGGATTTCCTTAAAACGTGGTTTTCTGACAAATTTTGACGAAAGAAAATTATCCTGTGGGTTCTCTTTTGAGGCTACAAGTTTAGACGTACACACCACACCAAATCTTTCAAGTTATAACGTGTTGTTTAGGAGATACAAACTAATTTTGTAAGATGCCTTATTTCTTCTCGTAAAGTTTAAGTTTTTCCAATAAGTACGTATTTGTCTTTACTCTGCAACACTGTATTTCCTTATAACGTGGTATTCTTACATATTCTTTCGAGAGAAAACTCTCCTGGGCATTCTCCTTTGAGGTTACAGGCTTAGACATACACGCAACACCAAAGCTTTTCGAGTTAAAACCTTTTGTTTAGGAAAAACAAGATAATTTCTCACGATGCGGAATTTCCTTAATACGTGGTTTTCTGACAAATTTTGACCAAAGAAAATTCGCCTTTGGGTTCTCTTTTGAGGCTACACGTTTAGACGTACAGGCCACACCAAATCTTTTTAAGTTACAACGTGTTGTTTAGGAGATACAAGCTAATTTTGTACGATGCGTTATTTCTTCTCTTAAGTTTAAGTTTTTCCAATAAGTACATATTTGTCTTTACTCTGCAACACTGTATTTCCTTATAACGTGGTATTCTTACATATTCTTTCGAGAGAAAACTCTCCTGTGCGTTCTCTTTTGAGGCTACACGCTTAGACATACACGCAACACCAAAGCTTTTCGAGTTTAAACGTTTTGTTTAAGAAAAACAAGATAATTTCGCAGAATGCGGGTTTTCCTTAAAACGTGGTTTTCTGACAAATTTTGATGAAAGAAAATTTTCCTGTGGGTTCTCTTTTGAGGCTACTCGTTTAGACATACACACCACACCAAATCTTTTCGAGTTATAATGTGTTGTTTAGGAGATACAAACTAATTTTGTAAGATGCCTTATTTCTTCTCGTAAGGTTTAAGTTTTTCCAATAAGTACGTATTTGTCTTTACTCTGCAACACTGTATTTCCTTATAACGTGGTATTCTTACATATTCTTTCGAGAGAAAACTCTCCTGTGTCTTCTCTTTTGAGGCTACACGCTTAGACATACACGCAACATGAAAGCTTTTCGAGTTAAAACGTTTGGTTTAGGAAAAACAAGATATTGTCGCACTATGCGGGATTTCCTTAATACATGGTTTTCTGACAAATTTTGACCAAAGAAAATTCTCCTATGGGTTCTCTTTTCAGGCTACACGTTTAGACGTACAGGCCACACTAAATCTTTTTATGTTACAATGTGTTGTTTAGGAGATACAAGCTAATTTCTTACGATGCGTTATTTCTTCTCGTAAAGTTTTTCCAAGACGTAAGTATTTTTCTTTACTCTGCAACACTGTATTTCCTAATAACGTGGTATTCTTACATATTCTTTCGAGAAAAAACTCTCCTGTGCGTTCTCTTTTGAGGCTACACGCTTAGACATACACGCAACACCAAAGCTTTTCGAGTTACAACGTGTTGTTTAGGAAAAACAAGATATTTTTGCACGATGCGGGATTTCCTTAAAACGTGGTTTTCTGACAAATTTTGACGAAAGAAAATACTCCTGTGGGTTCTCTTTTGAGGCTACACATTTAGACGTACACGCCACACCAAATCTTTTCGAGTTACAACGTGTTGTTTAGGAGAAACAAGCTAATTTTTCTACGATGCGTTATTTCTTCTCATAAAGTTTAAGTGTTTCCATTACGTACATATTTGCCTTTACTCTGCAACACTGTATTTCCTTATAACGTGGTATTCTTGCATATTCTTTCGAGAGAAAACTCTCCTGTGCGTTCTCCTTTGAGGCTACATGCTTAGACATTCACGCAACACCAAAGCTTTTCGAGTTACAACGTGTTGTTTAGGAAAAACAAGATAATTTCGCAAGATGCGGGATTTCCTTAAAACGTGGTTTTCTGACAAATTTTGACGAAATAAAACTCTCCTGTGGGTACTCTTGTGAGGCTACACGTTTAGACGTACAAGGCACACCAAATCTTTTCAAGTTACAACGTGTTGTTTAGGAGATACAAGCTAATTTTGTACGATGCGTTATTTCTTCTCGTAAAGTTTTAGTTTTTCCAGTAAGTATGTATTTGTCTTTACTCTGCAACACTGTATTTCCTTATAACGTGGTATTTTTACATATTCTTTCGAGAGAAAACTCTCCTGTGCGTTCTCTTTTGAGGCTACACGCTTAGACATACACGCAACACCAAAGCATTTCGAGTTAAAACGTTTTGTTTAGGAAAAACAAGATAATTTCGCACGATGCGGGATTTCATTAATACGTGGTTTTCTGACAAATTTTGACCAAAGAAAATTCTCCTATGGCTTCTTTCTTCAGGCTACACGTTTAGACGTACAGGCCACACCAAATCTTTTTAAGTTGCAACGTGTTGTTTAGTAGATACAAGCTAATTTTGTACGATGCGTTATTTCTTCTCGTAAAGTTTTTCCAATACATAAGTATTTGTCTTTACTCTGCAACACTGTATTTCCTAATAATGTGGTATTCTTACATATTCTTTCGAGAAAAAACTCTCCTTTGCGTTCTCCTTTGAGGCTACACGCTTACACATACACGCAACACCAAAGCTTTTCGAGTTACAACGTGTTGTTTAGGAGATACAAGCTAATTTCTTACGATGCGTTATTTCTTCTCGTAAAGTTTTTCCAAGACGTAAGTATTTGTCTTTACTCTGCAACATTGTATTTCCTAATAACGTGGTATTCTTACATATTCTTTCGAGAAAAAACTCTCCTTTGCGTTCTCTTTTGAGGCTACACGCTTAGACATACACGCAACACCAAAGCTTTTCGAGTTACAATGTGTTGTTTAGGAAAAACAAGATAATTTCGCATGATGCGGGATTTCCTTAAAACGTGGTTTTCTGACAAATTTTGACGAAAGAAAATACTCCGTGGGTTCTCTTCTGAGGCTACACATTTAGACGTACACGCCACAGCAAATCTTTTCGAGTTACAACGTGTTGTTTAGGAGAAACAAGCTAATTTTTTTACGATGCATTATTTCTTCTCATAAAGTTTAAGTGTTTCCATTATGTACTTATTTGCCTTTACTCTGCAACACTGTATTTCCTTATAACGTGGTATTCTTGCATATTCTTTCGAGAGAAAACTCTCCTGTGCGTTCTCCTTTGAGGCTACATGCTTAGACATTCACGCAACACCAAATCTTTTCGAGTTACAACGTGTTGTTTAGGAGATACAAGCTAATTTTTTTACGATGCGTTATTTCTTCTCATAAAGTTTAAGTGTTTCCATTACGTACATATTTGCCTTTACTCTGCAACACTGTATTTCCTTATAACGTGGTATTTTTGCATATTCTTTCGAGAGAAAACTCTCCTGTTCGTTCCCCTTTGAGGCTACATGCTTAGACATACACGCAACACCAAAGCTTTTCGAGTTACAACGTGTTTTTTAGGAAAAACAAGATAATTTCACACGATGCGGGATTTCTTTAAAACGTGGTTTTCTGACAAATTTTGACGAAAGAAAATTATCCTGTGGGTTCTCTTTTTAGGCTACACGTTTAGACGTACACACCACACCAAATCTTTTCGAGTTATAACGTGTTGTTTAGGAGATACAAACTAATTTTGTAAGATGCCTTATTTCTTCTCGTAAGGTTTAAGTTTTTCCAATATGTACGTATTTGTCTTTACTCTGCAACACTGTATTTCCTTATAACGTGGTATTCTTACACATTCTTTCGAGAGAAAACTCTCCTGTGCGTTCTCTTTTGAGGCTATACGCTTTGACATACACGCAACACCAAAGTTTTTTGAGTTACAATGTGTTGTTTAGGAAAAACAAGATAATTTAGCATGATGCGGGATTTCCTTAAAACGTGGTTTTCTGACAAATTTTGACGAAAGAAAATACTCCTGTGGGTTCTCTTTTGAGGCTACACATTTAGACGTGCCCGAGACACTAAATCTTGTCGAGTTACAACGTGTTGTTTAGGAGATACAAGCTAATTTTTTTACGATGCATTATTTCTTCTCATAAAGTTTAAGTGTTTCCATTATGTAAATATTTGGCTTTACTCTGCAACACTGTATTTCCTTATAACGAGGTATTCTTGCATATTCTTTCGAGAGAAAACTCTCCTGTGCGGTCTCCTTTGAGGCTACATGCTTAGACATACACTCAACTCCAAAGCTTTTCGAGTTACAACATGTTGTTTAGGAAAAACAACATAATTTCGCACGATGCGGGATTTCCTTAAAACGTGGTTTTCTGACAAATTTTGACCAAATAAAACTCCCCTGTGTGTACTATTTCGAGGCTACACTTTTAGACGTACACGCCACACCAAATCTTTTCGAGTTACAACCTGTTGTTTAGGAGATACAAGCTAATTTTTTACGATGCGTTATTTCTTCTCGTAAAGTGTTTCCTATAAGTACGTATTTGTCTTTACTCTGCAACACGGTATTTCCTTAATACGTGGATTTCTTACATATTCTTTCGAGAGAAAACTCTCCTGTGCGTTCTCTTTTGAGGGTACACGCTTAAACATACACGCAACACCAAAGCTTTTCGAGTTACAATGTGTTGTTTATGAAGAACAAGATAATTTCTCACGATGCGGGATTTCCTTAAAACGTGGTTTTCTGACAAATTTTGACGAACGAAAATTGTCCTGTGTTTCTCTTTTGAGGCTACACCTTTAGACGTACACGCCACACCAAATCTTTTCGAGTTACAACGTGTTGTTTAGGAGATACAAGCTAATTTTGTACGATGCTTTATTTCATCTCGTAAAGTTTAAGGGTTTCCAATACGTAAGTATTTGTCTTTATTCTGCAACACTGTACTTCCTTATAATGTGGTATTCTCACATATTCTTTCGAGAGAAAACTCTCCTGTGTGTTCTCTTTTGAGGCTACACGCTTAGACATACACGCATCACCAAAGATTTTCGAGTTACTATGTGTTGTTTAGGAAAAACAAGATAATTTCACATGATGCTGGATTTCCTTAAAACGTGCTTTTCTGAAACTTTGACGAAAGAAAATTCTCCTATGGGTTCTCTTTTGAGGCTACAAGTTTAGACGTACACGCCACACCAAATCTTTTCGAGTTACAAAGTGTTGTTTAGGAGATACGAGCTAATTTTGTACGATGCTGTATTTCATCTCGTAAAGTTTAAGGGTTTCCAATACGTACGTATTTTTCTTTACTCTGCAACACTGTATTTCCTTATAACGTGGTATTCTTACATATTCTTTTGAGAGAAAACTCCCCTGTGTGTTCTCTTTTAAGGCTACACGCTGAGACATACATGCAGCACCAAAGGATTTCGAGTTACTATGTGTTGTTTAGGAAAAACAAGATAATTTCGCACGATGTAGGATTTCCTTAATACGTGGTTTTGTGACAAATTTGACCAAAGAAAATTCTCCAGTGTGTTCTCTTATTGAGGCTACACGTTTAGACGTACCTGCCACACCAAACATTTTCGAGTTACAACGTGTTGTTTAGGAGATACAAGCTAATTTTTTATGATGCGTTATTTCTTCACGTAAAGTGTTTCCAATACGTACATATTTGTCTTTACTCTGCAACACTGTATTTCCTTATAACCTGGTATTCTTACTTATTTTTTTGAGTGAAAACTCTCCTGTGTGTTCTCTTTTGAGGCTACACACTGAGACATACACGCAACACCCAAGCTTTTTGAGTTACAACGTGTTGTTTAGGAAAAACAAGATAATTTCGCAGGATGCGGGATTTCGTTAAAACCTTGTTTTCTGACCAATTTTGACGAAAGAAAATTCTCCAGTGGGTTCTCTTTTGAGGCTAAACTTTTAGACATACACGCCAAACTAAATGTTTTCGAGTTTCCACTTGTTGTTTAGGAGATACAAGCTAATATTGTGTGATGCTTAATTTCTTCTCGTAATGTGTTTCCAATATGTACGTATTTGTCTTTACTCTGCAACACTGTATTTCCTTATAACGTTGAATTCTTACATGTTCTAATGAGAGAAAACTCTCCTGTGCATTCTCTTTTGAGGCTACACGCTTAGACATACACGCAACACCAAAGCTTTTCGAGTTACCACTTGTTGTTTAGGAAAAACAAGATAATTTCGCACGATGCGGTATTTCCTTAAAACGTGGTTTTCTGACAAATTTTGACGAAAGAAAATTCTCCTTTGTGTTCTCCTTTGAGGCTACACGTTTAGACATACACGCCAAACCAAATCTTTTCGACTTACCATGTGTTGTTTAGGAGATACAAGCTAATTTTGTTCGATGCGTTATTTCTTCTCGTAAAATATTCCCAATATGTAAATATTTGTCTTTACTCTGCAACACTGTATTTCCTTATAACGTGGTATTCTTACATATTCTTTCGAGAGAAAACTATCTTGTGCGTTCCGTTTTGAGGCTACACACTTAGACATACAGGCAACACCAAAGCTTTTCGAGTTACAACGTGTTGTTAATGAATAAAAAGATAATTTCGCACGATGCGGGATTTATTTAAAACGTGGTTTTCTGAAAAATTTGACAAAGGAAAATTCTTCTGTGGGATTTCCTTTTGAGGCTACACGTATAGACGTACACGTCACACCAAATCTTTTCGAGTTACAACGTGTTGTTTAGGAGATACAAGCTAATTTTGTACGATGCATTATTTCTTCTCGTAAAGTGTTTCCAATATGTACTTATTTGCCTTTAGTCTACAAAATTGTATTTCTTTATAACGTGGTATTCTTACATATTCCTTCGAGAGAAAACTCTCCTGTGCCTTCTCTTTTGAGGCTCCACGCTTAGACATACACGCAACACCAAAGCTTTTCGAGTTACAACATGTTGTTTAGGAAAAAGAAGATGATTTCGCACGATGCGGGATTTCCTTAAAATGTGGTGTTCTGAAAAATTTTAACGAAAGAAAATTCTTCTCTGGGTTCTTTTTGAGGCTACACGTTTAGACGTACACGCCACGCCAAATCTTTTCGAGTTACAACGTGTTGTTTAGGAGATACAAGCTAATTTTGTACGATGCTTTATTTCATCTCGTAAAGTTTAAGGGTTTCCAATACGTAAGTATTTGTCATTATTCTGCAACAGTGGACTTCCTTATAACGTGGTATTCTCACATATTCTTTCGAGAGAAAAGTCTCCTGTGTGTTCTCTTATGAGGCTACACGCTTAGACATACACGCAACACCAAAGCTTTTCGAGTTACAATGCGTTGTTTAGGAAAAAGAAGATAATTTCGCACGATGCGGGATTTCCTTAATATGTGGTTTTCTGACAAATTTTGACCAAATAAAACTCTCCTGTGTGTACTCTTTTGAGGCTACACGTTTAGACGTACATGCCACACCAAATCCTTTCGAATTACCACGTGTTGTTTAGGAGATACACGCTAATTTTGTACGATGCGTTATTTCTTCTCGTAAAGTGTTTCCAATATGTACGTATTTGTCTTTACTCTGCAACACTGTATTTCCTTATAACGTTGTATTCTTACATGTCTTTCGAGAGAAAACTCTCTTGTGCATTGTCTTTAGAGGAAACATGCTCAGTCATACACGCAACAACAACGTTTTCGAGTTACAACCTGTTGTTTAGGAAAAACAAGATAATTTTGCACGATGCGGGATTTCCTTAAAACGTGGTTTTTTGACAAATTTTGACGAAAGAAAATTCTCCTGTGGTTTCTGTTTTGAGGCTACACGTGTAGACGTACAAGCCACACCAAATATTTTCGAGTTACAACGTGTTCTTTAGGAGATACAAGCAAATATTGTACGATGCGTTATTTCTTCCCTAAAGTGTTTCCAATATGTACTTATTTGTCTTTACTCTGCAACACTGTATTTTCTTATAACGTGGTATTCTTACATATTCTTTCTAGCGAAAACTCTCCTGTGGATTCTCTTTTGAGGCTACACGCTTAGACAAACAAGGAACGCCAAAGCTTTTCGAGTTGCAACGTGTTGTTTAGGAAAAACAAGATAATTTCTCACGATGCAAGATTTCCATAAAACGTGGATTTCTGACAAATTTTGACGAAAGAAAGTTCTCCTGTGGGTTCTCTTTTGAGGCTACACGTGTAGAGGTATGAGCCACACCAAATCTTTTCGAGTTAAAACCTGTTGTTTAGGAGATACAAGCTAATTTTGTATTATGCTTTATTTCTTCGCTTAAAGTGTTTCCAATACGTACGTAATTGTCTTTACTCTGCAACACTGTATTTCCTTATAACGTGGTATTCTTACATATTCTTTCGAGAGAAAACTCTCCTGTGCATTCTCTTTTGAGGCTACACACTTAGATATACACGCAACACCAAAGCTTTTCGAGTTAGAACTTGTTGTTTAGGAAAAACAAGATAATTTCGCACGATGCGAGATTTCCTTAAAACGTGTTTTCTGAAAATTTTGATGAAAGAATATTCTCCTGTCGGTTCTCGTTTGAGGCTACACTTTTAGACGTACATGTCACACCAAATCTTTTCGAGTTACAACGTGTTGTTTAGGAGATACAAGCTACTTTTTTAAGATGCGTTATTTCTTCTCGTAAAGTGTTTCCAATATGTACTTATTTGTCTTTACTCTGCAAAATTGTATTTCCTTTTAACGTGGTATTCTTACATATTCTTTCGAGAGAAAACTCTCCTGTGCCTTCTCTTTGGAGGCTCCACGCTTACACATACACGCAACACCAAAGCTTTTCGAGTTACAACATGTTGTTTAGGAAAAAGATGATTTCGTACGATGAGGGATTTCCTTAAAACGTGGTTTTCTGAAAAATTTTGAAGGAAGAAAATTCTCCTGTGGGTTCTCTTTTGATGCTACACATTTACACGTAAATGCCACACCAAATCTTTTCTAGGTACAACCTTTTGTTTAGGAGATACAAGCTAATTTTCTACGATGTGTTCTTTTCATAAAGTGTCTCCAATACGTACATATTTGTCTTTACTCTGCAACATTGTATTTCCTTATAACGTGGTATTTTTACATATTCTTTCGAGAGAAAACTATCCTGTGCGTTCCCTTTTGAGGCTACACACTGAGACATACAGGCAACACCAAAGCTTTTCGAGTTACAACGTGTTGTTTATGAAAAACAAGATAATTTCGCACGATGCAGGATTTCCTTAAAACGTGGTTTTCTGACAAATTTTGAAGAAAGAAAATTCTCCTGTCGGTTCTCTTTTGAGGCTACACGTTTAGACGTACACGACACGCCAAATCCTTTCGAGTTACCACGTGTTGTTTAGGAGATACACGGTAATTTTGTACGATGCGTTATTTCTTCTCGTAAAGTGTTTCCAATATGTACGTATTTGTCTTTACTCTGCAACACTGTATTTCCTTATAACGTTGTATTCTTACATGTTCTTTCGAGAGAAAACTCTCTTGTGCATTGTCTTTAGAGGCAACATGCTCAGACATACACGCAACACCAAAGCTTTTCGAGTTAAAACGTGTTGTTTAGGAAAACAAGATAATTTTGCACGATGCGGGATTTCCTTAAAACATGTTTTTTTGACAAATTTTGACGAAAGAAAATTCTCCTGTGGTTTCTGTTTTGAGGCTACACGTGTAGACGTACGAGCCACACCAAATATTTTCGAGTTACAACGTGTTGTTTAGGAGATACAAGCAAATATTGTACGATGCATTATTTCTTCCCTAAAGTGTTTCCAATATGTACTTATTTGTCTTTACTCTGCAACACTGTATTTTCTTATAACGTGGTATTCTTACATATTCTTTCTAGGGAAAACTCTCCTGTGCATTCTCTTTTGAGGCTACACGCTTAGACAAACAAGCAACGCCAAAGCTTTTCGAGTTACAACGTGTTGTTTAGGAAAAACAAGATAATTTCGCAGGATGCGAGATTTACATAAAACGTGGTTTTCTGACAAATTTTGACGAAAGAAAGTTCTCCTGTGGGTTCTCTTTTGAGGCAACACATGTAGAGGTACGAGCCACACCAAATCTTTTCGAATTATAACCTGTTGTTTAGGAGATACAAGCTAATTTTGTATTATGCTTTATTACTTCTCTTAAAGTGTTTCCAATACGTACGTAGTTGTCTTTACTCTGCAACACTGTATTTCCTTATAATGTGGTATTCTTACATATTCTTTCGAGAGAAAACTCTCCTGTGCATTCTCTTTTGAGGCTACACGCTTAGACATACACGCAACACCAAAGCTTTTCGTGTTGCAATGTGTTGTTTAGGAAAAACAAGATAATTTTTCACGATGCGAGATTTCCTTAAAACGTGGTTTCTGACAAATTTTGATGAAAGAAAATTCTCCTGTGGGTTCTCGTTTGAGGCTACACTTTTAGACGTACACGTCACACTGAATCTTTTCGAGTTACAACGTGTTGTTTAGGAGATACAAGCTAATTTTGTACGATGCATTATTTCTTTTTGTAAAGTGTTTCCAATATATGCTTATTTGTCTTTACTCTGCAACACTGTATTTCCTCATAACGTGGTATTCTTACATATTCTTTCGAGAGAAAACTCTCCTGTGCCTTCTCTTTTGAGGCTCCACGCTTACACATACACACAATACCAAAGCTTTTGGAGTTACAACATTTTGTTTAGAAAAAAGAAGATGATTTCGCATGATGCGGGATATCCTTAAAATGTGGTTTTCTGAAAAAAATTGACGAAAGAAAATTCTCCTGTGGGTTCTCTTTTGAGGCTACACGTTAAGACGTACATGCCGCACCAAATATTTTCGAGTTACAACGTTTGGTTTAGGAGATACAAGCTAATTTTGTAGGATGCATTACTTCTTCTCATAAAGTGTTTCCTATATGTAGGTATTTGTCTTTACTCTGCAACACTGTATTTCCTTATAACGTGGTACTCTTACATATTCTTTCGAGAGAAAACTATCCTGTGCGTTCCCTTTTGAGGCTACACACTGAGACATACAGACAACACCAAAGCTTTTCGAGTTACAACGTGTTGTTTACGAAAAACAAGATAATTTCGCACGATGCAGGATTTCCTTAAAACGTGGTTTTCTGACAAATTTTGAAGAAAGAAAATTCTCCTGTCGGTTCTCCTTTGAGGCTACACGTTTAGACGTACATGCCACACCAAATCCTTTCGAGTTACCACGTGTTGTTTAGGAGATACACGCTAATTTTGTACGATGCGTTATTTCTTCTCGTAAAGTGTTTCCAATATGTACGTATTTGTCTTTACTCTGCAACACTGTATTTCCTTATAACGTTGTATTCTTACATGTTCTTTCGAGAGAAAACTCTCTTGTGCATTGTCTTTAGAGGAAACATGCTCAGACATACACGCAACAACAAAGCTTTTCGAGTTACAATGTGTTGTTTAGGAAAAACAAGATAATTTTGCACGATGCGGGATTTCCTTAAAACGTGGTTTTTTGACAAATTTTGACGAAAGAAAATTCTCCTGTGGTTTCTGTTTTGAGGCTACACGTGTAGACGTACGAGCCACACCAAATATTTTCGAGTTACAACGTGTTGTTTAGGAGATACAAGCAAATATTGTACGATGCGTTATTTCTTCCCTAAAGTGTTTCCAATATGTACTTATTTGTCTTTACTCTGCAATACTGTATTTTCTTATAACGTGGTATTCTTAAATATTCTTTCTAGGGAAAACTCTCCTGTGCATTCTCTTTTGAGGCTACACGCTTAGACAAACAAGCAACACAAAAGCTTTTCGAGTTACAACGTGTTGTTTAGGAAAAACAAGATAATTTCGCAGGATGCGAGATTTCCATAAAACGTGGTATTCTGACAAATTTTGACGAAAGAAAGTACTCCTGTGGGTTCTCTTTTGAGGCTACGTGTGTAGAGGTATGAGCCACACCAAATCTTTTCGAGTTATAACCTGTTGTTTAGGAGATACAAGCTAATTTTGTATTATGCTTTATTTCTTCTCTTAAAGTGTTTCCAATACGTACGTATTTGTCTTTACTCTGCAACACTGTATTTCCTTATAACGTGGTATTCTTACATTTTCTTTCGAGAGAAAACTCTCCTGTGCATTCTCTTTTGAAGCTACACGCTTAGACATACACGCAACACCAAAGCTTTTCGAGTTAGAACTTGTTGTTTAGGAAAAACAAGATAATTTCGCACGATGCGAAATTTCCTTAAAACGTGGTTTCTGACAAATTTTGATGAAAGAATATTCTCCTGTCGGTTCTCGTTTGAGGCTACACTTTTAGACGTACATGTCACACCAAATCTTTTCGAGTTACAACGTGTTGTTTAGGAGATACAAACTACTTTTTTAAGATGCGTTATTTCTTCTCGTAAAGTGTTTCCAATATGTACTTATTTGTCTTTACTCTGCAAAATTGTATTTCCTTTTAACGTGGTATTCTTACATATTCTTTCGAGAGAAAACTCTCCTGTGCCTTCTCTTTGGAGGCTCCACGCTTACACATACACTCAACACCAAAGCTTTTCGAGTTACAACATGTTGTTTAGGAAAAAGATAATTTCATACGATGAGGGATTTCCTTAAAACGTGGTTTTCTGAAAAATTTTGAAGGAAGAAAATTCTCCTGTGGGTTCTCTTTTGATGCTACACATTTACACGTACATGCCACACCAAATCTTTTCGAGGTACAACCTTTTGTTTAGGAGATACAAGCTAATTTTCTAAGATGTGTTCTTTTCGTAAAGTGTTTCCAATACGTACATATTTGTCTTTACTCTGCAACATTGTATTTCCTTATAACGTGGTATTCTTACATATTCTTTCGAGAGAAAACTATCCTGTGCGTTCCCTTTTGAGGCTACACACTGAGACATACAGACAACACCAAAGCTTTTCGAGTTACAACGTGTTGTTTACGAAAAACAAGATAATTTCGCACGATGCAGGATTTCCTTAAAACGTGGTTTTCTGACAAATTTTGAAGAAAGAAAATTCTCCTGTCGGTTCTCCTTTGAGGCTACACGTTTAGACGTACATGCCACACCAAATCCTTTCGAGTTACCACGTGTTGTTTAGGAGATACACGCTAATTTTGTACGATGCGTTATTTCTTCTCGTAAAGTGTTTCCAATATGTACGTATTTGTCTTTACTCTGCAACACTGTATTTCCTTATAACGTTGTATTCTTACATGTTCTTTCGAGAGAAAACTCTCTTGTGCATTGTCTTTAGAGGAAACATGCTCAGACATACACGCAACAACAAAGCTTTTCGAGTTACAATGTGTTGTTTAGGAAAAACAAGATAATTTTGCACGATGCGGGATTTCCTTAAAACGTGGTTTTTTGACAAATTTTGACGAAAGAAAATTCTCCTGTGGTTTCTGTTTTGAGGCTACACGTGTTGACGTACGAGCCACACCAAATATTTTCGAGTTACAACGTGCTGTTTAGGAGATACAAGCAAATATTGTACGATGCGTTATTTCTTCCCTAAAGTGTTTCCAATATGTACTTATTTGCCTTTACTCTGCAATACTGTATTTTCTTATAACGTGGTATTCTTACATATTCTTTCTAGGGAAAACTCTCCTGTGCATTCTCTTTTGAGGCTACACGCTTAGACAAACAAGCAACGCCAAAGCTTTTCGAGTTACAACGTGTTGTTTAGGAAAAACAAGATAATTTCGCAGGATGCGAGATTTCCATAAAACGTGGTTTTCTGACAAATTTTGACGAAAGAAAGTTCTCCTGTGGGTTCTCTTTTGAGGCAACACGTGTAGAGGTACGAGCCACACCAAATCTTTTCGAATTATAACCTGTTGTTTAAGAGATACAAGCTAATTTTGTATTATGCTTTATTTCTTCTCTTAAAGTGTTTCCAATACGTACGTAGTTGTCTTTACTCTGCAACACTGTATTTCCTTATAATGTGGTATTCTTACATATTCTTTCGAGAGAAAACTCTCCTGTGCATTCTCTTTTGAGGCTACACGCTTAGACATACACGCAACACCAAAGCTTTTTGTGTTGCAATGTGTTGTTTAGGAAAAACAAGATAATTTATCACGATGCGAGATTTCCTTAAAACGTGGTTTCTGACAAATTTTGATGAAAGAAAATTCTCCTGTGGGTTCTCGTTTGAGGCTACACTTTTAGACGTACACGTCACACCGAATCTTTTCGAGTTACAACGTGTTGTTTAGGAGATACAAGCTAATTTTGTAGGATGCATTATTTCTTTTTGTAAAGTGTTTCCAATATGTACTTATTTGTCTTTACTCTGCAACACTGTATTTCCTCATAACGTGGTATTCTTACATATTCTTTCGAGAGAAAACTCTCCTGTGCCTTCTCTTTTGAGGCTCCACGCTTACACATACACGCAACACCAAAGCTTTTCGAGTTACATCATGTTGTTTAGGATAAAGAAGATGATTTTGCACGATGCGGGATTTCCTTAAAACGTGGTTTTCTGAAAAATTTTAGAGAAAGAAAATTCTCCTGTGGGTTTTCTTTTTTAGGCTACACGTTCAGACGTACATGCCACACCAAATCCTTTCGAGTTACCACATGTTGTTTAGGAGATACACGCTAATTTTGTACGATGCGTTATTTCTTCTCGTAAAGTGTTTCCAATATGTACGTATTTGCCTTTACTCTGCAACACTGTATTTCCTTATAACGTTGTATTCTTACATGTTCTTTCGAGAGAAAACTCTCTTGTGCATTGTCTTTAGAGGCAACATGCTCAGACATACACGCAACACCAAAGCTTTTCGAGTTAAAACGTGTTGTTTAGGAAAACAAGATAATTTTGCACGATGCGGGATTTCCTTAAAACGTGTTTTTTTGACAAATTTTGACGAAAGAAAATTCTCCTGTGGTTTCTGTTTTGAGGCTACACGTGTAGACGTACGAGCCACACCAAATATTTTTGAGTTACAACGTGTTGTTTAGGAGATACAAGCAAATATTGTACGATGCATTATTTCTTCCCTAAAGTGTTTCCAATATGTACTTATTTGTCTTTACTCTGCAACACTGTATTTTCTTATAACGTGGTATTCTTACATATTCTTTCTAGGGAAAACTCTCCTGTGCATTCTCTTTTGAGGCTACACGCTTAGACAAACAAGCAACGCCAAAGCTTTTCGAGTTACAACGTGTTGTTTAGGAAAAACAAGATAATTTCGCAGGATGCGAGATTTCCATAAAACGTGGTTTTCTGACAAATTTTGACGAAAGAAAGTTCTCCTGTGGGTTCTCTTTTGAGGCAACACATGTAGAGGTACGAGCCACACCAAATCTTTTCGAATTATAACCTGTTGTTTAGGAGATACAAGCTAATTTTGTATTATGCTTTATTACTTCTCTTAAAGTGTTTCCAATACGTACGTAGTTGTCTTTACTCTGCAACACTGTATTTCCTTATAATGTGGTATTCTTACATATTCTTTCGAGAGAAAACTCTCCTGTGCATTCTCTTTTGAGGCTACACGCTTAGACATACACGCAACACCAAAGCTTTTCGTGTTGCAATGTGTTGTTTAGGAAAAACAAGATAATTTTTCACGATGCGAGATTTCCTTAAAACGTGGTTTCTGACAAATTTTGATGAAAGAAAATTCTCCTGTGGGTTCTCGTTTGAGGCTACACTTTTAGACGTACACGTCACACTGAATCTTTTCGAGTTATAACGTGTTGTTTAGGAGATACAAGCTAATTTTGTACGATGCATTATTTCTTTTTGTAAAGTGTTTCCAATATATGCTTATTTGTCTTTACTCTGCAACACTGTATTTCCTCATAACGTGGTATTCTTACATATTCTTTCGAGAGAAAACTCTCCTGTACCTTCTCTTTTGAGGCTCCACGCTTACACATACACGCAATACCAAAGCTTTTGGAGTTACAACATTTTGTTTAGAAAAAAGAAGATGATTTCGCATGATGCGGGATATCCTTAAAATGTGGTTTTCTGAAAAAAATTGACGAAAGAAAATTCTCCTGTGGGTTCTCTTTTGAGGCTACACGTTAAGACGTACACGCCGCACCAAATATTTTCGAGTTACAACGTTTGGTTTAGGAGATACAAGCTAATTTTGTACGATGCATTACTTCTTCTCATAAAGTGTTTCCAATATGTAGGTATTTGTCTTTACTCTGCAACACTGTATTTCCTTATAACGTGGTACTCTTACATATTCTTTCGAGAGAAAACTATCCTGTGCGTTCCCTTTTGAGGCTACACACTGAGACATACAGGCAACACCAAAGCTTTTCGAGTTACAACGTGTTGTTTACGAAAAACAAGATAATTTCGCACGATGCAGGATTTCCTTAAAACGTGGTTTTCTGACAAATTTTGAAGAAAGAAAATTCTCCTGTCGGTTCTCCTTTGAGGCTACACGTTTAGACGTACATGCCACACCAAATCCTTTCGAGTTACCACGTGTTGTTTAGGAGATACACGCTAATTTTGTACGATGCGTTATTTCTTCTCGTAAAGTGTTTCCAATATGTACGTATTTGTCTTTACTCTGCAACACTGTATTTCCTTATAACGTTGTATTCTTACATGTTCTTTCGAGAGAAAACTCTCTTGTGCATTGTCTTTAGAGGAAACATGCTCAGACATACACGCAACAACAAAGCTTTTCGAGTTACAATGTGTTGTTTAGGAAAAACAAGATAATTTTGCACGATGCGGGATTTCCTTAAAACGTGGTTTTTTGACAAATTTTGACGAAAGAAAATTCTCCTGTGGTTTCTGTTTTGAGGCTACACGTGTAGACGTACGAGCCACACCAAATATTTTCGAGTTACAACGTGTTGTTTAGGAGATACAAGCAAATATTGTACGATGCGTTATTTCTTCCCTAAAGTGTTTCCAATATGTACTTATTTGTCTTTACTCTGCAATACTGTATTTTCTTATAACGTGGTATTCTTACATATTCTTTCTAGGGAAAACTCTCCTGTGCATTCTCTTTTGAGGCTACACGCTTAGACAAACAAGCAACACAAAAGCTTTTCGAGTTACAACGTGTTGTTTAGGAAAAACAAGATAATTTCGCAGGATGCGAGATTTCCATAAAACGTGGTATTCTGACAAATTTTGACGAAAGAAAGTACTCCTGTGGGTTCTCTTTTGAGGCTACGTGTGTAGAGGTATGAGCCACACCAAATCTTTTCGAGTTATAACCTGTTGTTTAGGAGATACAAGCTAATTTTGTATTATGCTTTATTTCTTCTCTTAAAGTGTTTCCAATACGTACGTATTTGTCTTTACTCTGCAACACTGTATTTCCTTATAACGTGGTATTCTTACATTTTCTTTCGAGAGAAAACTCTCCTGTGCATTCTCTTTTGAAGCTACACGCTTAGACATACACGCAACACCAAAGCTTTTCGAGTTAGAACTTGTTGTTTAGGAAAAACAAGATAATTTCGCACGATGCGAAATTTCCTTAAAACGTGGTTTCTGACAAATTTTGATGAAAGAATATTCTCCTGTCGGTTCTCGTTTGAGGCTACACTTTTAGACGTACATGTCACACCAAATCTTTTCGAGTTACAACGTGTTGTTTAGGAGATACAAACTACTTTTTTAAGATGCGTTATTTCTTCTCGTAAAGTGTTTCCAATATGTACTTATTTGTCTTTACTCTGCAAAATTGTATTTCCTTTTAACGTGGTATACTTACATATTCTTTCGAGAGAAAACTCTCCTGTGCCTTCTCTTTGGAGGCTCCACGCTTACACATACACGCAACACCAAAGCTTTTCGAGTTACAACATGTTGTTTAGGAAAAAGATAATTTCATACGATGAGGGATTTCCTTAAAACGTGGTTTTCTGAAAAATTTTGAAGGAAGAAAATTCTCCTGTGGGTTCTCTTTTGATGCTACACATTTACACGTACATGCCACACCAAATCTTTTCGAGGTACAACCTTTTGTTTAGGAGATACAAGCTAATTTTCTAAGATGTGTACTTTTCGTAAAGTGTTTCCAATACGTACATATTTGTCTTTACTCTGCAACATTGTATTTCCTTATAACGTGGTATTCTTACATATTCTTTCGAGAGAAAACTATCCTGTGCGTTCCCTTTTGAGGCTACACACTGAGACATACAGACAACACCAAAGCTTTTCGAGTTACAACGTGTTGTTTACGAAAAACAAGATAATTTCGCACGATGCAGGATTTCCTTAAAACGTGGTTTTCTGACAAATTTTGAAGAAAGAAAATTCTCCTGTCGGTTCTCCTTTGAGGCTACACGTTTAGACGTACATGCCACACCAAATCCTTTCGAGTTACCACGTGTTGTTTAGGAGATACACGCTAATTTTGTATGATGCGTTATTTCTTCTGGTAAAGTGTTTCCAATATGTACGTATTTGTCTTTACTCTGCAACACTGTATTTCCTTATAACGTTGTATTCTTACATGTTCTTTCGAGAGAAAACTCTCTTGTGCATTGTCTTTAGAGGAAACATGCTCAGACATACACGCAACAACAAAGCTTTTCGAGTTACAATGTGTTGTTTAGGAAAAACAAGATAATTTTGCACGATGCGGGATTTCCTTAAAACGTGGTTTTTTGACAAATTTAGACGAAAGAAAATTCTCCTGTGGTTTCTGTTTTGAGGCTACACGTGTTGACGTACGAGCCACACCAAATATTTTCGAGTTACAACGTGCTGTTTAGGAGATACAAGCAAATATTGTACGATGCGTTATTTCTTCCCTAAAGTGTTTCCAATATGTACTTATTTGTCTTTACTCTGCAATACTGTATTTTCTTATAACGTGGTATTCTTACATATTCTTTCTAGGGAAAACTCTCCTGTGCATTCTCTTTTGAGGCTACACGCTTAGACAAACAAGCAACGCCAAAGCTTTTCGAGTTACAACGTGTTGTTTAGGAAAAACAAGATAATTTCGCAGGATGCGAGATTTCCATAAAACGTGGTTTTCTGACAAATTTTGACGAAAGAAAGTTCTCCTGTGGGTTCTCTTTTGAGGCAACACGTGTAGAGGTACGAGCCACACCAAATCTTTTCGAATTATAACCTGTTGTTTAAGAGATACAAGCTAATTTTGTATTATGCTTTATTTCTTCTCTTAAAGTGTTTCCAATACGTACGTAGTTGTCTTTACTCTGCAACACTGTATTTCCTTATAATGTGGTATTCTTACATATTCTTTCGAGAGAAAACTCTCCTGTGCATTCTCTTTTGAGGCTACACGCTTAGACATACACGCAACACCAAAGCTTTTTGTGTTGCAATGTGTTGTTTAGGAAAAACAAGATAATTTATCACGATGCGAGATTTCCTTAAAACGTGGTTTCTGACAAATTTTGATGAAAGAAAATTCTCCTGTGGGTTCTCGTTTGAGGCTACACTTTTAGACGTACACGTCACACCGAATCTTTTCGAGTTACAACGTGTTGTTTAGGAGATACAAGCTAATTTTGTAGGATGCATTATTTCTTTTTGTAAAGTGTTTCCAATATGTACTTATTTGTCTTTACTCTGCAACACTGTATTTCCTCATAACGTGGTATTCTTACATATTCTTTCGAGAGAAAACTCTCCTGTGCCTTCTCTTTTGAGGCTCCACGCTTACACATACACGCAACACCAAAGCTTTTCGAGTTACATCATGTTGTTTAGGATAAAGAAGATGATTTTGCACGATGCGGGATTTCCTTAAAACGTGGTTTTCTGAAAAATTTTAGAGAAAGAAAATTCTCCTGTGGGTTTTCTTTTTTAGGCTACACGTTCAGACGTACATGCCACACCAAATCCTTTCGAGTTACCACATGTTGTTTAGGAGATACACGCTAATTTTGTACGATGCGTTATTTCTTCTCGTAAAGTGTTTCCAATATGTACGTATTTGCCTTTACTCTGCAACACTGTATTTCCTTATAACGTTGTATTCTTACATGTTCTTTCGAGAGAAAACTCTCTTGTGCATTGTCTTTAGAGGAAACATGCTCAGACATACACGCAACAACAAAGCTTTTCGAGTTACAATGTGTTATTTAGGAAAAAGAAGATAATTTTGCACAATGCGGGATTTCCTTAAAACGTGGTTTTTTTTACAAATTTTGACGAAAGAAAATTCTCCTGTGGTTTCTGTTTTGAGGCTACACGTGTTGACGTACGAGCCACACCAAATATTTTCTAGTTACAACGTGTTCTTTAGGAGATACAAGCAAATATTGTACGATGCGTTATTTCTTCCCTAAAGTGTTTCCAATATGTACTTATTTGTCTTTACTCTGCAATACTGTATTTTCTTATAACGTGGTATTCTTACATATTCTTTCTAGGGAAAACTCTCCTGTGCATTCTCTTTTGAGGCTACACGCTTAGACAAACAAGCAACGCCAAAGCTTTTCGAGTTACAACGTGTTGTTTAGGAAAAACAAGATAATTTCGCAGGATGCGAGATTTCCATAAAACGTGGTTTTCTGACAAATTTTGACGAAAGAAAGTTCTCCTGTGGGTTCTCTTTTGAGGCAACACGTGTAGAGGTACGAGCCACACCAAATCTTTTCGAATTATAACCTGTTGTTTAAGAGATACAAGCTAATTTTGTATTATGCTTTATTTCTTCTCTTAAAGTGTTTCCAATACGTACGTAGTTGTCTTTACTCTGCAACACTGTATTTCCTTATAATGTGGTATTCTTACATATTCTTTCGAGAGAAAACTCTCCTGTGCATTCTCTTTTGAGGCTACACGCTTAGACATACACGCAACACCAAAGCTTTTTGTGTTGCAATGTGTTGTTTAGGAAAAACAAGATAATTTATCACGATGCGAGATTTCCTTAAAACGTGGTTTCTGACAAATTTTGATGAAAGAAAATTCTCCTGTGGGTTCTCGTTTGAGGCTACACTTTTAGACGTACACGTCACACCGAATCTTTTCGAGTTACAACGTGTTGTTTAGGAGATACAAGCTAATTTTGTAGGATGCATTATTTCTTTTTGTAAAGTGTTTCCAATATGTACTTATTTGTCTTTACTCTGCAACACTGTATTTCCTCATAACGTGGTATTCTTACATATTCTTTCGAGAGAAAACTCTCCTGTGCCTTCTCTTTTGAGGCTCCACGCTTACACATACACGCAACACCAAAGCTTTTCGAGTTACATCATGTTGTTTAGGATAAAGAAGATGATTTTGCACGGTGCGGGATTTCCTTAAAACGTGGTTTTCTGAAAAATTTTAGAGAAAGAAAATTCTCCTGTGGGTTTTCTTTTTTAGGCTACACGTTCAGACGTACATGCCACACCAAATCCTTTCGAGTTACCACATGTTGTTTAGGAGATACACGCTAATTTTGTACGATGCGTTATTTCTTCTCGTAAAGTGTTTCCAATATGTACGTATTTGCCTTTACTCTGCAACACTGTATTTCCTTATAACGTTGTATTTTTACATGTTCTTTCGAGAGAAAACTCTCTTGTGCATTGTCTTTAGAGGAAACATGCTCAGACATACACGCAACAACAAAGCTTTTCGAGTTACAATGTGTTATTTAGGAAAAAGAAGATAATTTTGCACAATGCGGGATTTCCTTAAAACGTGGTTTTTTTTACAAATTTTGACGAAAGAAAATTCTCCTGTGGTTTCTGTTTTGAGGCTACACGTGTAGACGTACGAGCCACACCAAATATTTTCGAGTTACAACGTGTTGTTTAGGAGATACAAGCAAATATTGTACGATGCATTATTTCTTCCCTAAAGTGTTTCCAATATGTACTTATTTGTCTTTACTCTGCAACACTGTATTTTCTTATAACGTGGTATTCTTACATATTCTTTCTAGGGAAAACTCTCCTGTGCATTCTCTTTTGAGGCTACACGCTTAGACAAACAAGCAACGCCAAAGCTTTTCGAGTTACAACGTGTTGTTTAGGAAAAACAAGATAATTTCGCAGGATGCGAGATTTACATAAAACGTGGTTTTCTGACAAATTTTGACGAAAGAAAGTTCTCCTGTGGGTTCTCTTTTGAGGCAACACATGTAGAGGTACGAGCCACACCAAATCTTTTCGAATTATAACCTGTTGTTTAGGAGATACAAGCTAATTTTGTATTATGCTTTATTACTTCTCTTAAAGTGTTTCCAATACGTACGTAGTTGTCTTTACTCTGCAACACTGTATTTCCTTATAATGTGGTATTCTTACATATTCTTTCGAGAGAAAACTCTCCTGTGCATTCTCTTTTGAGGCTACACGCTTAGACATACACGCAACACCAAAGCTTTTCGTGTTGCAATGTGTTGTTTAGGAAAAACAAGATAATTTTTCACGATGCGAGATTTCCTTAAAACGTGGTTTCTGACAAATTTTGATGAAAGAAAATTCTCCTGTGGGTTCTCGTTTGAGGCTACACTTTTAGACGTACATGTCACACTGAATCTTTTCGAGTTATAACGTGTTGTTTAGGAGATACAAGCTAATTTTGTACGATGCATTATTTCTTTTTGTAAAGTGTTTCCAATATATGCTTATTTGTCTTTACTCTGCAACACTGTATTTCCTCATAACGTGGTATTCTTACATATTCTTTCGAGAGAAAACTCTCCTGTGCCTTCTCTTTTGAGGCTCCACGCTTACACATACACGCAATACCAAAGCTTTTGGAGTTACAACATTTTGTTTAGAAAAAAGAAGATGATTTCGCATGATGCGGGATATCCTTAAAATGTGGTTTTCTGAAAAAAATTGACGAAAGAAAATTCTCCTGTGGGTTCTCTTTTGAGGCTACACGTTAAGACGTACACGCCGCACCAAATATTTTCGAGTTACAACGTTTGGTTTAGGAGATACAAGCTAATTTTGTACGATGCATTACTTCTTCTCATAAAGTGTTTCCAATATGTAGGTATTTGTCTTTACTCTGCAACACTGTATTTCCTTATAACGTGGTACTCTTACATATTCTTTCGAGAGAAAACTATCCTGTGCGTTCCCTCTTGAGGCTACACACTGAGACATACAGCCAACACCAAAGCTTTTCGAGTTACAACGTGTTGTTTACGAAAAACAAGATAATTTCGCACGATGCAGGATTTCCTTAAAACGTGGTTTTCTGACAAATTTTGAAGAAAAAAAATTCTCCTGTCGGTTCTCCTTTGAGGCTACACGTTTAGACGTACATGCCACACCAAATCCTTTCGAGTTACCACGTGTTGTTTAGGAGATACACGCTAATTTTGTACGATGCGTTATTTCTTCTCGTAAAGTGTTTCCAATATGTACGTATTTGTCTTTACTCTGCAACACTGTATTTCCTTATAACGTTGTATTCTTACATGTTCTTTCGAGAGAAAACTCTCTTGTGCATTGTCTTTAGAGGAAACATGCTCAGACATACACGCAACAACAAAGCTTTTCGAGTTACAATGTGTTGTTTAGGAAAAACAAGATAATTTTGCACGATGCGGGATTTCCTTAAAACGTGGTTTTTTGACAAATTTTGACGAAAGAAAATTCTCCTGTGGTTTCTGTTTTGAGGCTACACGTGTAGACGTACGAGCCACACCAAATATTTTCGAGTTACAACGTGTTGTTTAGGAGATACAAGCAAATATTGTACGATGCGTTATTTCTTCCCTAAAGTGTTTCCAATATGTACTTATTTGTCTTTACTCTGCAATACTGTATTTTCTTATAACGTGGTATTCTTACATATTCTTTCTAGGGAAAACTCTCCTGTGCATTCTCTTTTGAGGCTACACGCTTAGACAAACAAGCAACACAAAAGCTTTTCGAGTTACAACGTGTTGTTTAGGAAAAACAAGATAATTTCGCAGGATGCGAGATTTCCATAAAACGTGGTATTCTGACAAATTTTGACGAAAGAAAGTACTCCTGTGGGTTCTCTTTTGAGGCTACGTGTGTAGAGGTATGAGCCACACCAAATCTTTTCGAGTTATAACCTGTTGTTTAGGAGATACAAGCTAATTTTGTATTATGCTTTATTTCTTCTCTTAAAGTGTTTCCAATACGTACGTATTTGTCTTTACTCTGCAACACTGTATTTCCTTATAACGTGGTATTCTTACATTTTCTTTCGAGAGAAAACTCTCCTGTGCATTCTCTTTTGAAGCTACACGCTTAGACATACACGCAACACCAAAGCTTTTCGAGTTAGAACTTGTTGTTTAGGAAAAACAAGATAATTTCGCACGATGCGAAATTTCCTTAAAACGTGGTTTCTGACAAATTTTGATGAAAGAATATTCTCCTGTCGGTTCTCGTTTGAGGCTACACTTTTAGACGTACATGTCACACCAAATCTTTTCGAGTTACAACGTGTTGTTTAGGAGATACAAACTACTTTTTTAAGATGCGTTATTTCTTCTCGTAAAGTGTTTCCAATATGTACTTATTTGTCTTTACTCTGCAAAATTGTATTTCCTTTTAACGTGGTATACTTACATATTCTTTCGAGAGAAAACTCTCCTGTGCCTTCTCTTTGGAGGCTCCACGCTTACACATACACGCAACACCAAAGCTTTTCGAGTTACAACATGTTGTTTAGGAAAAAGATAATTTCATACGATGAGGGATTTCCTTAAAACGTGGTTTTCTGAAAAATTTTGAAGGAAGAAAATTCTCCTGTGGGTTCTCTTTTGATGCTACACATTTACACGTACATGCCACACCAAATCTTTTCGAGGTACAACCTTTTGTTTAGGAGATACAAGCTAATTTTCTAAGATGTGTACTTTTCGTAAAGTGTTTCCAATACGTACATATTTGTCTTTACTCTGCAACATTGTATTTCCTTATAACGTGGTATTCTTACATATTCTTTCGAGAGAAAACTATCCTGTGCGTTCCCTTTTGAGGCTACACACTGAGACATACAGACAACACCAAAGCTTTTCGAGTTACAACGTGTTGTTTACGAAAAACAAGATAATTTCGCACGATGCAGGATTTCCTTAAAACGTGGTTTTCTGACAAATTTTGAAGAAAGAAAATTCTCCTGTCGGTTCTCCTTTGAGGCTACACGTTTAGACGTACATGCCACACCAAATCCTTTCGAGTTACCACGTGTTGTTTAGGAGATACACGCTAATTTTGTATGATGCGTTATTTCTTCTGGTAAAGTGTTTCCAATATGTACGTATTTGTCTTTACTCTGCAACACTGTATTTCCTTATAACGTTGTATTCTTACATGTTCTTTCGAGAGAAAACTCTCTTGTGCATTGTCTTTAGAGGAAACATGCTCAGACATACACGCAACAACAAAGCTTTTCGAGTTACAATGTGTTGTTTAGGAAAAACAAGATAATTTTGCACGATGCGGGATTTCCTTAAAACGTGGTTTTTTGACAAATTTAGACGAAAGAAAATTCTCCTGTGGTTTCTGTTTTGAGGCTACACGTGTTGACGTACGAGCCACACCAAATATTTTCGAGTTACAACGTGCTGTTTAGGAGATACAAGCAAATATTGTACGATGCGTTATTTCTTCCCTAAAGTGTTTCCAATATGTACTTATTTGTCTTTACTCTGCAATACTGTATTTTCTTATAACGTGGTATTCTTACATATTCTTTCTAGGGAAAACTCTCCTGTGCATTCTCTTTTGAGGCTACACGCTTAGACAAACAAGCAACGCCAAAGCTTTTCGAGTTACAACGTGTTGTTTAGGAAAAACAAGATAATTTCGCAGGATGCGAGATTTCCATAAAACGTGGTTTTCTGACAAATTTTGACGAAAGAAAGTTCTCCTGTGGGTTCTCTTTTGAGGCAACACGTGTAGAGGTACGAGCCACACCAAATCTTTTCGAATTATAACCTGTTGTTTAAGAGATACAAGCTAATTTTGTATTATGCTTTATTTCTTCTCTTAAAGTGTTTCCAATACGTACGTAGTTGTCTTTACTCTGCAACACTGTATTTCCTTATAATGTGGTATTCTTACATATTCTTTCGAGAGAAAACTCTCCTGTGCATTCTCTTTTGAGGCTACACGCTTAGACATACACGCAACACCAAAGCTTTTTGTGTTGCAATGTGTTGTTTAGGAAAAACAAGATAATTTATCACGATGCGAGATTTCCTTAAAACGTGGTTTCTGACAAATTTTGATGAAAGAAAATTCTCCTGTGGGTTCTCGTTTGAGGCTACACTTTTAGACGTACACGTCACACCGAATCTTTTCGAGTTACAACGTGTTGTTTAGGAGATACAAGCTAATTTTGTAGGATGCATTATTTCTTTTTGTAAAGTGTTTCCAATATGTACTTATTTGTCTTTACTCTGCAACACTGTATTTCCTCATAACGTGGTATTCTTACATATTCTTTCGAGAGAAAACTCTCCTGTGCCTTCTCTTTTGAGGCTCCACGCTTACACATACACGCAACACCAAAGCTTTTCGAGTTACATCATGTTGTTTAGGATAAAGAAGATGATTTTGCACGATGCGGGATTTCCTTAAAACGTGGTTTTCTGAAAAATTTTAGAGAAAGAAAATTCTCCTGTGGGTTTTCTTTTTTAGGCTACACGTTCAGACGTACATGCCACACCAAATCCTTTCGAGTTACCACATGTTGTTTAGGAGATACACGCTAATTTTGTACGATGCGTTATTTCTTCTCGTAAAGTGTTTCCAATATGTACGTATTTGCCTTTACTCTGCAACACTGTATTTCCTTATAACGTTGTATTCTTACATGTTCTTTCGAGAGAAAACTCTCTTGTGCATTGTCTTTAGAGGAAACATGCTCAGACATACACGCAACAACAAAGCTTTTCGAGTTACAATGTGTTATTTAGGAAAAAGAAGATAATTTTGCACAATGCGGGATTTCCTTAAAACGTGGTTTTTTTTACAAATTTTGACGAAAGAAAATTCTCCTGTGGTTTCTGTTTTGAGGCTACACGTGTTGACGTACGAGCCACACCAAATATTTTCTAGTTACAACGTGTTCTTTAGGAGATACAAGCAAATATTGTACGATGCGTTATTTCTTCCCTAAAGTGTTTCCAATATGTACTTATTTGTCTTTACTCTGCAATACTGTATTTTCTTATAACGTGGTATTCTTACATATTCTTTCTAGGGAAAACTCTCCTGTGCATTCTCTTTTGAGGCTACACGCTTAGACAAACAAGCAACGCCAAAGCTTTTCGAGTTACAACGTGTTGTTTAGGAAAAACAAGATAATTTCGCAGGATGCGAGATTTCCATAAAACGTGGTTTTCTGACAAATTTTGACGAAAGAAAGTTCTCCTGTGGGTTCTCTTTTGAGGCAACACGTGTAGAGGTACGAGCCACACCAAATCTTTTCGAATTATAACCTGTTGTTTAAGAGATACAAGCTAATTTTGTATTATGCTTTATTTCTTCTCTTAAAGTGTTTCCAATACGTACGTAGTTGTCTTTACTCTGCAACACTGTATTTCCTTATAATGTGGTATTCTTACATATTCTTTCGAGAGAAAACTCTCCTGTGCATTCTCTTTTGAGGCTACACGCTTAGACATACACGCAACACCAAAGCTTTTTGTGTTGCAATGTGTTGTTTAGGAAAAACAAGATAATTTATCACGATGCGAGATTTCCTTAAAACGTGGTTTCTGACAAATTTTGATGAAAGAAAATTCTCCTGTGGGTTCTCGTTTGAGGCTACACTTTTAGACGTACACGTCACACCGAATCTTTTCGAGTTACAACGTGTTGTTTAGGAGATACAAGCTAATTTTGTAGGATGCATTATTTCTTTTTGTAAAGTGTTTCCAATATGTACTTATTTGTCTTTACTCTGCAACACTGTATTTCCTCATAACGTGGTATTCTTACATATTCTTTCGAGAGAAAACTCTCCTGTGCCTTCTCTTTTGAGGCTCCACGCTTACACATACACGCAACACCAAAGCTTTTCGAGTTACATCATGTTGTTTAGGATAAAGAAGATGATTTTGCACGGTGCGGGATTTCCTTAAAACGTGGTTTTCTGAAAAATTTTAGAGAAAGAAAATTCTCCTGTGGGTTTTCTTTTTTAGGCTACACGTTCAGACGTACATGCCACACCAAATCCTTTCGAGTTACCACATGTTGTTTAGGAGATACACGCTAATTTTGTACGATGCGTTATTTCTTCTCGTAAAGTGTTTCCAATATGTACGTATTTGCCTTTACTCTGCAACACTGTATTTCCTTATAACGTTGTATTTTTACATGTTCTTTCGAGAGAAAACTCTCTTGTGCATTGTCTTTAGAGGAAACATGCTCAGACATACACGCAACAACAAAGCTTTTCGAGTTACAATGTGTTATTTAGGAAAAAGAAGATAATTTTGCACAATGCGGGATTTCCTTAAAACGTGGTTTTTTTTACAAATTTTGACGAAAGAAAATTCTCCTGTGGTTTCTGTTTTGAGGCTACACGTGTAGACGTACGAGCCACACCAAATATTTTCGAGTTACAACGTGTTGTTTAGGAGATACAAGCAAATATTGTACGATGCATTATTTCTTCCCTAAAGTGTTTCCAATATGTACTTATTTGTCTTTACTCTGCAACACTGTATTTTCTTATAACGTGGTATTCTTACATATTCTTTCTAGGGAAAACTCTCCTGTGCATTCTCTTTTGAGGCTACACGCTTAGACAAACAAGCAACGCCAAAGCTTTTCGAGTTACAACGTGTTGTTTAGGAAAAACAAGATAATTTCGCAGGATGCGAGATTTCCATAAAACGTGGTTTTCTGACAAATTTTGACGAAAGAAAGTTCTCCTGTGGGTTCTCTTTTGAGGCAACACATGTAGAGGTACGAGCCACACCAAATCTTTTCGAATTATAACCTGTTGTTTAGGAGATACAAGCTAATTTTGTATTATGCTTTATTACTTCTCTTAAAGTGTTTCCAATACGTACGTAGTTGTCTTTACTCTGCAACACTGTATTTCCTTATAATGTGGTATTCTTACATATTCTTTCGAGAGAAAACTCTCCTGTGCATTCTCTTTTGAGGCTACACGCTTAGACATACACGCAACACCAAAGCTTTTCGTGTTGCAATGTGTTGTTTAGGAAAAACAAGATAATTTTTCACGATGCGAGATTTCCTTAAAACGTGGTTTCTGACAAATTTTGATGAAAGAAAATTCTCCTGTGGGTTCTCGTTTGAGGCTACACTTTTAGACGTACATGTCACACTGAATCTTTTCGAGTTATAACGTGTTGTTTAGGAGATACAAGCTAATTTTGTACGATGCATTATTTCTTTTTGTAAAGTGTTTCCAATATATGCTTATTTGTCTTTACTCTGCAACACTGTATTTCCTCATAACGTGGTATTCTTACATATTCTTTCGAGAGAAAACTCTCCTGTGCCTTCTCTTTTGAGGCTCCACGCTTACACATACACGCAATACCAAAGCTTTTGGAGTTACAACATTTTGTTTAGAAAAAAGAAGATGATTTCGCATGATGCGGGATATCCTTAAAATGTGGTTTTCTGAAAAAAATTGACGAAAGAAAATTCTCCTGTGGGTTCTCTTTTGAGGCTACACGTTAAGACGTACACGCCGCACCAAATATTTTCGAGTTACAACGTTTGGTTTAGGAGATACAAGCTAATTTTGTACGATGCATTACTTCTTCTCATAAAGTGTTTCCAATATGTAGGTATTTGTCTTTACTCTGCAACACTGTATTTCCTTATAACGTGGTACTCTTACATATTCTTTCGAGAGAAAACTATCCTGTGCGTTCCCTCTTGAGGCTACACACTGAGACATACAGCCAACACCAAAGCTTTTCGAGTTACAACGTGTTGTTTACGAAAAACAAGATAATTTCGCACGATGCAGGATTTCCTTAAAACGTGGTTTTCTGACAAATTTTGAAGAAAAAAAATTCTCCTGTCGGTTCTCCTTTGAGGCTACACGTTTAGACGTACATGCCACACCAAATCCTTTCGAGTTACCACGTGTTGTTTAGGAGATACACGCTAATTTTGTACGATGCGTTATTTCTTCTCGTAAAGTGTTTCCAATATGTACGTATTTGTCTTTACTCTGCAACACTGTATTTCCTTATAACGTTGTATTCTTACATGTTCTTTCGAGAGAAAACTCTCTTGTGCATTGTCTTTAGAGGAAACATGCTCAGACATACACGCAACAACAAAGCTTTTCGAGTTACAATGTGTTGTTTAGGAAAAACAAGATAATTTTGCACGATGCGGGATTTCCTTAAAACGTGGTTTTTTGACAAATTTTGACGAAAGAAAATTCTCCTGTGGTTTCTGTTTTGAGGCTACACGTGTAGACGTACGAGCCACACCAAATATTTTCGAGTTACAACGTGTTGTTTAGGAGATACAAGCAAATATTGTACGATGCGTTATTTCTTCCCTAAAGTGTTTCCAATATGTACTTATTTGTCTTTACTCTGCAATACTGTATTTTCTTATAACGTGGTATTCTTACATATTCTTTCTAGGGAAAACTCTCCTGTGCATTCTCTTTTGAGGCTACACGCTTAGACAAACAAGCAACACAAAAGCTTTTCGAGTTACAACGTGTTGTTTAGGAAAAACAAGATAATTTCGCAGGATGCGAGATTTCCATAAAACGTGGTATTCTGACAAATTTTGACGAAAGAAAGTACTCCTGTGGGTTCTCTTTTGAGGCTACGTGTGTAGAGGTATGAGCCACACCAAATCTTTTCGAGTTATAACCTGTTGTTTAGGAGATACAAGCTAATTTTGTATTATGCTTTATTTCTTCTCTTAAAGTGTTTCCAATACGTACGTATTTGTCTTTACTCTGCAACACTGTATTTCCTTATAACGTGGTATTCTTACATTTTCTTTCGAGAGAAAACTCTCCTGTGCATTCTCTTTTGAAGCTACACGCTTAGACATACACGCAACACCAAAGCTTTTCGAGTTAGAACTTGTTGTTTAGGAAAAACAAGATAATTTCGCACGATGCGAAATTTCCTTAAAACGTGGTTTCTGACAAATTTTGATGAAAGAATATTCTCCTGTCGGTTCTCGTTTGAGGCTACACTTTTAGACGTACATGTCACACCAAATCTTTTCGAGTTACAACGTGTTGTTTAGGAGATACAAACTACTTTTTTAAGATGCGTTATTTCTTCTCGTAAAGTGTTTCCAATATGTACTTATTTGTCTTTACTCTGCAAAATTGTATTTCCTTTTAACGTGGTATTCTTACATATTCTTTCGAGAGAAAACTCTCCTGTGCCTTCTCTTTGGAGGCTCCACGCTTACACATACACGCAACACCAAAGCTTTTCGAGTTACAACATGTTGTTTAGGAAAAAGATAATTTCATACGATGAGGGATTTCCTTAAAACGTGGTTTTCTGAAAAATTTTGAAGGAAGAAAATTCTCCTGTGGGTTCTCTTTTGATGCTACACATTTACACGTACATGCCACACCAAATCTTTTCGAGGTACAACCTTTTGTTTAGGAGATACAAGCTAATTTTCTAAGATGTGTACTTTTCGTAAAGTGTTTCCAATACGTACATATTTGTCTTTACTCTGCAACATTGTATTTCCTTATAACGTGGTATTCTTACATATTCTTTCGAGAGAAAACTATCCTGTGCGTTCCCTTTTGAGGCTACACACTGAGACATACAGACAACACCAAAGCTTTTCGAGTTACAACGTGTTGTTTACGAAAAACAAGATAATTTCGCACGATGCAGGATTTCCTTAAAACGTGGTTTTCTGACAAATTTTGAAGAAAGAAAATTCTCCTGTCGGTTCTCCTTTGAGGCTACACGTTTAGACGTACATGCCACACCAAATCCTTTCGAGTTACCACGTGTTGTTTAGGAGATACACGCTAATTTTGTATGATGCGTTATTTCTTCTGGTAAAGTGTTTCCAATATGTACGTATTTGTCTTTACTCTGCAACACTGTATTTCCTTATAACGTTGTATTCTTACATGTTCTTTCGAGAGAAAACTCTCTTGTGCATTGTCTTTAGAGGAAACATGCTCAGACATACACGCAACAACAAAGCTTTTCGAGTTACAATGTGTTGTTTAGGAAAAACAAGATAATTTTGCACGATGCGGGATTTCCTTAAAACGTGGTTTTTTGACAAATTTAGACGAAAGAAAATTCTCCTGTGGTTTCTGTTTTGAGGCTACACGTGTTGACGTACGAGCCACACCAAATATTTTCGAGTTACAACGTGCTGTTTAGGAGATACAAGCAAATATTGTACGATGCGTTATTTCTTCCCTAAAGTGTTTCCAATATGTACTTATTTGTCTTTACTCTGCAATACTGTATTTTCTTATAACGTGGTATTCTTACATATTCTTTCTAGGGAAAACTCTCCTGTGCATTCTCTTTTGAGGCTACACGCTTAGACAAACAAGCAACGCCAAAGCTTTTCGAGTTACAACGTGTTGTTTAGGAAAAACAAGATAATTTCGCAGGATGCGAGATTTCCATAAAACGTGGTTTTCTGACAAATTTTGACGAAAGAAAGTTCTCCTGTGGGTTCTCTTTTGAGGCAACACGTGTAGAGGTACGAGCCACACCAAATCTTTTCGAATTATAACCTGTTGTTTAAGAGATACAAGCTAATTTTGTATTATGCTTTATTTCTTCTCTTAAAGTGTTTCCAATACGTACGTAGTTGTCTTTACTCTGCAACACTGTATTTCCTTATAATGTGGTATTCTTACATATTCTTTCGAGAGAAAACTCTCCTGTGCATTCTCTTTTGAGGCTACACGCTTAGACATACACGCAACACCAAAGCTTTTTGTGTTGCAATGTGTTGTTTAGGAAAAACAAGATAATTTATCACGATGCGAGATTTCCTTAAAACGTGGTTTCTGACAAATTTTGATGAAAGAAAATTCTCCTGTGGGTTCTCGTTTGAGGCTACACTTTTAGACGTACACGTCACACCGAATCTTTTCGAGTTACAACGTGTTGTTTAGGAGATACAAGCTAATTTTGTAGGATGCATTATTTCTTTTTGTAAAGTGTTTCCAATATGTACTTATTTGTCTTTACTCTGCAACACTGTATTTCCTCATAACGTGGTATTCTTACATATTCTTTCGAGAGAAAACTCTCCTGTGCCTTCTCTTTTGAGGCTCCACGCTTACACATACACGCAACACCAAAGCTTTTCGAGTTACATCATGTTGTTTAGGATAAAGAAGATGATTTTGCACGATGCGGGATTTCCTTAAAACGTGGTTTTCTGAAAAATTTTAGAGAAAGAAAATTCTCCTGTGGGTTTTCTTTTTTAGGCTACACGTTCAGACGTACATGCCACACCAAATCCTTTCGAGTTACCACATGTTGTTTAGGAGATACACGCTAATTTTGTACGATGCGTTATTTCTTCTCGTAAAGTGTTTCCAATATGTACGTATTTGCCTTTACTCTGCAACACTGTATTTCCTTATAACGTTGTATTCTTACATGTTCTTTCGAGAGAAAACTCTCTTGTGCATTGTCTTTAGAGGAAACATGCTCAGACATACACGCAACAACAAAGCTTTTCGAGTTACAATGTGTTATTTAGGAAAAAGAAGATAATTTTGCACAATGCGGGATTTCCTTAAAACGTGGTTTTTTTTACAAATTTTGACGAAAGAAAATTCTCCTGTGGTTTCTGTTTTGAGGCTACACGTGTTGACGTACGAGCCACACCAAATATTTTCTAGTTACAACGTGTTCTTTAGGAGATACAAGCAAATATTGTACGATGCGTTATTTCTTCCCTAAAGTGTTTCCAATATGTACTTATTTGTCTTTACTCTGCAATACTGTATTTTCTTATAACGTGGTATTCTTACATATTCTTTCTAGGGAAAACTCTCCTGTGCATTCTCTTTTGAGGCTACACGCTTAGACAAACAAGCAACGCAAAAGCTTTTCGAGTTACAACGTGTTGTTTAGGAAAAACAAGATAATTTCGCACGATGCGAGATTTCCAAAAAAACGTGGTTTTCTGACAAATTTTGACGAAAGAAAGTTCTCCTGTGGGTTCTCTTTTGAGGCTACGTGTGTAGAGGCATGAGCCACACCAAATCTTTTCGAGTTATAACCTGTTGTTTAGGAGATACAAGCTAATTTTGTATTATGCTTTATTTCTTCTCTTAAAGTGTTTCCAATACGTACGTATTTGTCTTTACTCTGCAACACTGTATTTCCTTATAACGTGGTATTCTTACATATTCTTTCGAGAGAAAACTCTCCTGTGCATTCTCTTTTGAGGCTACACGCTTAGACATACACGCAACACCAAAGCTTTTCGAGTTAGAACTTGTTGTTTAGGAAAAACAAGATAATTTCGCACGATGCGAAATTTCCTTAAAACGTGGTTTCTGACAAATTTTGATGAAAGAATATTCTCCTGTCGGTTCTTGTTTGAGGCTACACTTTTAGACGTACATGTCACACCAAATCTTTTCGAGTTACAACGTGTTGTTTAGGAGATACAAGCTATTTTTTTACGATGCGTTATTTCTTCTCATAAAGTGTTTCCAACAAGTACTTACTTGTCTTTACTCTGCAACACTGTATTTCCTTATAACGTGGTATTCTTACATATTCTTTCGAGAGAAAACTATCCTGTACGTTCCCTTTTGAGGCTACACACTTAGACATACAGTCAACACCAACGCTTTTCCAGTTACATCTTGTTTTTGAAAAACAAGATTATTTCGCACGATGAGTGATTTTCATAAAATGTCGTTTTCTGACAAATTTTGACAAAAGAAAATTCTCCTGTGGTTTCTCTTTTGATGCTACACGTTTAGACGTACACGCCACACCAAATCCTTTCTAGTTAGCACGTGTTGTTTAGGAGATACAAGCTAATTTTGTATGATGCGTTATTTCTTCTCATAAAGTGTTTCCAATACGTACTTATTTGTCTTTACTCTGCATCACTGTATTTGCTTATAACATGGTATTCTTACATATTTTTTCGAGGGAAAACTCTCCTGTGCGTTCTCTTTTGAGGCTACATGCTTAGACATACAAGCAACTCCAAAGCTTTTCGAGTTACAACGTGTTGTTTAGGAAAAACAAGATAATTTCGCACGATGCGAGATTTCCATAAAACGTGGTTTTCTGACAAATTTTGACGAAAGAAAGTTCTCCTGTTGGTTCTCTTTTGAGGCTACACATGTAGAGGTACGAGCCACACCAAATCTTTTCGAGTTACAACGTGTTGTTCAGGAGATACAAGCTAATTTTTTACGTTGCTTTATTTCTTCTCTTAAAGTGTTTCCAATACGTACCTATTTGTCTTTACTCTGCAACACTGTATTTCCTTATAACGTGGTATTCTTACATATTCTTTTGAGAGAAAACTCTCCTGTGCGTTCTCTTTTGAGGCTACACGCTTAGACATACACGCAACACCATAGCTTTTCGAGTTACAACGTGTTGTTTAGGAAAAACAAGATAATTTCCCACGATGCGAGATTTCCTTAAAACATGGTTTCTGACAAATTTTGATGAACAAAAATTCTCCTGTGTGTTCTCTTTTGAGGCTACACATTTAGACGTACACGTCACACCAAATCTTTTCGAGTTACAACTTGTCGTTTAGGAGATACAAGCTAATTTTGTATGATGCGTTATTTCTTCTAGTAAAGTGTTTCCAATATGTACTTATTTGTCTTTACTCTGCAAAATTGTATTTCCTTATAACGTGGTATTCTTTCATATTCCTTCGAGAGAAAACTCTCCTGCGCCTTCTCTTTTGAGGCTCCACGCTTACACATACAAGCAACACCAAAGTTTTTTGAGTTACAACATGTTGTTTAGGAAAAACAAGATGATTTCTCACGATGCAGGATTTCCTTAAAACGTGGTTTTCTGAAAAATTTTGACGAAAGAAAATTCTTCAGTGGGTTCTCTTTTGAGGCTACACGTTTAGACGTACACGCCACACCAAATCTTTTCGAGTTACAACGTGTTGTTTAGGAGATACAAGCTAATTTTGCCAGATGTGTTAATTCTTCTCTTAAAGTGTTTCCAATATGTAAGTATTTGTCTTTACTCAGCAACACTGTATTTCATTATAACGTGGTATTCTTACATATTCTTTCTAGAGAAAACTATCCTGTGCGTTCCCTTTTGAGGCTACACACTTAGACATACAGGCAACACCAAAGGTTTTCGAGTTACAACGTGTTGTTTATGTAAACCAAGATAATTTCACACTATACAGGATTTCCTTAAAACGTGATTTTCTGACAAATTTTGACGAAAGAAAATTCTCCTGTGGGTTCTCTGTTGAGGCTACATGTTTCGACGTACACTCCACACCAAATCTTGTCGAGTTACAACGTGTTGTTTAGGAGATACAAGCTAATATTGTATGATGCGTTATTTCTTCTCCTAAAGTGTTTCCAATACGTACGTATTTGTCTTTACACTGCAACACTGTATTTCCTTATAACGTTGTATTCTTACATGTTCTTTCGAGACAAAACTCTCCTGTGCGTTCTCTTTTGAGGCCACACGTTTAGACATACACGCAACACCAAAGCTTTTCGAGTTACAACGTGTTGTTTAGGAAAAATAAGATAACTTTGCACGATACGGGATTTCCTTAAAACGTGGTTTTCTGACAAATTTTGACAAAAGAAAGTTCTCCTGTTTGTGTTCGTTTGAGTCTACACATGTAGACGTACGAGCCACACCAATTCTTTTCGAATTACAACGTGTTGTTTAGGAGATACAAGCAAATTTTGTTCGATGCATTATTTCTTCTCATAAAGTGTTTCCAATAAGTACATATTTGTCTTTACTCTGCAACACTTTATTTCCTTATAACGTGGTATTCTTACATATTCTTTCGAGGGAAAACTCTCCTGTGCATTCTCCTTTGGGGCTACACGCTTAGACATACATGCAACGCCAAAGCTTTTCGAGTTACAACGTGTTGTTTAGGAAAAACAAGATAATTTCGCACGATGCGAGATTTCCATAAAACGTGGTTTTCTGATATATTTTGACGAAAGAAAGTTCTGCTGTGTGTTCTATTTGAGGCTACACGTGTAGAGGTACGAGCCACATCAAATCTTTTTGAGTTACAACGTGTTGTTTAGGAGATACAAGCTAATTTTGTACGATGCGTTATTTCTTCTCGTAAAGTGTTTCCAATATGTACTTACTGTCTTTACTCTGCAAAATTGTATTTCCTTATAACGTGGTATTCTTACATATTCTTTCGAGAGAAAACTCTCCTGTGCCTTCTCTTTTGAGGCTCCACGCTTACACATACACGCAATACCAAAGCTTTTGGAGTTACAACATGTTGTTTAGAAAAAAAAAGATGATTTCGCATGATGCGGGATATCCTTAAAATGTGGTATTCTGAAAAAATTTGACGAAAGAAAATTCTCCTGTGGGTTCTCTTTTGAAGCTACACGTTAAGACGTACACGCCGCACCAAATATTTTCGAGTTACAACGTTGTGTTTAGGAGATACAAGCTAATTTTGTACGATGCATTACTTCTTCTCATAAAGTGTTTCCAATATGTATGTATTTGTCTTTACTCTGCAACACTGTATTTCCTTATAACGTGGTACTCTTACATATTCTTTCGAGAGAAAACTATCCTGTGCGTTCCCTTTTGAGGCTGCACACTGAGACATACAGGCAACACCAAAGCTTTTCGAGTTACAACGTGTTGTTTACGAAAAACAAGATAATTTCGCACGATGCAGGATTTCCTTAAAACGTGGTTTTCTGACAAATTTTGAAGAAAGAAAATTCTCCTGTCGGTTCTCCTTTGAGGCTACACGTTTAGACGTACATGCCACACCAAATCCTTTCGAGTTACCACGTGTCGTTTAGGAGATACACGCTAATTTTGTACGATGCGTTATTTCTTCTCGTAAAGTGTTTCCAATATGTAAGTATTTGTCTTTACTCTGCAACACTGTATTTCCTTATAACGTTGTATTCTTACAGGTTCTTTCGAGAGAAAACTCTCTTGTGCATTGTCTTTAGAGGAAACATGCTCAGACATACACGCAACAACAAAGCTTTTCGAGTTACAACGTGTTGTTTAGGAAAAACAAGATAATTTTGCACGATGCGGGATTTCCTTAAAACGTGGTTTTTTGACAAATTTTGACGAATGAAAATTCTCCTGTGGTTTCTGTTTTGAGGCTACACGTGTAGACGTACGAGCCACACCAAATATTTTCGAGTTACAACGTGTTGTTTAGGAGATACAAGCAAATATTGTACGATGCGTTATTTCTTCCCTAAAGTGTTTCCAATATGTACTTATTTGTCTTTACTCTGCAACATTGTATTTTCTTATAACGTGGTATTCTTACATATTCTTTCTAGGGAAAAGTCTCCTGTGCATTCTCTTTTGAGGCTACACGCTTAGACAAACAAGGAACGCCAAAGCTTTTCGAGTTACAACGTGTTGTTTAGGAAAAACAAGATAATTTCGCACGATGCGAGATTTCCATAAAACGTGGATTTCTGACAAATTTTGACGAAAGAAAGTTCTCCTGTGGGTTCTCTTTTGAGGCTACACGTGTAGAAGTACGAGCCACACCAAATCTTTTCGAGTTATAACCTGTTGTTTAGGAGATACAAGCTAATTTTGTATTATGCTTTATTTCTTCTCTTAAAGTGTTTCCAATACGTACGTATTTGTCTTTACTCTGCAACACTGTATTTCCTTATAACGTGGTGTTCTTATATATTCTTTCGAGAGAAAACTCTCTTTTGAGGCTACACACTTAGACATACACGCAACACCAAAGCTTTTCGAGTTACAACTTGTTGTTTAGGAAAAACAAGATAATTTCGCACGATGCGAGATTTCCTTAAAACGTGGTTTCTGACAAATATTGATGAAAGAAAATTCTCCTGTCGGTTCTCGTTTGAGGCTACACTTTTAGACGTACATGTCACACCAAATCTTTTCGAGTTACAACGTGTTGTTTAGGAGATACAAACTACTTTTTTAAGATGCGTTATTTCTTCTCGTAAAGTGTTTCCAATATGTACTTATTTGTCTTTACTCTGCAAAATTGTATTTCCTTTTAACGTGGTATTCTTACATATTCTTTCGAGAGAAAACTCTCCTGTGCCTTCTCTTTGGAGGCTCCACGCTTACACATACACGCAACACCAAAGCTTTTCGAGTTACAACATGTTGTTTAGGAAAAAGATGATTTCGTACGATGAGGGATTTCCTTAAAACGTGGTTTTCTGAAAAATTTTGAAGGAAGAAAATTCTCCTGTGGGTTCTCTTTTGATGCTACACATTTACACGTACATGCCACACCAAATCTTTTCGAGGTACGACCTTTTGTTTAGGAGATACAAGCTAATTTTCTAAGATGTGTTCTTTTCGTAAAGTGTTTCCAATACGTACATATTTGTCTTTACTCTGCAACATTGTATTTCCTTATAACGTGGTATTCTTACATATTCTTTCGAGAGAAAACTATCCTGTGCGTTCCCTCTTGAGGCTACACACTGAGACATACAGCCAACACCAAAGCTTTTCGAGTTACAACGTGTTGTTTACGAAAAACAAGATAATTTCGCACGATGCAGGATTTCCTTAAAACGTGGTTTTCTGACAAATTTTGAAGAAAAAAAATTCTCCTGTCGGTTCTCCTTTGAGGCTACACGTTTAGACGTACATGCCACACCAAATCCTTTCAAGTTACCACGTGTTGTTTAGGAGATACACGCTAATTTTGTACGATGCCTTATTTCTTCTCGTAAAGTGTTTCCAATATGTACGTATTTGTCTTTACTCTGCAACACTGTATTTCTTTATAACGTTATATTCTTACATGTTCTTTCGAGAGAAAACTCTCTTGTGCATTGTCTTTAGAGGAAACATGCTCAGACATACACGCAACAACAAAGCTTTTCGAGTTACAATGTGTTGTTTAGGAAAAACAAGATAATTTTGCACGATGCGGGATTTCCTTAAAACGTGGTTTTTTGACAAATTTAGACGAAAGAAAATTCTCCTGTGGTTTCTGTTTTGAGGCTACACGTGTTGACGTACGAGCCACACCAAATATTTTCGAGTTACAACGTGTTGTTTAGGAGATACAAGCAAATCTTGTACGATGCATTATTTCTTCCCTAAAGTGTTTCCAATATGTACTTATTTGTCTTTACTCTGCAATACTGTATTTTCTTATAACGTGGTATTCTTACATATTCTTTCTAGGGAAAACTCTCCTGTGCATTCTCTTTTGAGGCTACACGCTTAGACAAACAAGCAACGCCAAAGCTTTTCGAGTTACAACGTGTTGTTTAGGAAAAACAAGATAATTTCGCAGGATGCGAGATTTCCATAAAACGTGGTTTTCTGACAAATTTTGACGAAAGAAAGTTCTCCTGTGGGTTCTCTTTTGTGGCAACACGTATAGAGGTACGAGCCACACCAAATCTTTTCGAATTATAACCTGTTGTTTAGGAGATACAAGCTAATTTTGTATTATGCTTTATTTCTTCTCTTAAAGTGTTTCCAATACGTACGTTGTTGTCTTTACTCTGCAACACTGTATTTCCTTATAATGTGGTATTCTTACATATTCTTTCGAGAGAAAACTCTCCTGTGCATTCTCTTTTGAGGCTACACGCTTAGACATACACGCAACACCAAAGCTTTTCGTGTTGCAATGTGTTGTTTAGGAAAAACAAGATAATTTTTCATGATGCGAGATTTCCTTAAGACGTGGTTTCTGACAAATTTTGATGAAAGAAAATTCTCCTGTGGGTTCTCATTTGAGGCTACACTTTTAGATGTACACGTCACACCGAATCTTTTCGAGTTACAACGTGTTGTTTAGGAGATACAAGCTAATTTTGTAGGATGCATTATTTCTTTTTGTAAAGTGTTTCCAATATGTACTTATTTGTCTTTACTCTGCAACACTGTATTTCCTCATAACGTGGTATTCTTACATATTCTTTCGAGAGAAAACTCTCCTGTGCCTTCTCTTTTGAGGCTCCACGCTTACACATACACGCAACACCAAAGCTTTTCGTGTTACATCATGTTGTTTAGGAAAAAGAAGATGATTTTGCATGATGCTGGATTTCCTTAAAACGTGGTTTTCTGAAAAATTTTAGAGAAAGAAAATTCTCCTGTGGGTTTTCTTTTTTAGGCTACACGTTGAGACGTACATGCCATACCAAATCTTTTTGAGTTACAACGTGTTGTTTAGGAGATACAAGCTAATTTTTTAAGATGCCTTAATTCTTCTCGTAAAGTGTTTCCAATAAGTATGTATTTGTCTTTATTCTGCAACATTGTATTTCCTTATAACGTGGTATTCTTACATATTCTTTCGAGAGAAAACTTCCTGTGCATTCTCTTTTGAGGTTACACGCTTAGACATACAGGCAACACCAAAGCTTTTCGAGTTACAACGTGTTGTTTAGGAGATACAAGTTAATATTTCATGATGCGTTATTTCTTCTCGTAAAGTGTTTCCAATATGTACTTATTTGTCTTTACTCTGCAAAATTGTATTTCCTTAACGTGGTATTCGTACATAATCTTTCAAGAGAAAACTCTCCTGTGCCTTCTCTTCTGAGGCTACACACTTAGACATACACGCAACACCAAAGCTTTTCGAGTTACAACATGTTGTTTAGGAAAAAGAAGATGATTTCGCATGATGCGGGATTTCCTTATAACGTGGTTTTCTGAAAAATTTTGAAGAAATAAAATTCTCCTGTGGGTTCTCTTTTGAGGCTACACGTTTAGACGTACACGCCACACCAAATCTTTTCGAGTTACAACGTGTTGTTTCGGAGATACAAGCTAATTTTTTTAGGATGCGTTACTTCTTCTTGTAAAGTGTGTCCAATACGTACATATTTGTCTTTACTCTGCAACACTGTATTTCCTTATAACGTGGTATTTTTACATATTCTTTTGAGAGAAAACTATCCCGTGCTTTCCCGTTTTAGGCTACACACTTAGACATACAGGCAACACCAAAGCTTTTCGAATTACAACGTGTTGTTTATGAAAAACAAGATAATTTCGCACGATGCGGGATTTCCTTAAAACGTGGTTTTCTGAAACATTTTGACGAAAGAAAATTCTTCAGTGTGTTTTCTTTTGAGGCTACACATTTAGACGTACACGCCACAACAAATCCTTTCGAGTTACCACGTGTTGTTTAGGAGATACAAGCTAATTTTGTACGATGCATTATTTCTTCTCATAAAGTGTTTCCAATACGTACGTATTTGTCTTTACTCTGCAACACTGTATTTCCTTATAAAGTTGTATTCTTACATATTCTTTCGAGAGAAAACTCTCCTGTGCGTTCTCTTTAGAGGCTACACGCTTAGACATACACGCAACGCCAAAGCATTTCGAGTTACAATGTGTTGTTTAGGAAAAACAAGATAATTTCGCACGATTCGAGATTTCCATAAAACGTGGTTTTCTGAAAATTTTTGAGGGAAGAAAGTTATCCTGTGGGTTCTCTTTTGAGGTTACACATGTAGAGGTACGAGCCACACCAAATCTTTTCGAGTTACAACGTGTTGTTTAGGAGATACAAGCTAATTTTTTACGATGCGTTACTTCTTCTCTTAAAGTGTTTCCAATAGTATTTGTCTTTACTCTGCAACCCTGTATTTCCTTATAACGTGGTATTCTTACATATTCTTTCGAGAAAAAAGTCTCCTGTGCCTTCTCTTTTGAGGCTACACGCTTAGACATACACGCAACACCAAAGCTTTCGAGTTACAACGTGTTGTTTAGGAAAAACAAGATAATTTCGCACGATGCGAGATTTCCTTAAAACGTGGTTTCTGACAAATTTTGATGAAAGAAAATTCTCCTGTGGGTTCTCGTTTGAGGCTACACTTTTAGACGTATACGTCACACCAAATCTTTTCGAGTTACAACGTGTTGTTTAGGAGATACAAGGTAATTTTGAACGATGCATTATTTCTTCTCCTAAAGTGTTTCCAATATGTACTTATTTGTCTTTACTCTGCAAAATTGTATTTCCTTATAACATGGTATTCTTACATATTCTTTTGAGAGAAAACTCTCCTGTGCCTTCTCTTTTCAGGCTACACACTTACACATACACGGAACACCAATGCTTTTCGAGTTACAACATGTTGTTTAGGAAAAAGAAGATGATTTCGCACGATGCGGGATTTCCTTAAAACGTGGTGTTCTGAAAAATTTTGAAAAAAGAAAATTGTCCTGTGTGTTCTCTTTTGAGGCTACACGTTTAGACGTACATGCCACACCAAATCCTTTCGAGTTACCTCGTAAAGTTTAGGAGATACAAGCTAATTTTGTACGATGCGTTATTTCTTCTGGTAAAGTGTTTCCAATATGTACTTATTTTTCTTTACTCTGCAAAATTGTATTTCCTTATAACGTGGTATTCTTACATATTCTTTCGAGAGAAAACTCTCCTGTGCCTTCTCTTTTGAGGCTCCACGCTTACACATACACGCAACACCAAAGCTTTTTGAGTTACAACATGTTGTTTAGAAAAAGAAGATGATTTCCCACGATGCGGGATTTCCTTAAAACGTGGTTTTCTGAAAAATTTTGAAGAAAGAAAATTCTCCTGTAGGTTCTCTTTTGAGGCTACACGTTTAGACGTGCATGCCACACCAAATCTTTTCGAGTTACAACGTGTTGTTTAGGAGATAAAACCTAATTTTTTACGATGCGTTAATTCTTCTCGTAATGTGTTTCCAATACATACGTATTTGTCTTTACTCTGCAACATTGTATTTCCTTATAACGTGGTATTCTTACATATTCTTTCGAGAGAAAACTATCCTGTGCGTTCTCTTTTGAGGTTACACACTTAGACATTGACGCAACACCAAACCTTTTCGAGTAAGAACGTGTTATTTAGGAAAAACAATATAATTTCGCACGATGCGAGATTTCCTTAAAACGTGGTTTCTGACAAATTTTGATGAAAGAAAATTCACCTGTGGGTTCTCTTTTGAGGCTATACATTTAGACGTACACGTCACACCAAATCCTTTTGAGTTACAACGTGTTGTTTAGGAGATACAAGCTAATTTTGTATGATGCGTTATTTCTTCTTGTAAAGAGTTTCCAATATGTACTTATTTGTCTTTATTCTGAAAAATTGTATTTCCTTATAACGTGGTATTCTTACATATTCTTTCGAGAGAAAACTCTCCTGTGCCTTCTCTTTTGAGGCTCCACGCTTAGACATACATGCAACACTAAAGCTTTTCGAGTTACAACATGTTTTTTAGGAAAAAGAAGGTGATTTCGCACGATGCGGGATTTCCTTAAAACGTGGCTTTCTGAAAAATTTTAACGAAAGAAAATTCTCCTGTGGGTTCTCTTTTGAGGCTACACGTTTAGACGTACAAGCCACACCAAATCTTTTCCAGTTACAACGTGTTGTTTAGGAGATACAAGCTAATTTTGTACGATGCGTTATTTCTTCTCGTAATGTGTTTCCAATATGTACGTATTTGTCTTTACTCTGCAACACTGTATTTCCTTATAACGTGGTATTCTTATATATTCTTTCGAGAAAAAACTCTCCTTTACATTCTCTTTTGAGGCTACATGTTTAGACATACACGCAACACCAAAGCTTTTCAAGTTACAACGTGATGTTTAGGAAAAACAAGATAATTTCGCATGATGCGAGATTTCCTTAAAACGTGGTTTCTGACAAATTTTGATGAAAGAAAATTCACCTGTGGGTTCTCTTTTGAGGCTATACATTTAGACGTACACGTCACACCAAATCCTATTGGGTTACAACCTGTTGTTTAGGAGATACAAGCTAATTTTGTATGATGCGTTATTTCTTCTTGTAAAGTGTTTCCAATATGTGCTTATTAGTCTTTATTCTGAAAAATTGTATTTACTTATAACGTGTTATTCTTACATATTCTTTCGAGAGAAAACTCTCCTGTGCCTTCTCTTTTGAGGCTCCTTGCTTAGACATACACGCAACACTAAAGCTTTTCGAGTTACAACATGTTTTTTTAGGAAAAAGAAGGTGATTTCGCACGATGCGGGATTTCCTTAAAATGTGGCTTTCAGAAAAATTTTAACGAAAGAATATTCTCCTGTGGGTTCTCTTTTGAGGCTACACGTTTAGACGTACAAGCCACACCAAATCTTTTCCAGTTACAACGTGTTGTTTAGGAGATACAAGCTAAATTTGTAAGATGCGTTATTTCTTCTCGTAATGTGTTTCCAATATGTACGTATTTGTCTTTACTCTGCAACACTGTATTTCCTTATAACGTGGTATTCTTACATATTCTTTCGAGAAAAAACTCTCCTTTACATTCTGTTTTGAGGCTACATGCTTAGACATACACGCAACACCAAAGCTTTTCGAGTTACAACGTGTTGTTTAGGAAAAACAAGATAATTTCGCATGATGCGAGATTTCCTTAAAACGTGGTTTCTGACAAATTTTGATGAAAGAAAATTCTCTTGTGGGTTCCCTTTTGATGCTACACGCTTAGACGTACACGTCACACCAAATCTTTTCGAGTTACAACGTGTTGTTTAGGAGACACAAGCTAATTTTGTACGATGCGTTATTTCTTCTTGTAAAGTGTTTCCAATATGTACTTATTGGTCTTTACTCTGCAAAATTGTATTTCCTTATAACGTGGTATTCTTACATAATCTTTCGAGAGAAAACTCTCCTGTGCCTTCTCTTTTGAGGCTCCACGCTTACACATACACGCAACACCAAAGCTTTTCGAGTTACAACATGTTGTTTAGGAAAAAGAAGATGATTTCGCACGATGCGGGATTTCCTTAAAACGTGGCTTTCTGAAAAATTTTGACCAAAGAAAATTCTCCTGTGGGTTCTCTTTTGAGGCTACACGTTTAGACGTACACGGCACACCAAATCTTTTCGAGTTACAACGTGTTGTTACGGAGATACAAGGTAATTTTGTAAGATGAGTTACTTCTTCTCTTAAAGTGTTTCCAATACGTTCTTATTTGTCTTTACTCTGCAACACTATATTTCCTTATAACGTGGTATTCTTACATATTCGTTCGAGAGAAAACTATCCTGTGTGTTCCCTTTTTAGTCTACACACTTAGACATACAGGCAACACCACAGCTTTCTGAGTTACAACGTGTTGTTTATGAAAAACAAGATAATTTCGCACGATGCGGGATTTCCTTAAAACGTAGTTTTCTGAAAAATTTTGACGAAAGAAAATTCTTCAGTGGGTTCTCTTTTGAGGCTACACGTTTAGACGTACACGCCACACCAAATCCTTTCGAGTTACCACGTGTGGTTTAGGAGATACAAGCTAATATTTTAAGATACGTTATTTCTTCTCATTAAGTGTTTCCAACATGTACGTATTTGTCTTTACTCTGCAACACTGTATTTCCTTATAACTTTGTATTCTTACATATTCTTTCGAGAGAAAACTCTCCTGTGCGTTCTCTTTAGAGGCTACACGCTTAGACATACAAGCAACGCCAAAACTTTTCGAGTTACAATGTGTTGTTTAGGAAAAACAAGATAATTACGCACGATGCGAGATTTCCATAAAACGTGGTTTTCTGAAAAATTTTGACCAAAGAAAGTTCTCCTGTGGGTTCTCTTTTGAGGCTACACATGTAGAGGTACGAGACACACCAAATCTATTCGAGTTACAACGTGTTGTTTAGGAGATACAAGCTAATTTTGCACGATGCGTTATTTCTTCTCTTAAAGTGTTTCCAGTAGTATTTGTCTTTACTCTGCAACAATGTATTTCCTTATAACATGGTATTCTTACATATTCTTTCGAGAGAAAACTCGCCTGTGCGTTCTCTTTTGAGGCTACACGCTTAGACAAATACGCAACGCCAAAGCTTTTCGAGTTACAACGTGTTGTTTAGGAAAACAAGATAATTTCGCACGATGCAGGATTTCCATAAAACGTGGTTTTCTGAAAAATTTTGACGAAAGAAATGTCTCCTGTCTGTTCTATTTTGAGGCTACACGTGTAGAAGTACGAGCCACACCAAATCTTTTCGAGTTACCACGTGTTGTTTAGGAGATACAAGCTAATTTTGTACGATGTGTTATTTCTTCTCTTAAAGTGTTTCCAATACTTACGTAGTTGTCTTTACTCTGCAACACTGTATTCCCTTATGACGTGGTATTCTTACATATTCTTTGGAGAGAAAACTCTCCTGTGCGTTCTCTTTTGAGGCTACACGCTTAGACATACATGAAACGCCAAAGCATTTCGAGTTACAATGTGTTGTTTAGGAAAAACAAGATAATTCCGCACTATGCGAGATTTCCATAAAACGTGGTTTTCTGAAAAATTTTGACCAAAGAAAGTTCTCCTATGGGTTATCTTTTGAGGCTACACGTGTAGAGGTACGAGCCACACCAAATCTACTCGAGTTACAAAGTGTTGTTTAGGAGATACAAGCTAATTTTTTATGATGCTTTATTTCTTCTCTTAAAGTGTTTCCAGTAGTATTTGTCTTTACTCTGCAACACTGTATTTCCTTATAACATGGTATTCTTACATATTCTTTCGAGAGAAAACTTGCCTGTGCGTTCTCTTTTGAGGCTACACACTTAGACAAATATGCAACGCCAAAGCTTTTCGAGTAACAACGTGTTGTTTAGGAAAACAAGATAATTTCGCACGATGCGAGATTTCCATAAAACGTGGTTTTCTGAAAAATTTTGATGAAAGAAAATTCTCCTGTGGGTTCTCGTTTGAGGCTACACTTTTAGACGTACACGTCACACCAAATATTTTCGAGTTACAACGTGTTGTTTATGAGATACAAGCTAATATTGTAAGATGCGTTATTTCTTCTCATAAAGTGTTTCCAATATGTACTTATTTGTCTTTACTCTGCAAAATTGTATTTCCTTATAACGTGGTATTCTTACATATTCTTTCGAGAGAAAACTCTCCAGTGCCTTCTCTTTTGAGGCTCCACGCTTACACATACACGCAACACCAAAGCTTTTTGAGTTACAACATGTTATTTAGGAAAAAGAAGATGATTTCGCACAATGCGGGATTTCCTTAAAAAGTGGTTTTCTGAAAAATATTGAAGAAAGAAAATTCTCCTGTGGGTTCTCTTTTGAGGCTACACGTTTAGACGTACACGCCACACCAAATCCTTTCAAGTTACCACGTGTTGTTTAGGAGATACAAGCTAATTTTGTACGATGCATTATTTCTTCTCGTAAAGTGTTTTCAATACGTACTTATTTGTCTTTAATCTGCAACACTGTATTTCCTTATAACGTGGTATTCTTACGTATTATTTCTAGGGAAAACTCTCATGTGCGTTCTCTTTGAGGCGACACGCTTAGACAAACACGCAATGCCAAAGCTTTTCGAGTTACAATGTGTTGTTTAGGAAAAACGAGATAATTTAGCACGATGCGAGATTTCCATAGAAGGTGGTTTTCTGAAAAATTTTGACGAATGAAAGTTCTCCTGTGGGTTCTCTTTTGAGGCTACACGTGTAGAAGTACGAGCCACACCAAATCTTTTCGAATTACAATGTGTTGTTTAGGACATACAAGCTAATTTTTTTACGATGTGTTAATTATTCTCATAAAGTGTTTCCAATAAGTACCTATTTGTTTTGCAACATTATATTTCCTTATAACGTGGTATTCTTACATATTCCTCCGAGAGAAAACGATCCTGTGCGTTCCATTTTGAGGCTACACACTTAGACATACAGGCAACACCAAAGCTTTTCGAGTTACAACGTGTTGTTTATGGAAAACAAGATAATTTCGCACGATGCAGGATTTCCTTAAAACGTGGTTTTCTGACAAATTTTGACGAAGGAAAATTCTCCTGTGGCTTCTCTTTTGAGGCTAAACGTTTAGACGTGCATGCCACACCAAATCATTTCGAGTTACCACGTGTTGTTTAGGAGATACAAGCTAATTTTGTATGATGCGTTATTTCTTTTCATAAAGTGGTTCCAATACGTACATATTTGTCTTTACTCTGCAACACTGTATTTCCTTATAACGTTGTATTCTTACATGTTCTTTCGAGAGAAAACTCTCCTGTGCATTCCCTTTAGAGGCTATATGCTCAGACATACACGCAACACTAAAGCTTTTCGAATTACAATGTGTTGTTTAGGAAAAACAAAATAATTTTGTACGATGCGGGATTTCCTTAAAACGTGGTTTTCTGACAAATTTTGACGAAAGAAAGTTCTCCTGTGGGTTCTCTTTTGAGGCTACACGTGTAGACGTACGAGCCACACCAACTATTTTTGAGTTACAACGTGTTGTTTAGGAGATACAAGCAAATATTGTACGATGTGTTATTTCTTCTCGTAAAGTGTTTCCAAAACGTACATATTTGTCATTACTCTGCAACACTGTATTTCCTTAAAACATGGTATTCTTACATATTCTTTCGAGGGAAAACTCTCCTGTGCATTCTCTTTTGAGGCTACACGATTAGACAAACACGCAACACCAAAGCTTTTCGAGTTAAAACATGTTGTTTAGGAAAAAGAAGATGATTTCGCACGATGCGGGATTTCCTTAAAACCTGGTTTTCTGAAAATTTTTTACGAAAGAAAATTCTCCTGTGGGTTCTCTTTTGAGGCTACATATTTAAACGTACATGCCACCAAATCTTTTCGAGTTACAACATGTTGTTTAGGAGAGACAAGCTAATATTTTATAATGCGTTAATTCTTCTCGTAACGTGTTTCCAATATGTATGTATATGTCTTTACTCTGCAACATTGTATTTCCTTATAACGTGATATTCTTACATATTCTTTCGAGAGAAAACTATCCTGTGCGTTCCCTTTTGAGGCTAAACACTTAGACATAGAGGCAACACCATAGCTTTTCGAGTTACAACGAGTTGTTTATAAAAAACAAGATAATTTCGCACGATGCCTGATTTCCTTAAAACATGATTTTCTGACAAATTTTGACGAAAGAAAATTACTCTGTGGGTTCTCTTTTGAGGCTTCACGTTTAGACATGCACGCCACACCTAATCCTTTCGAGTTAACACGTGTTGTTTAGGAGATACATGCTAATTTTGTACGATGCGTTATTTCTTCTCGTAAAGTGTTTCCAATACGTACGTATTTGTCTTTACTCTGCAACACTGTATTTCCTTATAACGTGGTATTCTTGCATATTCTTTCGAGAGAAAACTATCCTGTGTGTTACCTTTTGAGGCTACACACTGAGACATACAGGCAACACCAAAGCTTTTCGAGTTACAACGTGTTGTTTATGAAAAACAAGATAATTTCGCACGATGCGGGATTTCCTTAAAACTTGGTGTTCAGACAAATTTTGACGAAAGAAAATTCTCCTGTGTCTTCTCTTTTGAGGCTACACATTTAGGCATACGAGCCACACCAAATATTTCGAGTTACAACTTGTTGTTTAGGAGATAATAGCAAATTTTGTACGATGCATTATTTCTTCTTGTAAAGTGTTTCCAATAAGTACTTATCTGTCTTTACTCTGCAACACTGTATTTCCTTATAACGTGGTATTCTTACATATTCTTTCGAGGGAAAACTCTCCTGTGCGTTCTCTTTTGAGGCTACATTCTTAGACATACACGCAACGCCAAATCTTTTTGAGTTACAAAGTGTTGTTTAGGAAAAACAAGATAATTTCGCACGATGCGAGATTTCCATAAAACGTGGTTTTCTGAAAATTTTTGACCACAGAAAATTCTCCTGTGGGTTCTCTTTTGTGGCTACATGTTTAGACGTACACGTCACACCAAATCTTTTCGAGTTACAACGTGTTGTTTAGGAGATACAAGGTAAACTTGTACGATGAGTTATTTCTTCTCATAAAGTGTTTCCAATAAGTACTTATTTGTCGTTACTCTGCAAAATTGTATTTCCTTATAACGTGGTATTCTTACATATTCTTTCGAGAGAAAACTCTCCTGTGCCTTCTCTTTTGAGGCTCCACGCTTACACATACAAGCTACAGCAAAGCTTTTCGAGTTACAACATGTTGTTTAGGAAAAAGAAGATGATTTCGCATAATGCGGAATTTCCTTAAAACGAGGTTTTCTGAAAAATTTTGACGAAAGAAAATTCTCCTGTGGGTTCTCTTTTGAGGCTACACATTTAGACATACAGGACACACCAAATCATGTCGAGTTACAACGTGTTGTTTAGGAGATACAAGCTAATTTTTTACGATGTGTTAATTATTCTCGTAAAATGTTTCTAATACATACGCATTTGTCTTTACTCTGCAACATTGTATTTCCTTATAACGTGGTATTCTTACATATTCTTTCGATAGAAAACTATCCTGTGTTTTCCCCTTTGAGGCTACACACTTAGACATACAGGCAACACCAAAGCTTTTCGAGTTACAACGTGTTGTTTATGAAAAACTAGATAATTTCGCACGATGCGGGATTTCCATAAACGTGGTGTTCTGACACATTTTGACGAAAGAAAATTCTCCTGTGGGTTCTCTTTTGAGCCTACACGTTTAGAGGTACATGCCACACCAAATCCTTTCGAGTTACCACGTGTTGTTTAGGAGATACAAGCTAATTTTGTACGATGCGTTACTTCTTCTCGTAAAGTGTTTCCAAACGTACGCATTTGTCTTTACACTGCAACACTGTATTTCCTTATAATGTTGAATTCTTACATGTTCTTTCGAGAGAAAACTCTCCTGTGCATTCTCTTTAGAGGCTACATGCTCACTCATACACGCAACACCAAAGCTTTTCGAGTTACAACGTGTTGTTCAGGAAAAACAAGATAATTTTGCACTATGCGGGATTTCCTTAAAACGTGGTTTTCTGACAAATTTTGACGAAAGAAAGTTCTCCTGTGGGTTGTCTTTTGAGGCTACAGGTTTAGACGTACATGCCACACCAAATCTTTTCGAGTTACAACTTGTTGTTTAGGAGATACAAGCAAATTTTGTACGATGCGTTATTTCTTCTTGTAAAGTGTTTCTGATACGTACTTAATTGTCTTTACTCTGCAACACTGTATTTCCATATAACGTGGTATTCTTACATATTCTTTTGAGGGAAAACTCTCCTGTGCGTTCTCTTTTGAGGCTACATGCTTAGACATATAGGCAACGCCAAAGCTTTTCGAGTTACAACATGTTGTTTATGAAAAACAAGATAATTTCGCACGATGCGGGATTTCCTTAAAACGTGGTTTTCTGACAAATTTTGACGAAAGAAAATTCTCCTGTCGGTTCTCTTTTGAGGCTACACGTTTAGAGGTACACGCCACACAAAATCCTTTCGAGTTACCACGTGTTGTTTAGGAGATACAGCTAATTTTGTATGATGCATTATTTCTTCTCGTAAAGTGTTTCCAATACGTACGTATTTGTCTTTACTCTGCAACACTGTATTTCCTTATAATGTTGTATTCTTACATGTTCTTTCGAGAGAAAACTCTCCTGTGCATTGTCTTTAGAGGCTACATGCTCACACATACACGCAATACCAAAGCTTTTCGAGTTACAACGTGTTGTTAGGAAAAACAAGATAATTTTTAAAGATGCGGGATTTCCTTAAAACTTGGTTTCTGACAAATTTTGACGAAAGAAAGTTCTCCTGTGGGTCGTCTTTTGAGGCTACACGTTTAGACATACATGCCACACCAAATCTTTTCGAGTTACAACTTCTTGTTTAGGAGATACAAGCAAATTTTGTACGATGCGTTATTTCTTCTTGGAAAGTTTTTCCAATACGTTCTTATTTGTCTTTAATCTGCAACACTGTATTTCCTTATAACGTGGTATTCTTACATATTCTTTCGAGGGAAAACTCTCCTGTGCGTTCTCTTTTGAGGCTACATGCTTAGACATACACGCAACGCCAAAGCTTTTCGACTTACAACGTGTTGTTTAGGAAAAACAAGATAATTTCCCACGATGCGAGATTTCCTTAAAACGTGGTTTCTGACAAATTTTGATGAAAGAAAATTCTCCTGTGGGTTCTCTTTTGAGGCTACACGTTTAGACATACACGTCACACCAAATCTTTTCGAGATACAACGTGTTGTTTAGGAGATACAAGTTAATTTTGTATGATGCGTTATTTCTTCTCGTAAAGTGTTTCCAATATGTACTTATTTGTCTTTACTCTGCAAAATTGTATTACCTTATAACGTGGTATTCTTACATATTCTTTCGAGAGAAAATGCTCCTGTGCCTTCTCTTTTGAGGCTCCACGCTTAGACATACACGCAACACTAAAGCTTTTCGAGTTGCAACATGTTTTTTAGGAAAAAGAAGATGATTTCGCACGATGCAGGATTTCCTTAAAACGTGGTTTTCTGAAAAATTATAACGAAAGAAAATTCTCCTGTGGGTTCTCTTTTGAGGCTACACGTTTAGACGTACACGCCACACCAAATCTTTTCGAGTTACAACGTGTTGTTTAAGAGATACAAGCTAATTTTTTACGATGTGTTATTTCTTCTTGTAAAGTGTTTCCAATAAGTACTTATCTGTCTTTAATCTGCAACACTGTATTTCCTTATAACGTGGTATTCTTACATATTGTTTCGAGGGAAAACTCTCCTGTGCATTCTCTTTTGAGGCTACATGCTTAGACATACACGCAACGCCAAAGCTTTTCGAGTTACAAAGTGTTGTTTAGGAAAAACAAGATAATTTCGCACGATGCGAGATTTCCATAAAACGTGGTTTTCTGAAAAATTTTGACGAAAGAAAGTTCTCCTGTGGGTTCTCTTTTTAGGCTACATGTTTAGACGTACACGTCACACCAAATCTTTTCGAATTACAACGTGTTGTTTAGGAGATACAAGCCAATTTTGTACGATGCGTTATTTCTTCTCATAAAGTGTTTCCAATAAGTACTTATTTGTCTTTACTCTGCAAAATTGTATTTCCTTATAACGTAGTATTCTTACATATTCTTCCGAGAGAAAACTCTCCTGTGCCTTTTCTTTTGAGGCTACACGCTTACACATACACGCACCACCAAAGCTTTTCGAGTTACAACATGTTGTTTATTAAAAAGAAGATGATATCGCATGATGCGGGATTTCCTTAAAACGAGGTTTTCTGAAAAATTTTGACGAAAGAAAATTCTCCTGTGGGTTCTCTTTTGAGGCTACACATTTAGACGTACAGGCCACACCAAATCTTGTCGAGTTACAACGTGTTGTTTAGGAGATACAAGCTAATTTTTTACGATGTGTTAATTATTCTCATAAAGTGGTTCCAATACATACGTATTTGTCTTTACTCTGCAACATTTTATTTCGTTATAACGTGGTATTCTTACATATTCTTTCGATAGAAAACTATCCTGTGCATTCCCCTTTGAGGCTACACACTTAGACATACAGACAACACCAAAGCTTTTCGAGTTACAACGTGTTGTTTATGAAAAACAAGATAATTTCCCACGATGCGGGATTTCCTTAAAACGTGGTGTTCTGACAAATTTTGACGAAAGAAAATTCTCCTGTGGGTTCTCTTTTGAGGCTACACGTTTAGAGGTACACGCCACACCAAATCCTTTCGAGTTACCACGTGTTGTTTAGGAGATACAAGCTAATTTTGTACGATGCGTTATTTCTTCTCGTAAAGTGTTTCCAAACGTACGTATTTGTCTTTACACTGCAACACTGTATTTTCTTATAATGTTGAATTCTTACATGTTCTTTCAAAAGAAAACTCTCCTGTGAATTCTCTTTAGAGGCTACATGCTCACACATACACACAACACCAAAGCTTTTCGAGTTACAACGTGTTGTTCAGGAAAAACAAGATAATTTTGCACTATGCGGGATTTCCTTAAAACGTGGTTTTCTGACAAATTTTGACGAAAGAAAGTTCTCCTGTGGGTTGTCTTTTGAGGCTACAAGTTTAGACCTACGAGCCACACCAAATCTTTTCGAGGTACAACTTGTTGTTTAGGAGATACAAGCAAATTTTGTACGATGCGTTATTTCTTCTTGTAAAGTGTTTCCAATACATACTTAATTGTCTTTACTCTGCAACACTGTATTTCCATATAACGTGGTATTCTTACATATTCTTTCGAGGGAAAACTCTCCTGTGCGTTCTCTTTTGAGGCTACACGCGTAGACATATAGGCAACGCCAAAGCTTTTCGAGTTACAACATGTTGTTTATGAAAAACAAGATAATTTCGCACGATGCGGGATTTCCTTAAAACGTGGTTTTCTGACAAATTTTGACGAAAGAAAATTCTCCTGTGGGTTCTCTTTTGAGGCTACACGTTTAGAGGTACACGCCACACCAAATCCTTTCGAGTTACCACGTGTTGTTTAGGAGATACAGCTAATTTTGTACGATGCGTTATTTCTTCTCGTAAAGTGTTTCCAATACGTACGTATTTGTCTTTACTCTGCAACACTGTATTTCCTTATAATGTTGTATTCTTACATGATCTTTCGAGAGAAAACTCTCCTGTGCATTGTCTTTAGAGGCTACATGCTCACACATACACGCAATACCAAAGCTTTTCGAGTTACAACGTGTTGTTCAGGAAAAACAAGATAATTTTTCACGATGCGGCTTACAAAATTAGCTTGTATCTCCTAAACAACACGTTGTAACTCGAAATGAATTGGTGTGGCGTGTACGTCTAAACGTGTAGCCACAAAGGAGAACCCATAGGAGAATTTTCTTTCGTCAAAATTTTTCAGAAAATCACGTTTTAAGGAAATCCCGCATCGTGCAAAATTATCTTTTTTTTCCTAAACAACACGTTGTAACTCGAAAAACTTTCGTGTTGCGTGTATGTCTAAGTGTGTAGCCTCCAAAGAGAAGGCACAGGAGAGTTTTCTCTCGAAATAATATGTAAGAATACCATGTTATAAGGATATAAAGTGTTGCAGAGTAAAGACAAATATGTACGTATTGGAAACACTTTAGGAGAAGAAATAATGCATCGTACAAAATTAGCTTGAATCTCCTAAACAACACGCTGTAACTTGAAGACATTTGGTGTGGCGTGTACATCTTAACGTGTAGCCTCAAAAGAGAACCCACAGGAGAATTTTGGTTCGTCAAAATTTGTCAGAAAACCACGTTTTAAGGAAATCCTGCATAGTGCGAAATATTCTTGTTTTTCCTAAACAACACGTCGTATCTCGAAAAGCTTTGGTGTTGCGTGTATGTCTAAGCGTGTAGCCTCAAAAGAGAACGCAGAGGAGAGTTTTCTCTCGAATGAATAAGTAAGAATACCATGTTATAAGGAATTACAGTGTTGTAGAATAAAGACAAATATGTACATATTGGAAACACTTAAACTTTACGAGAAGAAATAACGCATCGTACAAAATTAGCTTGTATCTCTTAAACAACACTTTGTAACTCGAAAAGCTTTGGTGTTGCGTGCATTTCAAAGCGTGTAGCCTCAAAAGAGAAGGCACAGGAGAGTTTTCTCTGGAAAGAAAATATAAGAATACCACGTTATAAGGAAATACAGTGTTGCAGAGTAAAGACAAATACATACATATTGGAAACACTTTATGAGAAGAAATAACGCATCGCAAAAATTAGCTTGTATCTCCTAAACAACATTTTGTAACTCGAAAAGATTTGGTGTGGCGTGTACGTCTAAACGTCTAGCCTCAAACGGGAACTCACAGGAAAATTTTCTTTTGTCAACATTTTTCAGAAAACCACGTTTTAAAGAAATCCCGCATTGTGCGAAATTATCTTGTTTTTCCTAAACAAAACGTTGTAACTCGAAAAGCTTTGGTGTTGCGTGTATGTCTAAGTGTGTAGCCTCAAAAGAGAACGCACAGGAGAGTTTTCTCTCGAAAGAATATGTAAGAAAACCACGTTATAAGGAATTACCGTGTTTCAGAGTAAAGACAAACATGTACGTATTGGAAACACTATACGAGAAGAAATAACGCATCATAAAAAATTAGCTTGTATCTCCTAAACAACACGTTGTAACCGAAAAGATTTGGTGTGGCATGTACGTCTAAACGTGTAGCCTCAAAAGAGAACCCACAGGAGAATTTTCTTAGGTCAAAATTTGTCAGAAAACCATGTTTTAAGGAAATCCCGCACATTAAAAGGAAATACAGTGTTGCAGAGTAAAGACAAATATGTACCTATTGGAAACACTTTACAAGAAGAAATAACGCATTGTACAAAATTAGCTTGTGTCTCCTAAACAACACTTTGTAATTCGAAAAGATTTGGTTTGGCATGTACGTCTAAACGTGTAGCCTCAAAAGAGAAGCCACAGGAGAATTTTCTTTCGTTAAAATTTGTCAGAAAAGAGAACGCACAGGAGAGTTTTCTCTCGAAAGAATATATAAGAATAACACGTTATAAGAAAATACAGTGCTGCAAAGTAAAGACAAATACGTACCTTTTGGAAACACTTAAACTTTACGAGAAGTAAAGCATAGTACAAAATTAGCTTGTATCTCTTAAACAACACGTTGTAACTCGAAAAGCTTTGGTGTTGCGCGCATTTATGAGCATGTAGCCTCAAAAGAGAAGGCACAGGAAGAAAGAATGCATCGCAAAAAATTAGCTCGTATCTCCTAAACAACATGTTGTTACTCGAAAAGATTTGGTGTGGCGTGTACGTCTAAACGTGTAGCCTCAAAAGAGAACAAACAGGAGAATTTTCTTTGGTCAAAATTTGTCAGAAAACCTCGTTTTAAGGAAATCCCGCATCGTGCGAAATTATCTTGTTTTTCCTAAACAACACGTTGTAACTCGAAAACTTTGGTGTTGCGTGTATGTCTAATCATGTAGCCTCAAAAGAGAACGCACAGGAGACTTTTCTCTCGAAAGAATATGTAAGAATACCACGTTATAAGGAAATACAGTGATGCAGAGTAAAGACAAATTAGTACGTATTGGAAACACTTTACGAGAAGAAATAATGCATCGTACAAAATTAGCTTGTATCTCCTAAACAACATGTTGTAACTCGAAAAGATTTGGTGTGGCGTGTACGTCTAAACGTGTAGCCTCAAAAGAGAACCCACAGGAGAATTGTTTTTCGATAAAATTTGTCAGAAAACCATGTTTTAAGGAAATCACTCATCGTGAGAAATTATCATGTTTTTCCTAAACAACACGTTGTAACTCGAAAAGCTTTGATGTTGCGTGTATGTCTAAGCGTGTAGCCTCAAAAGAGAACTCACAGGAGAGTTTTCTCTCGAAAGAACATGTAAGAATACCACATTATAAGGAAATACAATTTTGCAGAGTAAAGACAAATACATATGTATTTGAAACACTTTACGAGAAGAAATAACGCATCGTAAAATTTAGTTTGTATCTCCTAAACAACACATTGTAACTCGAAAAGAGTTGGTGTGGCGTGTACGTCTAAACGTGTAGCCTCAAAGGAGAACCCACAGGAGAATTTTCTTTCGTCAAAATTTGTCAGAAAACCACTTATTAAGGAAATCTCGCATCGTGCGAAACTATCTTGTTTTTCCTAAACAACACATTGTAACTCGAAAATTTTTGATGTTGCATGTATGTCTAAGCATGTAGCCTCAATAGAGAACACACAGGAGAGATTTCTCTCGAACGAGTATGTAAGAATACCACGTTATAAGGAAATACAGTGTGGCAAATTAAAGATAAATATGTAGCTTTTGGAAACACTTAAACTTTACTAGAAGATATAAAGCATCGTAAAAAATTAGCTTGTATCTCCTAAACAACACGTTGTAACTCGAAAAGATTTGGTGTGGCGTGTACGTCTAAATGTGTAGCCTCAAATGAAAACCCACAGGAGAATTTACTTTCGTCAAAATTTGTCAGAAAACTACGTTTTAAAGAATTCCCGCATCTTGCGAAATTATCTTGTTTTTCCTAAACAACATGTTCTAACTCGAAATGCTTTGGTGTTGCGTGTATGTCTAAGCGTCTAGCCTCAAAAGAGAACGCACAGGAGAGTTTTCTCATGAAAGAATATGTACAAATACCATGTTATAAGGAAATACAATGTTGTAGAGTAAAGACAAATACGTACGTATTGGAAACACTTTAGGAGAAGAAATAACGCATCATACAAAATTATCTTGTATCTCCTAAACAACACGTTGTAACTCGAAAAGATTTGGTGTGGCGTGTACGTCTAAGCGTGTAGCCTCAAATGAAAACCCACAGGAGAATTTTCTTTCGTCAAAATTTGTCAGAAAACCACGTTTTAAGGAATTCCCGCATCTTGCGAAATTATCTTGTTTTTCATAAACAACACGATCTAACTCGAAATGCATTGGTGTTGCGTGTATGTCTAAGCGTGTAGCCTCAAAAGAGAATGCACAGGAGAGTTTTGTCTCGAAAGAATATATACGAATACCATGTTATAAGGAAATACAGTGTTGTAGAGGAAAGACAAATACGTACGTTTTGGAAACACTTTAGGATAAGAAATAACGCATCGTTCAAAATTAGCTTGTATCTCCTAAACAGCACGTTGTAACTCGAAAATCTTTGGTGTAGCGTGTATGTCTAAGCGTGTAGCCTCAAAAGAGAACGCACAGGAGAGTTTTCTCTCGAAAAAATATGTAAGAATACCACGTCATAAGGATATACAGTGTTGCAAAGTAAAGAAAAATACGTACCTTTTGGAAACACTTAAACGTTACGAGAAGAAATAATGCATCATTGAAAATTAGCTTGTATCTCCTAAACAATACGTTGTAACTCGAGAAGATTTGGTGTTGCGTGTATGACTAAGCATGTAGCCTCAAAAGAGAGCGCACAGGAGAGTTTTCTCTCGAAAGAATATGTAAGAATACCACGTTATAAGGAAATACAGTGTTGCAGAGTAAAGAAAAATACGTGCATATTGGAAAAACTTTACGAGAAGAAATAACGCATCCTACAAAATTAGCTTGTATCTCCTAAACAACACCTTGTAACTCGAAAGGATTTGGTGTGGCGTGTACGTCAAACGTGTAGCCTCAAAAGAGAACCCACAAGAGAATTTTCTTTGGTCAAAATTTGTCAGAAAACCACGTTTTAAGGAAATCCCGCATCGTGCGAAATTATCTTGTTTTTCCTAAACAACACGTTGTAACTCGAAAAGCTTTGGTGTTGCGTGTATGTCTAAGTGTTTAGCCTAAAAAGAGAACGCACAGGAGAGTTTTCTCTCGAAAGAATATGTAAGAATTCCACGTTATAAGGAAATACAGTGTTGCAGAGTAAAGAAAAATACGTACGTATTGGAAAAACTTTACGAGAAGAAATAACGCATCCTACAAAATTAGCTTGTATCTCCTAAACAAAACCTTGTAACTCGAAAGGATTTGGTGTGGCGTGTACGTCAAACGTGTAGCCTCAAAAGAGAACCCACAGGAGAATTTTCTTTGGTCAAAATTTGTCAGAAAATCACGTTTTAAGGAAATCCCTCATCGTGCGAAATTATATTGTGTTTCCTAAACAATACTTGGTAACTCGTAAAGCTTTGGTGTTGCGTGTATGTCTAAGAGTGTAGCTTCAAAAGAGAACGCACAGGAGAGTTTTCTCTCGAAAGAATACCATGTTATAAGGAAATACAGTGTTGCAGAGTAAAGATCAATAGGTAGTTATTGTAAATACTTTACGAGAAAAAATAACGCATGGTACAAAATTAGCTTGTATCTCTTAAACAACACGTTGTAATTCGAAAATATTTGGTGTGGCGTGTATGTCTAAATGTGTAGCCTCAAAAGAGAACCCACAGGAGAATTTTCTTTCGTCAAAATTTTTCAGAAAACCACGTTTTAAGGTAATCCCTCATCGTGCGAAATTATCTTGTTTTTCCTAAACAGCCCAATGTAACTCGAAAAGCTTTGGTGTTGCGTGTATGTCTAAGCATGTAGCATCAAAAGAGAACGCACAGGAGAGTATTCTCTCGAAAGAATATGTAAGAATACCACGTTATAAGGAAATACAGTGTTGCAGAGTCAAGAAAAATACGTACGTATTGGAAAAACTTTATGAGAAGAAATAACGCATCGTACAAAATTAGCTAGTATCTCGTAAACAACACCTTGTAACTCGAAAGGATTTGGTGTGGCGTGTACGTCTAAATGTGTAGCCTCAAAAGAGAACCCAAAGGAGAATTTTCTTTGGTCAAAATTTGACAGAAAACCACGTTTTAAGGAAATCCCGCATCGTGCGAAATTATCTTGTTTTTCCTAAACAACACGTTGTAACTCGAAAAGCTTTGGTGTTGCGTGTATGTCTAAGCGTGTAGCCTCAAAAGAGAACGCACAGGAGAGTTTTCTCTCGAAAGAATATGTAAGAATACCACGTTATAAGGAAATACCGTGTTGAAGAGTAAAGATAAATAGGTAGTTATTGTAAATACTTTACGAGAAGAAATGACGCATGGTACAAAATTAGATTGTATCTCCTAAACAACACGTTGGAATTCGAAAATATTTGGTGTGGCATGTACGTCTAAACGTGTAGCCTCAAAAGAGGACCGACAGGAGAATTTTCTTTCGTCAAAATTTTTCAGAAATCACGTTTTAATGAAATCCCTCATTGTGCGAAATTATCTTGTTTTTCCTAAACAACACGTTGTAACTCGAAAAGCTTTGGTGTTGCCTGTATGTCTAAGCGTGTAGCCTCAAAAGACAATGCACAGGAGAGTTTTCTCTCGAAAGAATATGTAAGAATACAATGTTATAAGGAAATACAGTGTTGCAGAGTAAAGACAAATATGTACGTATTGGAAACACTTTATGAGAAGAAATAAAGCATCGTAAAAATTAAGCTTTTATCTCCTAAACAACACTTTGTAACTCGAAAGATTTGGTGTGGCGTGTACGTCTAAACGTGTAGCCTCAAAAGAGAACCCACAGGAGAATTTTCTTTCGTCAAAATTTGTCAGAAAACCATGTATTAAGGAAATCCCGTATCGTGCAAAATTATCTTGTTTTTCCTAAACAACACATTGTAACTCGAAAAGCTTTGGTGCTGCGTGTACGTCTATGCGTGTAGCCTCAAAAGAGAATGCACAGGAGAGTTTTCTCTCGAAAGAATATGTAAGAATACCACGTTATAAGTAAATACAGTGTTGCAGAGTAAAGATAAATAGGTAGTTATTGTAAATACTTTACGAGAAGAAATAACGCATATTACAAAAGAGTTTTCTCTCGAAAGAATATGTAAGACTACCAAGTTATAAGGAAATACAGTGTTGCAGAATAAAGACAAATATGTACACATAGAAAACACTTTATGAGAAGAAATAACGCATCGTACAAAATTAGCTTGCATCTCCTAAACAACACGTTGTAACTCGAAAATATTTGGTGTGGTGTGTACGTCTAAACGTGTAGCCTCAAAAAAGAACCCACAGGAGAATTTTCTTCCGTCAAAATTTGTCTGAAAAACATTTTCTAAGGAAATCACGCATCGTGCGAAATTATCTTGTTTTTCCTAAACTACACGTTGCAACTTGAAAAGCTTTGGTGTTGCGTGTATGTCTAAGCATGTAGCCTCAAAAGAGAGCGCACAGGATAGTTTTCTCTCGAAAGAATATGTAAGAAAACCACATTATAAGGAAATACAGTGTTGCAGAGTAAAGAAAAATACGTACGTATTGGAAAAACTTTACGAGAAGAAATAACGCATTTGTACAAAATTAGCTTGTATCTCCTAAACAACACCTTGTAACTCGAAAAGATTTTGTTTGGCATGTAAGTCTAAAGGTGTAGCCTCAAAAGAGAAGCCACCGGAGAATTTTCTTTGGTCAAAATTTGTCAGCAAGCCACGTTTTAAGGAAATCCCGCATCGTGCGAAATTATCTTGTTTTTCCTAAACAACACGTTGTAACTCGAAAAGCTTTGGTGTTGCGTGTATGTCTAAGCATGTAGCCTCAAAAGAGAATGCACAGGAGAGTTTTCTCTCGAAAGAATATGTAAGAATACCACGGTATAAGGAAATACAGTGTTGCAGAGTAATGACAAATACTTACGTATTGGAAACACGTTACGAGAAGAAATAACGCATGGTACAAAATTAGCTTGTACCTCCTAAACAACTCGTTGTAACTCGAAAAGATTTGATGTGACGTTTGCATCTAAACGTGTAGCCTCAAAAGGGAACCCACAGGAGAATTTTCTTTCGTCAAAATTTTTCAGAATACCATGTTTTACGGAAATCCCACATCATGCGAAATTATCTTGTTTTTCCTAAACAACACGTTGTAACTCGAAAAGCTTTGGTGTTGCGTGTATGTCTAAGCTTGTAGCCTCAAAGGAGAACGCACAGGACAGTTTCCTGCGAAAGAATATGTAAGAATACCACGTTATGAGGAAATACAGTGTTGCAGAGTAAAGAGAAATACCTACGCATTGGAAACACTTTACAATAAGAAATAGTGCATTGTAAAAATTAGCTTGTATCTCCTAAACAACACGTTGTAACTCGAAAAGATTTGGTGTGGCGTGCATTTCTAAACGTGTAGCCTCAAAAGAGAACCCACAGGAGAATTTTCTTTGGTCAAAATTTGTCAGAAAACCAGGTTTTATGGAAATCCTGAAAAATTTTGACGAAAGAAAATTCTCCTATGGGTTCTCTTATGAGGCTACACGTTTAGACGTACACGCCACACCAATTCCTTTCGAGTTACAACGTGTTGTTTAGGAGATAGAAGCTAATTTTGTATGATGCGTTATTTCTTCTCGTAAAGTGTTTCCAATACGTATGTATTTGTCTTTACTCTGCAACATTGTATTTCCTTTTAACTTGGTGTTCTTACATATTCTTTCAAGAGAAAACTATCCTGTGCCTTCTTTTTTGAGGCTACACACTTAGACATATGCGCAACACCAAAGTTTTTTGAGTTGCAACGTGTGGTTTAGGAAAAACCAGATAATTTCGCAAGATGTGGGATTTCCTTAAAACGTGATTGTCTGAAAAATTTTGAGGAAAGAAAATTCTCCTATGGGTTCTCTTTTGAGGCTACACGTTTAGACGTACACGCCACACCAAATCTTTCCGAGTTACAACGTGTTGTTTAGGAGATACAAGCTAATTTTGTACGATGCGCTATTTCTTCTCGTAAAGTGTTTCCAATACATATGTATTTGTCTTTACTCCGCAAAACTGTATTTCCTTATAATGTGGTATTCTTATATATTCGTTCGAGAGAAAACTCTCCTGTGCCTTCTCTTTTGAGGCTACACACTTAGGCATACACGCAACACGAAAGCTTTTCGAGTAACAACGTGTTGTTTAGGAAAAACAAGATAATTTCGCACGATGCGGGATTTCCTTAAAACGTGATTTTCTGAAAAATTTTGACGAAAGAAAATTCTCCTATGGGTTCTCTTTTGAGGCTACATGTTTAGACGTACACGCCACACCAAATCTTTTCGAGTTACAACGTGTTGTTTAGGAGATACAAGCTAATTTTGTACGATGCGTTATTTCTTCTCGTAAAGTGTTTCCAATAGGTACGTATTTGTCTTTACTCTGCAACACTGTATTTCCTATTAACGTGGTATTCTTACATATTCTTTCGAGAGAAAACTCTCCTGTGCCTTCTCTTTTGAGGTTACACACTTAGACATACACGCAACACGAAAGCTTTTCGAGTTACAAGGTGTTGTTTAGGAAAATCAAGATAATTTCGCACGATGCGGGATTTCCTTAAAATGTGATTTTCTGAAAAATTTTGACGAAAGAAAATTCTCCTATAAGTTCTCTTTTGAGGCTACACGTTTAGACGTACACGCCACACCAAATCTTTTCGAGTTACAACGTGTTGTTTAGAAGATACAAGCAAATATTTTATGATGCGTTATTTCTTCTCGTAAACTGTTTCCAATACGTACGTATTTGTCTTTACTCTGCAACACTGTATTTCCTTATAACGTGGTATTCTTACATATTCTTTCGAGAGAAAACTCTCCTGTGTGTTCTCTTTGAGGCTACATGCTTAGACATACACGCAACACCAAAGATTTTCGAGTTACAACGTGTTGTTTAGGAAAAACAAGATAATTTCGCACGATATGGGACTTCGTTAAAACCTGGTTTTTTGACAAATTTTGACCAAAGAAAATTCTCCTGTGGGTTCTCTTTTGAGGCTACACGTTTAGAGGAATATGCCACACCAAATCTTTTCGAGTTACAACGTGTTGTTTTGGAGATACAAGCTAATTTTGTAAGATACGTTATTTCTTCTCCTAAAGTGTTTCCAATACATACGTATTTGTCTTTATTCTGCAACACTGTATTTCCTTATAACGTGGTATTCTTGCATATTATTTTGAGAGAAAACTCTCCTGTGCCTTCTCTTTTGAGGCTACATGCTTAGACATACACGAAACAGCAAAGCTTTTCGAGTTACAACGTGTTGTTTAGGAAAAACAAGATAATTTCGCATGATGCGGGATTTCCTTAAAACGTGGTTTTCTGACAAATTTTGACGAAAGAAATTTCTCCTGTGGGTTCTCTTTTGAGGCTACATGTTTAGACGTACACACCACGCCAAATATTTTCGAGTTACAACGTGTTCTTTAGGAGAAACAAGCTAATTTTGTACGATGCATTATTTCTTCTCGTAAAGTGTTTCCAATACGTACGTATTTGTCTTTATTTTGCAACACTGTATTTCCTTATAACGTGGTATTCTTATATATTCTTTCGAGAGAAAACTCTCCTGTGCATTCTCTTTTGAGGCTACATGCTTAGACATACACGAACACCAAAGCTTTTTGAGTTACAACGTGTTGTTTAGGAAAAACAAGATAAATTCGCACGATGAGGGATTTCCTTAAAACGTGGTTTTCTGACAAATTTTGAAGAAAGAAAATTCTCCTGTGTGTTCTCTTTTGAGGCTACACTTTTAAACGCACACGCCACACCAAATATTATCGAATTACAACGTGTTGTTTAGGAGATACAAGCTAATTTTTTACCATGCGTCATTTCTTCTCCTATAGTATTTACAATTACTACCTATTTATCTTTACTCTGCAACACTGTATTTCCTTATAACGTGGTATTCCTACATATTCTTTCGAGAGAAAACTCTCCTGTGTCCTCTTTTGAGGCTACACGCTTAGACATACACGCAACACCAAAGCTTTTCGAGTTACAACGTGTAGTTTAGGAAAAACAAGGTAATTTCTCACGATGAGGTATTTCCTTAGAACATGGTTTTCTGACAAATTTTGACGAAAGAAAATTCTCTTCTGGGTTCTCTTTTGAGGCTACACGTTTAGACGTACACGCCACACAAAATCTTTTCGAATTACAACGTGTTAGTTAGGAGATACAAGCTAATTTTGTACGATGCGTTATTTCTTCTCGTAAAGTGTTTCCAATACGTACGTATTTGTCTTTATGCTGCAACACTGTATTTCCTTATAACGTGGTATTCTTACATATTCTTTCGACAGAAACTCTCCTGTGAATTCTCTTTTGAGGCCACATGCATAGACATACATGCAACACCAAAGCTTTTCGAATTACAACGTGTTGTTTAGGAGAAACAAGATAATTTCGCAGGATGCAGGATTTCCTTAAAACGTGGTTTTCTCACAAATTTTGACGAAAGAAAATTCTCCTGTTCGTTGTCTTTGAGGCTACACTTTTAGACGTACACGCCAAACCAAATCTTTTCGAGTTACCACTTGTTGTTTAGGAGATACAAGTTAATAATTTATGATGCGTTATTTCTTCTCGTAAAGTGTTTCCAATATGTACGTTTTTGTCTTTACTCTGCAACACTGTATTTCCTTATAACGTGGTATTCTTACATGTTCTTCCGAGAGAAAACTCTCCTGTGCATTCTCTTTTGAGGCTACACGCTTAGACATACACGCAACACCAAAGCTTTTTGAGTTACAACGTGTTGTTTAGGAAAAACAAATAATTTCGCACGATGCGGGATTTCCTTAAAACGTGGTTTTCTGACAAATTTTGATGAAAGAAAATTCTCCTGTTGGTTCTCTTTTGAGGCTACAAGTTTAGACTTACATGCCAAACCAAATCTTTTCGAGTTACAACGTGTTGTTTAGGAGATAAAAGCTAATTTTTAATAATGCATTATTTCTTCTCGTAAAGTGTTCCCAATATGTACGTATTTGTCTTTACTCTGCAAAATTGTATTTCCTAATAGCGTGGTGTTCTTACATATTCTTTCGAGAGAAAACTCTCCTGTGCCTTCTCTTTTAAGGCTCCACGTTTAGACATACACGCAACACTAAAGTTTTTCGAGTTACAACATGTTGTTTAGGAAAAAGAAGATGATTTCGCACGATGCAGGATTTCCTTAAAACGTGGTTTTCTCAAAAATTTTGAAGAAAGAAAATTCTCCTGTGGGTTCTCTTTTGAGGCTACACGTTTAGACATACACGCCACACCAGATCTTTTTGAGTTACAACGTGTTGTTTAGGAGATACATGTTAATTTTTTACTATGCGTTAATTCTTCTAGTAAAGTGTTTCCAATACGTACGTGTTTATCTTTACTCTGCAACACTGTATTTCCTTATAACGTGGTATTCTTACATATTCTTTCGAGAGAAAACTCTCCTTTGCGTTCTCTGTTGAGGCTACACGCTTAGACATACATGCAGCACCAAAGCTTTTCGAGTTACAACGTGTTGTTTAGGAAAAACAAGATAATTTCGCACGATGCGAGATTTCCTTAAAACGTGGTTTCTGACAAATTTTGATGAAAGAAAACTCTCCTGTGGGTTCTCTTTTGAGGGTACACGTTTAGACATACACGTCACACCAAATGTTTTCGAGTAACAACGTGTTGTTTAGGAGATACAAGCTAATTTTGTAAGATGCGTTATTTCTTCTCGTAAAGTGTTTCCAATATGTACTTATTTGTCTTTACTCATCAAAATTTTATTTCCTTATAACGTGGTATTCTTACATATTCTTTCAAGAGAAAACTCTCCTGTGCCTTCTCTTTTGAGGCTCCACGCTTAGACATACACGCAACACCAAAGCTTTTCGAGTTACAACTTGTTGTTTAGGAAAAAGAAGATGATTTCGCACGATGCGGGATTTCCTTAAAATGTGGTTTTCTGAAAAATTTTAACGAAAGAAAATTCTCCTGTGGGTTCTCTTTTGAAGCTACACATTTAGACGTACACGCCGCACCAAATCTTTTCGAGTTACAACGTGTTGTTTAGGAGATACAAGCTAATTTTGTACGATGCGTTATTTCTTCTCCTAAAGTTTTCCAATACGTACATATTTTTCTTTACTCTGCAACACTGTATTTCCTTATAACTTGGCATTCTTACATATTCTTTTGAGAGAAAACTATCCTGTGCGTTCCCTTTGAGGCTACACACTTAGACATACAGGCATCACCAAAGCTTTTCGAGTTACAACGTGTTGTTTATGAAAATCAAGATTATTTCGCACGATGCGTGATTTCCTTAAAATGTGGTTTTCTCACAAATTTTGACGAAAGAAAATTATCCTGTGGGTTCTCTTTTGAGGTTACACGTTTAGACGTACATTCCACACCAAATCCTTTCGAGTTACCACGTGTTGTTTAGGAGATACAAGCTAATTTTTTATGATGCGTTATTTCTTCTCGTAAAGTGTTTCCAATACGTACTTATTTCTCTTTACTCTGCAACATTGTATTTCCCTATAACGTGGTATTCTTACATATTCTTTCGAGGGAAAACTCTCCTGTGTGTTCTCTTTTGAGGCTACATGCTTAGGCATACACGCAACGCCAAAGCTTTTCGAGTTACAACGTTTGGTTTAGGAAAAACAAGATAATTTCGCACGATGCGAGATTTCCATAAAACGTGGTTTTCTGAAAAATTTTGACCAAAGAAAGTTCTCCTATGCATTCTCTTTTGAGGCTACACGTGTAGTCGTACGAGCCAAAACAAATCTTTTCGAGTTACAACGTGTTGTTTAGAAGATACAAGCTAATTTTTTACGATGCATTATTTCTTCTCTTAAAGTGTTTCCAATACGTACGTATTTGTCTTTACTCTGCAACACTGTATTTCCTTATAACGTGGTATTCTTACATATTCTTTCGAGAGAAAACTCTCCTGTGCGTTCTCTTGTGAGGCGACACGCTTAGACATACACGCAACAGCAAAGCTTTTCGAGATACAACATGTTGTTTAGGAAAAACAAGATAATTTCGCACGATGCAAGATTTTTTTAAAACGTGGTTTCTGACAAATTTTGATGAAAGAAAATTCTCCTGTGTGTTCTCTTTTGAGGCTACACGTTTAGACGCACACGCCACACCAAATATTTTCGAGTTACAACGTGTTGTTTAGGAGATACAAGCTAATTTTTTATGATGCGTTGTTTCTTCTCCTAAAGTGTTTCCAATACGTACGTACTTGTCTTTACTCTGCAACACTGTAGTTCCTATTTACGTGGTATTCTTACATATCCTTTTGAGAGAAAACTCTCCGTTGCCTTCTCTTTTGAGGCTACACGCTAAGTCTTACACGAAACACCAAAGGTTTTCGAGTTACAACGTGTTGTTTAGGAATAACCAGATAATTTCGCATGATGCGTGATTTCCTTAAACCGTGGTTTTCTGACAAATTTTGACGCAAGAAAATTCTCCTGTGGGTTCTCTTTTGAGGCTACACGTTTAGAAGTACACGCCACACCAAATCATTTCTAGTTACAACGTGCTGTTAAGAGATACAAGCTAATTTTGTACGATGCATTATTTCTTCTCGTAAAGTTTAAGTGTTTCCAATATGTATGGATTTGTCTTTATTCTGCAACACTGTATTTCCTTATAACGTGGTATTGTTACATATTGTTTCCAGAGAAAACTCTCCTGTGCCTTCTCTTTTGAGGCTACACGCATAGACATACACGCAACACCAAAGCTTTTCGAGTTACAACGTGTTGTTTAGGAAAAACAAGATTTTTCGCACGATGCCTGATTTCCTTAAAACGTGGTTTTGTGACAAATTTTGACGAAAGAAAATTTTCCTGTGGGTACTCTTATGAGGTTACACCTTTAGACGTACACGCCACACCAAATGTTTTCGAGTTACAATGTGTTGTTTAGGAGATACAAGCTAATTTTTTTACTATGCGTTATTTCTCCTCGTAAAGTGTTTCCAATAAGTACATATTTGTCTTTACTCTGCAACACTATATTTCCTTATATTGTGGTATTCTTACATATTCTTTCGAGAGAAAACTCTCCAGTGCATTCTCTTTTGAGGCTACATGCTTAGACATACACGCAACACCAAAGCTTTTCTAGTAACGACGTGTTGTTTAGGAAAAACAAGATAATTTCGCACGATGCGGGATTTCCTTAAAACGTGGTTTTCTGAAAAATTTTGACGAAAGAAAATTCTCCTGGGGGTTCTCTTTTAAGGCTACACATTTAGACGTACACGCCACACCAAATCTTTTCGAGTTACAACGTGCTGTTTAGGAGATACAAGCTAATTTTGTATGATAAGTTATTTCTTCTCGTAAAGTTTAAGTGTTTCCAATACGTACGTATTTGTCTTTAGTCTGCAACACTGTATTTCATTATAACGTGGTATTCTTACCTATTCTTTTGAGAGAAAACTCTCCTGTGCCTTCTCTTTTGAGGGTACATGCTTAGACATACACGCAACATCAAAGCTTTTCGAGTTACGATGTGTTGTTTTGGAAACACAAGATAATTTCGCACGATGCGGGATTTCCTTAAAAAATTGTTTTCTGACAAATTTTGACGAAAGAAAATTCTCCTGTGGGTTCTCTTTTGATGCTACACGTTTAGACATACACGCCATGCCAAATCATTTCGAGTTACAACGTGTTGTTTAGGAGATACAAGCTAATTTTGTTTGATGCGTTATTTCTTCTCGTAAAGTGTTTCCAATACGTACATATTTTTCTTGACTCTGCAACACTGTATTTCCTAATAACGTGGTATGCTTACATATTCTTTCGAGAGAAAACACTCCTGTGCGTTCTCTTTTGAGGCTACACGCTTAGACATACACTAAACACCAAAGCTTTTCGAGTTACAACGTGTTCTTTAGGAAAAACAAGATAATTTCGCACGATGCGGGATTTCCTTAAAACGTGGTTTTCTGAAAAAAATTTGACGAAAGAAAATTCTCCTGTGGGTTCTCTTTTCAGGCTACATGTTTAGACGTACACGCCATACGAAATCTTTTTGAGTTACAACGTGTAATTTAGGAGATACAACGTAATTTTGTACGATGCGTTCTTCTTGTAAAGTGTTTCGAATACGTACGTATTTGTCTTTACTCTGCAACACTGTATTTCCATATAACGTGATATTCTTACGTATTCTTTCGAGAGAAAACTCTCCTGTGCCTTCTCTTTTGAGGCTACACGCTTAGACATACATGCAACACCAAAGCTTTTCGAGTTACAAAGTGTTCTTTAGGAAAAGCAAGATAATTTCTCACAATGCGGGATTTCCTTAAAACGTGGTTTTCTGACCAATTTTGACTAAAGAATATTCTCCTGTGGGTTCTCCTTTGAGGCTACACGTTTAGACATACAAGCCACATCAAATCTTTCTGAGTTACAATGTGTTGTTTAGGAGATACAAGCTAATTTTGTATGATACGTTATTTCTTCTTGTAAAGTGTTTCCAATACGTATGTACTTGCTTTATTCTGCAACACTGTACTTCCTTATAACGTGGTATTCTTACATATTCTTTCGAGAGAAAACTCTCCTGTGCGTTCTCTTTGGGGCTACAAGCTTAGACATACACGCAACACCAAAGCTTTTCGAGTGACAACGTGTTGTTTACGAAAAACAAGATAATTTAGCACGATGCGGGATTTCCTTAAAACGTGGTTTTCTGAAAAAAAATTTGACGAAAGAAAACTCTCCTGTGGGTTCTCTTTTGAGGCTACACGTTTAGATGTACACGCCACACCAAATCTTTTCGAGTTACAACGTGTAGCTTAGGAGAAACAAGCTAATTTTGTACGATGCGTTATTTCTTCTTGTAAAGTGTTTCCAATAATTACATATTTGTCTTTTCTCTGCAACACTGTATTTCCTTATAACTTGGTATTCTTACATATTCTTTCAAGAGAAAACTCTCCTGTGCCTTCTCTTTTGAGGCTTCGCGCTTAGACATTCACGCAACAGCAAAGCTTTTCGAGTTACAACGTGTTCTTTAGGAAAACCAAGATAATTTCGCACGATGCGGGATTTCCTTAAAACGTGGTTTTCTGACTAATTTTGACTAAAGAATATTATCCTGTGGGTTCTCCTTTGAGGCCACACGTTTAGACGTACAAGCCACATCAAATCTTTCCGAGTTACAACGTATTGTTTAGGAGATACAAGCTAATTTTGTATGATGCGTTATTTCTTCTTGTAAAGTGTTTCCAATACGTATGTATTTGCTTTACTCTGCAACACTGTAATTCCTTATAACGTGGTATTCTTACATATTATTTCGAGAGAAAACTCTCCTGTGCCTTCTCTTTTGAGGCTATACGCTTAGACATACACGCAACACCAAAGCTTTTCGAGTGACAACGTGTTGTTTAGGAAAAACAAGGTAATTTCCAACGATGCGGGATTTCCTTAAAACATGGTTTTCAGACAAATTTTGACGAAAGAAAATTCTCCTGTGTGGTTCTCTTTTGAGGCTACACGTTTAGAAGTACACGCCACACCAAATCTTTTCGAGTTACAACGTGCTGTTAGGAGATACAAGCTAATTTTGTATGATGCATTATTTCTTCCCATAAAGTTTAAGTATTTCCAATATGTATGTATTTGTCTTTACTCTGCAACACTGTATTTCCTTATAACGTGGTATTCTTACATATTCTTTCGAGAGAAAACTCTCCTGTGCATTCCCTTTTGTGGCTACATGCTTAGACATACATGCAACACCAAAGCTTTTCGAGTTACAACGTGTTGTTTAGGAAAAACAAGATAATTTCGCACGATGCGGGATTTCCTTAAAACGTGGTTTTCTGAAAAAATTTTGATGAAAGAAAATACTCCTGTGGGTTCTCTTTTGAGGCTACACGTTTATACGTACACCCCACACCAAATCTTTTCGAGTTATAACGTGTAGTTTAGGAGATACAAGCTAATTTTGTACGATGCATTATTTCTTCTTCTAAAGTGTTTCCAATACGTAGGTATTTGTCTTTACTCTGCAACACTGTATTTCCTTATAACGTGGTATTCTTACATATTCTTTAGAGAGAAAACTCTCCTGTGCCTTCTTTTTGAGGCTACATGCTTAGATATACACGCAACACCAAAGGTTTTCGAGTTACGATGTGTTGTTTAGGAAAAACAAGATAATTTCGCATGATGTGGGATTTCCTTAAAACGTGGTTTACTGACCAATTTTGACGAGAAAAATCTCCTGTGTGGTTCTCTTTTGAGGCTACACGTTTAGAAGTACACGCCACACCAAATCTTTTCGAGTTATAACGTGCTGTTAGGAGATACAAGCTAATTTTGTATGATGCATTATTTCTTCTCATAAAGTTTAAGTGTTTCCAATATGTATGTATTTGTCTTTAATCTGCAACACTGTATTTCCTTATAACATGGTATTCTTACATATTCTTTCGAGAGAAAACTCTCCTGTGCATTCCCTTTTGTGGCTACATGCTTAGACATACATGCAACACCAAAGCTTTTCGAGTTACAACGTGTTGTTTAGGAAAAACAAGATAATTTCGCACGATGCGGGATTTCCTTAAAACGTGGTTTTCTGAAAAAATTTTGATGAAAGAAAATACTCCTGTGGGTTCTCTTTTGAGGCTACACGTTTATACGTACACCCCACACCAAATCTTTTCGAGTTATAACGTGTAGTTTAGGAGATACAAGCTAATTTTGTACGATGCATTATTTCTTCTTCTAAAGTGTTTCCAATACGTAGGTATTTGTCTTTACTCTGCAACACTGTATTTCCTTATAACGTGGTATTCTTACATATTCTTTAGAGAGAAAACTCTCCTGTGCCTTCTCTTTTGAGGCTACATGCTTAGACATACACGCAACACCAAAGCTTTTCGAGTTACGACGTGTTGTTTAGGAAAAACAAGATAATTTCGCATGATGTGGGATTTCCTTAAAACATGGTTTACTGACCAGTTTTGACGAAAGAAAATTCTCCTGTGTGGTTCTCTTTTGAGGCTACACGTTTAGAAGTACATGCCACACCAAATCTTTTCGAGTTACAACGTGCTGTTAGGAGATACAAGCTAATTTTGTATGATGCATTATTTCTTCTCATAAAGTTTAAGTGTTTCCAATATGTATGTATTTGTCTTTACTCTGCAACACTGTATTTCCTTATAACGTGGTATTCTTACATATTCTTTCGAGAGAAAACTCTCCTGTGCATTCCCTTTTGTGGCTACATGCTTAGACATACATGCAACACCAAAGCTTTTCGAGTTACAACGTGTTGTTTAGGAAAAACAAGATAATTTCGCACGATGCGGGATTTCCTTAAAACGTGGTTTTCTGAAAAAAATTTGACGAAAGAAAATACTCCTGTGGGTTCTCTTTTGAGGCTACACGTTTATACGTACACCCCACACCAAATCTTTTCGAGTTATAACGTGTAGTTTAGGAGATACAAGCTAATTTTGTACGATGCATTATTTCTTCTTCTAAAGTGTTTCCAATACATAGGTATTTGTCTTTACTCTGCAACACTGTATTTCCTTATAACGTGGTATTCTTACATATTCTTTAGAGAGAAAACTCTCCTGTGCCTTCTCTTTTGAGGCTACATGCTTAGACATACACGCAACACCAAAGCTTTTCGAGTTACGACGTGTTGTTTAGGAAAAACAAGATAATTTCGCATGATGTGGGATTTCCTTAAAACGTGGTTTACTGACCAATTTTGACGAAAGAAAATTCTCCTGTGGGTTCTCATTTGAGGCTACACGTTTAGACGTACACGCCACACCAAATCTTTTCGAGTTAATACGTGTTGTTTTGGAGATACAAGCTAATTTTGTACGATGCGTTATTTCTTCTCGTAAAGTGTTTCCAATATGTACTTTTTGTCTTTACTCTGCAACACTGTATTTCCTTATAACGTGGTATTCTTACATATTCTTTGGAGAGAAAACTCTCCTGTGCATTCCCTTTTGTGGCTACATGCTTAGACATACATGCAACACCAAAGCTTTTGGAGTTACAACGTGTTGTTTAGGAAAAACAAGATAATTTCGCACGATGCGGGATTTCCTTAAAACGTGGTTTTCTGACAAATTTTGACCTAAGAATATTCTCCTGTGGGTTCTTTTTTGAGGCTACACTTTTAGACGTACAAGCCACATCAAATCTTTCCGAGTTACAACGTGTTGTTTAGGAGGTACAAGCTAATTTTGTACGATGCATTATTTCTTCTCGTAAAGTTTAAGTGTTTCCAATATGTACGTATTTGTCTTTTCTCTGCAACACTGTATATCCTTATAAGGTGGTATTCTTACATATTCGTTCGAGAGAAAACTCTCCTGTGCCTTCTCCTTTGAGGCTACATGATTAGACATACACACAAATCCAAAGCTTTTCGAGTTACGAAGTGTTGTTTAGGAAAAACAAGATAATTTCGAATGATGCAGTATTTCCTTAAAATGTGGTTTTCTAACAAATTTTGACGAAAGATAATTCTCCTGTGGGTTCTCTTTTGAGGCTACACGTTTAGACGTACACGCCACACCAAATCATTTTGAGTTAAAACGTGTTGTTTAGGAGATACAAGCTTGTACGAAGCATTATTTCTTCTCGTAAAATGTTTCCAATATATACGTATTTGTCTTTAATCTGCAACACTGTATTTCCTTATAACATGGTATTCTTACATATTCTTTCGAGAGAAAACTCTCCTGTGCCTTCTCTTTTGAGGCTACACGCTTAGACATACACGCAACACCAAAGATTTTCGAGTCAGGACGTTTTGTTTAGGAAAAAATAGATAATTTCGCACAATGCCGGATTTCCTTAAAATGTGGTTGTCTGAAAAATTTTGACGAAAGAAAATTCTACTGTGGGTTCTCTTTTGAGGCTACACGTTTAGACGCACATGCCACACCAAATCTTTTCGAGTTACAACGTGTTGTTTAGGAGATACAAGCTAATTTTGTACGATAAGTTATTTCTTCTCGTAAAGTTTAAGTGTTTCCAATATGTACGTATTTGGCTTTACTCTGCAACACTGTATTTCCTTATAACGTGGTATTCTTACATATCCTTTCGAGAGAAAACTCTCCTGTGCCTTCTCTTTTGATGCTACACGCTTAGAAATACACGCAACACCAAAGCTTTTCAAGTTACAACGTGTTGTTTAGGAAAAACAAGATAATTTCGCACGATGCGGGATTTCCTTAAAATGTGGTTTTCTGACAAATATTGACGAAAGAAAATTCTCCTATGGGTTCTCTTTTGAGGCTACACGTTTTGTCATATATGCCGCACCAAATCCTTTCGAGTTACAACGTGTTGTTTAGGAGATACAAGCTATTTTTTACGATGTGTTATTATTTCTCATAAAGTTTAAGTTTTTCCATTACGTACTTATTTGTCTTTACTCTGCAACACTTTATTTCCTTATAACGTGGTATTCTTACATATTCTTTCGAGAGAAAACTCTCCATTGCCGTCTCTTTTGAGGCTACACGCTAAGACTTACACGCAACACCAAAGCTTTTCGAGTTACAACGTGTTGTTTAGGAAAAACAAGATAATTACACACGATGCGGGATTTCCTTAAAACGTGGTTTTCTGACAAATTTTGAGGAAAGAAAATTCTCTTGTGGGTTCTCTTTTGAGGCTACACGTTTAGATATACACGCCACACCAAATCTTTTCAAGTTACAACGTGCTGTTTAGGAGATACAAGCTAATTTTATATGATGCATCATTTCTTCTCGTAAAGTTTAAGTGTTTCCAATAAGTGCTTATTTGTCTTTACTCTGCAACACTGTATTTCCTTATAACGTGGTATTCTTACATATTCTTTCGAGAGAAAACTCTCCATTGCCGTCTCTTTTGAGGCTACACGCGTAGACATACACGCAACACCAAAGTTTTTCGAGTTACGATGTGTTGTTTAGAAAAAACAAGATATTTTCGAACGATGCGGGATTTCCTTAAAACATGGTTTTCTGACAAATTTTGACGAAGAAAATTCTCCTGTGGGTTCTCTTTTAAGGCTACATGTTTAGTTGTAAACGCCACACCAAATCATTTCGAGTTACAACGTGTTGTTTAGGAGATATAAGCTAATTTTGTATGATGCTTTATTTCTTCTCTAATGTTTAAGTGTTTCCAATACGTACGTAATTGTCTTTACTCTGCAACACTGTATTTCCTTATAACGTGGTATTCTTACATATTGTTTCGAGAGAAAACTCTCCTGTGCCTTCTCTTTTGAGGCTACACGCTTAGACATACACGCAACACCAAAGCTTTATGCGTTAAGATGAGTTGTTTAGGAAAAAGATAATTTTGCAAGATGCGGGATTTCCTTAAAACATGGTTTTCTGACAAATTTTCACAAAGAAAATTCTCCTGTGGGTTCTCTTTTGAGGCTACACGTTTAGACTTACACGCCACACCAAATCTTTTCGAGTTACAACGTGTTGTTTAGGAGATACAAGCTAATTTTTTACGATAAGTTATTTCTTCTCGTAAAGTTTAAGTGTTTCCAATACGTATGTATTTGTCTTTATCTGCAACACTGTATTTCCTTATAACGTGGTATTCTTACATATTCTTTCGAGAGAAAACTCTCCTGTGCCTTCTCTTTTGAGGCTAAACGGTTAGACATACACTCAACACCAAAGCTTTTCGAATTACAACGTGTTGTTTAGGCAAAACAAGATAATTTTTCACGATGCAGGATTTCCTTAAAACGTGGTTTTCTGACAAATTTTGACGAATGAAAATTCTCCTGTGGGTTCTCTTTTGAGGCTACATGTTTAGACATACACGCCATACCAAATATTTTTGAGTTACAACGTGTTGTTTAGGAGATACAAGCTAATTTTGTACGATGCGTTATTTCTACTCCTAAAGTTTCTCCAATGCATACATATTTGTCTTTACTCTGCAAAACTGTATTTCTTTATAACGTGGTATTCTTACATATTCTTTCGAGAGAAAACTCTCCTGTGCCTTCTCTTTTGAGGCTACACGCTTAGACATACACGCAACACCAAAGCTTTTCGAGTTACAACATGTTGATTAGGAAAAACAAGATAATTTCGCACGATGCGGGATTACCTTAAAACATGGTTTTCTGACAAATTTTGACGAAAGAAAATTATCCTGTGGGTTCTCTTTTGAGGCTACACGTTTAGACGTACACGCCCCACCAAATCTTTTCGAGTTACAACGTGTTGTTTAGGAGATACAAGCTAATTTTTACGATGCGTTATTTCTTTTCGGAACGTGTTTCCAATAAGTATGTATTTGTCTTTACTCTGCAACATTCGATTTCCTTATAACGTGGTATTCTTACATATTTTTTCGAGACAAAACTCTCCTGTGCGTTCTCCTTTGAGGCTACATGCTAAGACATACTCACAAGACCAATGCTTTTCATGTTACAACATGTTGTTTAGGAAAAATAAGATAATTTCGCACGATATGGGATTTCCTTAAAACGTGGTTTTCTGACAAATTTTGACGAAAGAAAATTCTCCTGTAGGTTCTCTTTTGAGGCTACACGTTTAGATGTACACGCCACACCAAGTCTTTTCGAGTTACAATGTGTTGTTTAGGAGATACAAGCTAATTTTTAAGATGCGTTATTTCTTCTCATAAACTTTAAGTGTTTCCAATAGGTACGTATTTGTCTTTATTCTGCAAAACTGTATTTCCTTATAACGTGGTATTCTTACATATTCTTTCGTGAGAAAACTCTCCTGTGCCTTCTCTTTTGAGGCTACACGCTTAGACATACACGCAACACCAAAGCTTTTGAGTTACAACATGTTGTTTAGGAAAAACAAGATAATTTCGCACGATGCGGGATTTCCTTAAAACTTGGTTTTCTGACAAATTTTGATGAAAGAAAATTCTCCTGTGGGTTCTCTTTTGAGGGTACACGTTTAGACATACACGCCACACCAAATCTTTTCGAGTTACAACGTGCTGTTTATGAGATACAAGCTAATTTTTTACGATGCATTTTTTATTCTCGTAAAGTTTGTTTCCAATAGGTACGTATTTGTCTTTACTCTGCAACACTGTATTTCCTTATAACGTGGTATTCCTACATATTCTTTCGAGAGAAAACTCTCCTGTGCTTTTTCTTTTGAGGCTACGTGCTTAGACATACACGCAAAACCAAAGCATTTTGTGTTACAATGTGTTGATTAGGAAAAACAAGATAAATTCGCACGATGCCGGATTTCCTTAAAACGTGGTTTTCTGACAAATTTTGACGAAAGAAAATTCTCCTGTGGGTTCTCTTTTGAGGCTACACGTTTAGACGTACAAGCCACTCCAAATCTTTTCGAGTTACAACGTGTTGTTTAGGAGATACAAACTAATTTTGTACGAGGCGTTAATTCTTCTCGTAAAGTGTTTCCAAAATGTACGTATTTGTCTTTACTTTGCAACACTGTATTTCCTTATAACGTGGTATTCTTACATATTCTTTTGAGAGAAAACTCTCCTTTGCCTTCTCTTTTGAGGCTACAAGCTTAGACATACACGCAACACCAAAGCTTTTCTAGTTACAACGTGTTCTTTAGGAAAAACAAGATAATTTCACACGATGCGGGATTTCCTTAAACGTGGTTTTCTGACAAATTTTGATGAAAGAAAATTCTCCTGTGGGTTCTCCTTTGAGGCTACACGTTTAGATGTACACGCCACACCAAATCTTTTCGAGTTACAAAGTGCTGTTTAAGAGATACAACCTAATTTTGTACGATGCGTTATTTCTTCTTGTAAAGTGTTTCCACTATGTATGTATTTGTCTTTACTCTGCCACACTGTATTTCCTTATAATGTGGTATTCTTATGTATTCTTTCGAGAGAATACTCTCCTGTGCCTCTTCTTTTTTGATGCTACTCGCTTAGACATACACGCAACAACAAAGCTTTTCGAGTTAAAATTTGTTGTTTAGGAAAAACAAGATAATTTCACACGATGCGTGATTTCCTTAAAACGTGGTTTTCTAAAAAAAATTTGAAGAACGAAAATTCTCCAGTGGGTTCTCATTTGAGGCTACACGTTTAGACGTACACGCCACACCAAATCTTTTCGAGTTACAACGTGTAGTTTAGGAGATACAAGCTAATTTTGTACGATGGGTTATTTCTTCTTGTAAAGTGTTTCCAATATGTACGTATTTGTCTTTACTCTGCAACACAGTATTTCCTTATAACGTGGTATTCTTACATATTCTTTCGAGAAAACTCTCCTGTGCCTTCTCTTTTGAGGCTACATGCTTAGACATACACGCAACACCAAAGCTTTTCGATTTATAACATGTTGTTTAGGAAAAATAAGATAATTTCGCACAATGCGGGATTTCTTTAAAACGTGGTTTCTGACAAATTTTGATGAATGAAAAATTTCCTGTGCGTTCTCTTTGAGGCTACACGTTTAGACGTACACGCCACACCAAATCTTTTCGAGTTACAACGTGCTGTTTAGGAGATACAAACTAATTTTGTACGATGCATTATTTCTTCTCGTATAGTTTAAGTGTTTCCAATATGTACGTATTTGTCTTTTCTCTACAACATTGTATTTCCTTATAACGTGTTATTCTTACATATTCTTTTGAGAGAAAACTCTCCTGTGCCTTCCCTTTTGAGGCTACACGCTTAGACATACACGCAATACGAAAGCTTTTCGAGTTACAACATGTTGTTTAGGAAAAACAAGATAATTTCGCCCGATGCTGGATTTCCTTAAAACGTGGTTTTCTGACAAATATTGACAAAAGAAAATTCTCCTGTGGGCTCTCTTTTGAGGCTACACGTTTAGACATACACGCCACACCAAATCTTTTCGAGTTACAACGTGTTGTTTAGGAGATACAACCTAATTTTGTAAGATGCGTTATTTCTTCTCGTAAAGTGTTTCCAGTACATACGTACTTCTCTTTACTCTGCAACACTGTATTTCCTTATAACGTGGTATTCTTACATATTCTTTTGAGAGAAAACTCTCCTGTGCCTTCTCTTTTGAAGCTACATGCTTAGACATACACACAACACCAAAGCGTTTCGGGTTACAACGTGTTGTTTAGGAAAAACAAGATAATTTCGCGCGAAGCTGGATTTCCTTAAAACGTGGTTTTCAGACAAATTTTGACAAAAGAAAATTCTCCTGTGGGTTCTCTTTTGAAGGCTACACGTTTAGACGTACATGCCACACGAAATCTTTTCGAGTTACAACGTGTTGTTTAGGAGATATCAGCTAATTTTTAAGATGCGTTATTTCTTCTCTTAAAGTGTTACCAATACATAAGTATTTGCCTTTACTCTGCAACACTGTATTTCCTTATAACGTGGTATTCTTACATATTCTTTCGAGAGAAAACTCTCCTGTGCCTTCTCTTTTGAGGCTACACGCTTAGACATACACGCAACACCAAAGATTTTTGAGTTACAACGTGTTGTTTAGGAAAAACAAGATAATTTCGCACAATGCGGGATTTCCTTATAACGTGGTTTTCTGACAAATTTTGACGAAAGAAAATTCTCCTGTGGGTTCTCTTTTGAGGCTACACGTTTAGACGTACACGCCACACCAAATCTTTTCGAGTTACAACGTGTTGTTTATGAGATACAAGCTAATTTTTTACGATGCATTTTTTATTCTCGTAAAGTCTAAGTGTTTCCAATAGGTACGTATTTGTCTTTACTCTGCAACACTGTATTTCCTTATAACGTGGTATTCTTACATATTCTTTCAAGAGAAAACTCTCCTGTGCCTTATCTTTTGAGGCTACATGCTTAGACATACACGCAACACCAAAGCTTTTCGAGTTACAACTTGTTGATTAGGAAAAACAAGATAATTTCGCACGATGCGGGATTTCATCAAAACTTTGTTTTGTGACAAATTTTGACGAAAGAAACTTCTCCTGTGTGTTCTCTTTTGAGGCTACACTTTTAGACGTACATGCCACACCAAATATTTTCGAGTAAAACGTGTTGTTTAGGAGTTACAAGCTAATTTTGTACGATGCGTTATTTCTTCTCGTAAAGTGTTTCCAATATATACATATTTGTCTTTACTCTGCAGCACTGTATTTAATAATAATGTGGTATTCTTACATATTCTTTCGAGAGAAAACTCTCCTGTGTGTTCTCTTTTGAAGCTACACGCTTAAATATACACGCAACACCAAAGCTTTTCGAGTTACAACTTGTTGTTTAGGAGATACAAGCTAATTTTTTACGATGCGTTATTTCTTCTCATAAAGTGTTTCCAACATGTACCTATATGTCTTTATTCTGCAACAGTGTATTTCCATATAACGTGGTATTCTTACATATTCTTTCGAGAGAAAACTCTGCTGTGACTTCTCTTTTGAGGCTGCACGCTTAGACATAGACAGAACACCAAAGCTTTTCGAGTTACAACGTGTTGTTTAGGAAAAACAAGATAATTTCGCATGTTGCGGGATTTCCTTAAAACGTGGTTTTCTGAAAAAAAATTGACGAAAGAAAATTCTCCTGTGGGTTCTCTTTTGAGGCTACACATTTAGACATACAAGCTACACCAAATCTTTTCAAGTTACAACGTGTAGTTTAGGAGATACAAGCTAATTTTTATGATGCGTTATTTCTTCTTGTAAAGTCTTTCCAATACGTACATGTTTGTCTTTACTCTGCAACACTGTATTTCCTTATAATGTGGTATTCTTACATATTCTTTCGAGAGAAAACTCTCCTGCGCCTTCTGTTTTGAGGCTACACGCTTAGACATACACGCAACACCAAAGCTTTTCGAGATACGATGTGTTGTTTAGGAAAAACAAGATAATTTCGCACGATTTGGGATTTCCTTAAAACGTGGTTTTCTGACAAATTTTGATGAAAGAAAATTCTCCTGTGATTTCTCCTTTGAGGCTACATATTTAAACGTACAGGCCACACCAAATCTTTTCGAGTTACAACGTGTTGTTTAGGAGATGCAAGCTAATTTTGTAAGATGCGTTATTTCTTCCAGTAAAGTGTTTCCAATACGTATTTATCTTTACTCTGCAATACTGTATATCCTTATAACGTGGTATTGTTACATATTCTTTCAAGAGAAAACTCTCATGTGCGATCTCTTTTGAGGCTACATGCTTAGATATACTCGCAACAGCAAAGCTTTTCCTGTTAAAACGTGTTGTTTAGGAAAAATAAGTTAATTTCGCACGATGCGGGATTTCCTTAAAACGTGGTTTTCTGACAAATTTTGACGAAAAAAAACAAAATTAGCTTGTATCTCCTAAACAACACGTTGTAACTCGAAAAGATTTGGTGTGGCGTGTACGTCTAAACGTGTAGCCTATAAAGAGAACCCACAGGAGAATTTTCTTTCGTCAAAATTGTCAGAAAACCACGTTTTAAGGAAATCCCCCATCCTGCGAAATTATCTTGTTTCTCCTAATCAACACGTTGTAATGCGAAAAGCTTTGGTGTTGCATGTATGTCAAAGCGTGTAGCCTCAAAGGAGAACGCACAGGTCAGTTTTCTATGGAAAGAATATGTAAGAATACCACTTTATTAGGAAACACAGTGTCTCAGAGCAAAGACAAATACGTACTCTATTGGAAACACTTTACGAAAAGAAATAACGCATCATACAAAATTAGCTTGTATCTCCAAAACAGCACGTTGTAACTCGAAAGGATTTGGTGGGGCGTGTACGTGTACACGTGTAGCCTCAAAACAGAACCCACAGGAGAATTTTCTTTCGTCAAAATTTTTCAAAAAACCACGTTTTAAGGAAAGTATCTTTTTTTTTCCTAATCAACATGTTGTAACGCTAAATGCTTTGGTGTTGCGTGTATGACTAAGTTTGTAGCCTCAAAAGAGAATGCACAAGAGAGTTTTCTATCGAAAGAATATGTAAGAATACCACCTTATAAGGAAATACAGTGGTGCAGAGTAAAGACAAATACGTACGTATTGGAAACACTTTATGAGAAGAAATAACGCATCGTACAAAATTAGCTTGTATCTCCTAAACTACACGTTGTAACTCGAAAAGCTTCGGTGTTGCGTGTATGTCTAAGCATGTAGCTTCAAAATAGAAGGTACAGGAGAGTTTCTCTCGAAAGAATATGTAAGAATACCACGTTATAAGGAAATACAGTGTTGCAGAGTAAAGAAAAATACATACGTATTGGAAACACTTTACGAGAAGAAATAACGCTTCTAACAAAATTAGCTTGTATCTCCTATACAACACGTTGTAACTCGAAAAGATTTGGTGTGTCGTGTACGTCTAAACGTGTAGCCTCAAAAGAGAACCAACAGGAGAATTTTCTTCCCTCAAAATTTGTCAGAAAACCACGTTTTATGGAAATCCCGCATCATGAGAAATTATCTTATTTTTCCTAATCAACATGTTGTAACACGAAATGCTTTGGTTTTGCCTGTATGCCTAAGCGTGTACCCTCAAAAGAGAAGGCACAGGAGAGTTTTCTCTCGAAAGAATATGTAAGAATACCACGTTATAAGAAAATACAATGTTGCAGAATAAAGACAAATACGTACGTATTGGAAACACTTTACGAGAAGAAATAAAGCATCATACAAAATTAGCTTGTATCTCCTAAACAACACGTTGCACCTCGAAAGGTTTTGGTGTGGCGTGTACGTCTAAATGTGTAGCCTCAAAAGAGAACCAACAGCAGAATTTTCTTTCGTCAAACTTTTTCAGAAAACCACGTTTTAAGGAAATCCCGCATCGTGCAAAATTATCTTATTTTTCCTTATCAACACGTTGTAACACGAAATGCTTTGGTTTTGCCTGTATGTCTAAGCATGTAGCCTCAAAAGAGAAGGCACAGGAGAGTTTTCTCTCGAAAGAATATGTAAGAATACCACGTTATAAGGAAATACAGTGTTGCAGAGTAAAGACAAATACATACGTATTGGAAACACTTTACGAGAAGAAATAAAGCATCCTACAAAATTAGCTTTTATCTCCTAAACAACAAGTTTTAACTCGAAAAGTTTTGGTGTGGCGTGTACGTCTAAACGTGTAGCCTCAAAAGAGAACCCACAGGAGAATTTTCTCTCGTCAAAATTTTTCAGAAAAGCACGTTTTAAGATAATCCAGCATCGTGTGAAACGATCTTGTTTTTCCGAAACAACACGTCGAAACTCGAAAAGCTTTGGTATTGCGTGTATGGGTAAGCGTGTAGCCTCAAAAGAGTAGGCACAGGAGAATTATCTCTCGAAAGAATATGTAAGCATACCACGTTAAAAGGAAATACAGTGTTGCAGAGTAAAGACAAATACGTACTTATTGGAAACACTTTAAGAGAAGAAATAACGCATCGTACAAAATTAGCTTGTATCTCCTAATCAACACGTTGTAACTCGAAAAGATTTGGTGTGGCGTGTACGTCTAAACGTGTAGCCTCAAAAGAGAACCCACAGGAGAATTTTCTTTCGTCAAAATTTGTCAGAAAACCAAGTTTGGAGAAAATCCCGCATCGTGGGAAATTATCCAGTTTTTCCTAAACAACACCTCGTAACTCGAAAAGCTTTCGTGTTGCGTGTCTGTCTAAGTGTGTAGCCTCAAAAGAGAAGGCACAGGAGAGTTTTCTCTCGAAAGAATATGCAAGAATACTACGTTATAAGGAAATACAGTGTTGCAGAGTAAAGACAAATACGTACTTATTGGAAACACTTTACGAGAAGAAATAGCGCATCGCAAAAATTAGATTGTATCTCCTAAACAACACGTTGTAACTCGAAAATATTTGTTGTGACGTGTACTTCTAAACGTGTAGCCTCAAAAGAGAAGCCAAGGAGAATTTTCTTTCATCAAAATTTGTCAGAAATCCACATTTTAAGGAAATCCCGCATAGTGCGAAATTATCTTGTTTTTCCTAAACAACATGTTGTAACTCGAAAAGCTGTGGTGTTGCGTGTATGTCTAAGCGTGTAGCCTCAAAATAGAACACTCAGGAGAGTTTTCTCTCGAAAGAATATGTAAGAATACCACCTTATAAGGAAATACAGTGTTGCAGAGTAAAGACAAATACGTACCTATTGGAAACACTTTACGAAGTGAAATAACACATCTTACAAAATTAGCTTGTATCTCCTAAACAGCACGTTGTAACTCGAAAAGCTTTGGTGTTGCATGTAGCTTTTCGAGTTACAACGTGTTGTTTAGGAAAAACAAGATAATTTCGCACGATGCGGGATTTCCTTAATACGTGGTTTTCTGACAAATTTTGACCAAAGAAAATTCTCCTATGACTTCTCCTTTCAGGCTACACGTTTAGACGTACAGGCCACACCAAATCTTTTTAAGTTACAACGTGTTGTTTAGGAGATACAAGCTAATTTTATATGATGCGTTATTTCTTCTCGTAAAGTTTTTCCAATACATAAGTATTTGTCTTTACTCTGCAACACTGTATTTCCTAATAACGTGGTATTCTTACATATTCTTTCGAGAAAAAACTCTCCTTTGCATTCTCCTTTGAGGCTACACGCTTACACATAGACGCAACACCAAAGCTTTTCGAGTTACAACGTGTTGTTTAGGAGATACAAGCTAATTTCTTACGATGCGTTATTTCTTCTCGTAAAGTTTTTCCAAGACGTAAGTATTTGTCTTTACTCTGCAACACTGTATTTCCTAATAACGTGGTATTCTTACATATTCTTTCGAGAAAAAACTCTCCTTTGCGTTCTCTTTTGAGGCTATACGCTTAGACATACACGCAGCACCAAAGCTTTTCAAGTTACAATGTGTTGTTTAGGAAAAACAAGATAATTTCGCACAATGCGGGATTTCCTTAAAAGGTGGTTTTCTGACAAAATTTAACGAACAAAAATTCTCCTGTGGGTTCTCTTTTGAGGCTACATGTTTAGACATACACACCACACCAAATCTTTCCGAGTTATATCGTGTTGTTTAGGAGATACATACTAATTTTGTACGATGCCTTATTTCTTCTCGTAAAGTTTAAGTGTTTCCAATAAGTACGTATTTGTCTTTACTCTGCAACACTGTATTTCCTTATAACGTGGTATTCTTACATATTCTTTCGAGAGAAAACTCTCCTGTGCGTTCTCTTTTGAGGCTACACGCTTAGACATACACGCAACACCAAAGCTTTTCGAGTTAAAACGTTTGGTTTAGAAAAAACAAGATAATTTCGCACTATGCGGGATTTCCTTAATACGTGGTTTTCTGACATATTTTGACCAAAGAAAATTCTCCTATGGGTTCTCTTTTCAGGCTACACGTTAAGACGTACAGGCCACACCAAATCTTTTTAAGTTACAACGTGTTGTTTAGGAGATACAAGCTAATTTCTTACGATGCGTTATTTCTTCTCGTAAAGTTTTTTCCAATACGTAAGTATTTGTCTTTACTCTGCAACACTGTATTTCCTAATAACGTGGTATTCTTACACATTCTTTCGAGAAAAAAACTCTCCTTTGCGTTGTCTTTTGAGGCTACATGCTTAGACATACACGCAACACCAAAGCTTTTCGAGTTAAAATGTTTTGTTTAGGAAAAACAAGATAATTTCGCACGATGCGGAATTTCCTTAATACGTGGTTTTCTGAAAAATTTTGAACAAAGAAAATTCTCCTATGGTTTCTCTTTTGAGGCTACACGTTTAGACGTACAGGCCACACCAAATCTTTTTAAGTTACAACGTGTTGTTTAGGAGATACAAGCTAATTTTGTACGATGCGTTATTTCTTCTCTTAAGTTTAAGTTTTTCCAATAAGTACGTATTTGTCTTTACTCTGCAACACTGTATTTCCTTATAACGTAATATTCTTACATATTCTTTTGAGAGAAAACTCTCCTGTGCGTTCTCTTTTGAGGCTACACGCTTAGACATACACGCAACACCAAAGCTTTTCGAGTTAAAACGTTTTGTTTAAGAAAAACAAGATAATTTCGCAGAATGCGGGATATCCTTAAAACGTGGTTTTCTGACAAATTTTGACAAAAGAAAATTTTCCTGTGGGTTCTCTTTTGAGGCTACACGTTTAGACATACACACCACACCAAATCTTATCGAGTTATAATGTGTTATTTAGGAGATACAAACTAATTTTGTAAGATGCCTTATTTCTTCTCGTAAGGTTTAAGTTTTTCCAATAAGTACGTATTTGTCTTTACTCTGCAACACTGTATTTCCTTATAACGTGGTATTCTTACATATTCTTTCGAGAGAAAACTCTCCTGTGTGTTCTCTTTTGAGGCTACACGCTTAGACATACACGCAACATGAAAGCTTTTCGAGTTAAAACGTTTGGTTTAGGAAAAACAAGATAATGTCGCACTATGAGGGATTTCCTTAATACATGGTTTTCTGACAAATTTTGACCAAAGAAAATTCTCCTATGGGTTCTCTTTTCAGGCTACACGTTTAGACGTACAGGCCACACCAAATCTTTTTATGTTACAACGTGTTGTTTAGGAGATACAAGCTAATTTCTTACGATGCGTTATTTCTTCTCGTAAAGTTTGTCCAAGACGTAAGTATTTGTCTTTACTCTGCAACACTGTATTTCCTAATAACGTGGTATTCTTACATATTCCTTTGAGAAAAAACTCTCCTTTGCGTTCTCTTTTGAGGCTACACGCTTAGACATACACCCAAAACCAAAGCTTTTCGAGTAACAACGTGTTGTTTAGGAAAAACAAGATATTTTTGCACGATGCGGGATTTCCTTAAAACGTGGTTTTCTGACAAATTTTGAAGAAAGAAAATACTCCTGTCGGTTCTCTTTTGAGGCTACACATTTAGATGTACACGCCACACCAAATCTTTTCGAGTTACAACGTGGTGTTTAGGAGAAACAAGGTAATTTTTCTACGATGCGTTATTTCTTCTCATAAAGTTTAAGTGTTTCCATTACGTACATATTTGCCTTTACTCTGCAACACTGTATTTCCTTATAACGTGGTATTCTTGCATATTCTTTCGAGAGAAAACTCTCCTGTGCGTTCTCCTTTGAGGCTATATGCTTAGACATTCACGCAACACCAAAGCTTTTCGAGTTACAATGTGTTGTTTAGGAAAAACAAGATAATTTCGCACGATGCGGGATTTCCTTAAAACGTGGTTTTCTGACAAATTTTGACGAAATAAAACGCTCCTGTGGGTACTCTTTTGAGGCTACACGTTTAGACGTACAAGCCACACCAAATCTTTTCAAGTTACAACGTGTTGTTTAGGAGATACAAGCTAATTTTGTACGACGCGTTATTTCTTCTCGTAAAGTTTAAGTTTTTCCAATAAGTACGTATTTGTCTTTACTCTGCAACACTGTATTTCCTTATAACGTGGTATTCTTACATATTCTTTCGAGAGAAAACTCTCCTGTGCGTTCTCTTTTGAGGCTACACGCTTAGACATACACGCAACACCAAAGCATTTCGAGTTAAAACGTTTTGTTTAGGAAAAACAAGATAATTTCGCACGATGCGGGATTTCCTTAATAAGTGGTTTTCTGACAAATTTTGACCAAAGAAAATTCTCCTATGGCTTCTCTTTTCAGGCTACACGTTTAGACGTACAGGCCACACCAAATCTTTTTAAGTTGCAACGTGTTGTTTAGTAGATACAAGCTAATTTTGTACGATGCATTATTTCTTCTCGTAAAGTTTTTCCAATACATAAGTATTTGTCTTTACTCTGCAACACTGTATTTCCTAATAACGTGGTATTCTTACATATTCTTTCGAGAAAAAACTCTCCTTTGCGTTCTCCTTTGAGGCTACACGCTTACACATAGACGCAACACCAAAGCTTTTCGAGTTACAACGTGTTGTTTAGGAGATACAAGCTAATTTCTTACGATGCGTTATTTCTTCTCTTAAGTTTAAGTTTTTCCAATAAGTAAGTATTTGTCTTTACTCTGCAACACTGTATTTCCTTATAACGTGGTTTTCTTACATATTCTTTCGAGAGAAAACTCTCCTGGGCATTCTCCTTTGAGGTTACAGGCTTAGACATACACGCAACACGAAAGCTTTTCGAGTTAAAACGTTTGGTTTAGGAAAAACAAGATAATGTCGCACTATGAGGGATTTCCTTAATACATGGTTTTCTGACAAATTTTGACCAAAGAAAATTCTCCTATGGGTTCTCTTTTCAGGCTACACATTTAGACGTACAGGCCACACCAAATCTTTTTATGTTACAACGTGTTGTTTAGGAGATACAAGCTAATTTCTTACGATGCGTTATTTCTTCTCGTAAAGTTTGTCCAAGACGTAAGTATTTGTCTTTACTCTGCAACACTGTATTTCCTAATAACGTGGTATTCTTACATATTCCTTTGAGAAAAAACTCTCCTTTGCGTTCTCTTTTGAGGCTACACGCTTAGACATACACCCAAAACCAAAGCTTTTCGAGTTACAAAGTGTTGTTTAGGAAAAACAAGATATTTTTGCACGATGCGGGATTTCCTTAAAACGTGGTTTTCTGACAAATTTTGACGAAAGAAAATACTCCTGTCGGTTCTCTTTTGAGGCTACACATTTAGACGTACACGCCACACCAAATCTTTTCGAGTTACAACGTGGTGTTTAGGAGAAACAAGGTAATTTTTCTACGATGCGTTATTTCTTCTCATAAAGTTTAAGTGTTTCCATTACGTACATATTTGCCTTTACTCTGCAACACTGTATTTCCTTACAACGTGGTATTCTTGCATATTCTTTCGAGAGAAAACTCTCCTGTGCGTTCTCCTTTGAGGCTATATGCTTAGACATTCACGCAATACCAAAGCTTTTCGAGTTACAATGTGTTGTTTAGGAAAAACAAGATAATTTCGCACGATGCGGGATTTCCTTAAAACATGGTTTTCTGACAAATTTTGACGAAATAAAACGCTCCTGTGGGTACTCTTTTGAGGCTACACGTTTAGACGTACAAGCCACACCAAATCTTTTCAAGTTACAACGTGTTGTTTAGGAGATACAAGCTAATTTTGTACGACGCGTTATTTCTTCTCGTAAAGTTTAAGTTTTTCCAATAAGTACGTATTTGTCTTTACTCTGCAACACTGTATTTCCTTATAACGTGGTATTCTTACATATTCTTTCGAGAGAAAACTCTCCTGTGCGTTCTCTTTTGAGGCTACACGCTTAGACATACACGCAACACCAAAGCATTTCGAGTTAAAACGTTTTGTTTAGGAAAAACAAGATAATTTCGCACGATGCGGGATTTCCTTAATAAGTGGTTTTCTGACAAATTTTGACCAAAGAAAATTCTCCTATGGCTTCTCTTTTCAGGCTACACGTTTAGACGTACAGGCCACACCAAATCTTTTTAAGTTGCAACGTGTTGTTTAGTAGATACAAGCTAATTTTGTACGATGCGTTATTTCTTCTCGTAAAGTTTTTCCAATACATAAGTATTTGTCTTTACTCTGCAACACTGTATTTCCTAATAACGTGGTATTCTTACATATTCTTTCGAGAAAAAACTCTCCTTTGCGTTCTCCTTTGAGGCTACACGCTTACACATAGACGCAACACCAAAGCTTTTCGAGTTACAACGTGTTGTTTAGGAGATACAAGCTAATTTCTTACGATGCGTTATTTCTTCTCTTAAGTTTAAGTTTTTCCAATAAGTAAGTATTTGTCTTTACTCTGCAACACTGTATTTCCTTATAACGTGGTTTTCTTACATATTCTTTCGAGAGAAAACTCTCCTGGGCATTCTCCTTTGAGGTTACAGGCTTAGACATACACGCAACACGAAAGCTTTTCGAGTTAAAACGTTTGGTTTAGGAAAAACAAGATAATGTCGCACTATGAGGGATTTCCTTAATACATGGTTTTCTGACAAATTTTGACCAAAGAAAATTCTCCTATGGGTTCTCTTTTCAGGCTACACGTTTAGACGTACAGGCCACACCAAATCTTTTTATGTTACAACGTGTTGTTTAGGAGATACAAGCTAATTTCTTACGATACGTTATTTCTTCTCGTAAAGTTTGTCCAAGACGTAAGTATTTGTCTTTACTCTGCAACACTGTATTTCCTAATAACGTGGTATTCTTACATATTCCTTTGAGAAAAAACTCTCCTTTGCGTTCTCTTTTGAGGCTACACGCTTAGACATACACCCAAAACCAAAGCTTTTCGAGTTACAACGTGTTGTTTAGGAAAAACAAGATATTTTTGCACGATGCGGGATTTCCTTAAAACGTGGTTTTCTGACAAATTTTGACGAAAGAAAATACTCCTGTCGGTTCTCTTTTGAGGCTACATATTTAGACGTACACGCCACACCAAATCTTTTCGAGTTACAACGTGGTGTTTAGGAGAAACAAGGTAATTTTTCTACGATGCGTTATTTCTTCTCATAAAGTTTAAGTGTTTCCATTACGTACATATTTGCCTTTACTCTGCAACACTGTATTTCCTTACAACGTGGTATTCTTGCATATTTTTTCGAGAGAAAACTCTCCTGTGCGTTCTCCTTTGAGGCTATATGCTTAGACATTCACGCAACACCAAAGCTTTTCGAGTTACAATGTGTTGTTTAGGAAAAACAAGATAATTTCGCACGATGCAGGATTTCCTTAAAACGTGGTTTTCTGACAAATTTTGACGAAATAAAACGCTCCTGTGGGTACTCTTTTGAGGCTACACGTTTAGACGTACAAGCCACACCAAATCTTTTCAAGTTACAACGTGTTGTTTAGGAGATACAAGCTAATTTTGTACGACGCGTTATTTCTTCTCGTAAAGTTTAAGTTTTTCCAATAAGTACGTATTTGTCTTTACTCTGCAACACTGTATTTCCTTATAACGTGGTATTCTTACATATTCTTTCGAAAGAAAACTCTCCTGTGCGTTCTCTTTTGAGGCTACACGCTTAGACATACACGCAACACCAAAGCATTTCGAGTTAAAACGTTTTGTTTAGGAAAAACAAGATAATTTCGCACGATGCGGGATTTCCTTAATAAGTGGTTTTCTGACAAATTTTGACCAAAGAAAATTCTCCTATGGCTTCTCTTTTCAGGCTACACGTTTAGACGTACAGGCCACACCAAATCTTTTTAAGTTGCAACGTGTTGTTTAGTAGATACAAGCTAATTTTGTACGATGCGTTATTTCTTCTCGTAAAGTTTTTCCAATACATAAGTATTTGTCTTTACTCTGCAACACTGTATTTCCTAATAACGTGGTATTCTTACATATTCTTTCGAGAAAAAACTCTCCTTTGCGTTCTCCTTTGAGGCTACACGCTTACACATAGACGCAACACCAAAGCTTTTCGAGTTACAACGTGTTGTTTAGGAGATACAAGCTAATTTCTTACGATGCGTTATTTCTTCTCTTAAGTTTAAGTTTTTCCAATAAGTAAGTATTTGTCTTTACTCTGCAACACTGTATTTCCTTATAACGTGGTTTTCTTACATATTCTTTCGAGAGAAAACTCTCCTGGGCATTCTCCTTTGAGGTTACAGGCTTAGACATACACGCAACACGAAAGCTTTTCGAGTTAAAACGTTTGGTTTAGGAAAAACAAGATAATGTCGCACTATGAGGGATTTCCTTAATACATGGTTTTCTGACAAATTTTGACCAAAGAAAATTCTCCTATGGGTTCTCTTTTCAGGCTACACGTTTAGACGTACAGGCCACACCAAATCTTTTTATGTTACAACGTGTTGTTTAGGAGATACAAGCTAATTTCTTACGATGCGTTATTTCTTCTCGTAAAGTTTGTCCAAGACGTAAGTATTTGTCTTTACTCTGCAACACTGTATTTCCTAATAACGTGGTATTCTTACATATTCCTTTGAGAAAAAACTCTCCTTTGCGTTCTCTTTTGAGGCTACACGCTTAGACATACACCCAAAACCAAAGCTTTTCGAGTTACAACGTGTTGTTTAGGAAAAACAAGATATTTTTGCACGATGCGGGATTTCCTTAAAACGTGGTTTTCTGACAAATTTTGACGAAAGAAAATACTCCTGTCGGTTCTCTTTTGAGGCTACACATTTAGACGTACACGCCACACCAAATCTTTTCGAGTTACAACGTGGTGTTTAGGAGAAACAAGGTAATTTTTCTACGATGCGTTATTTCTTCTCATAAAGTTTAAGTGTTTCCATTACGTACATATTTGCCTTTACTCTGCAACACTGTATTTCCTTATAACGTGGTATTCTTGAATATTCTTTCGAGAGAAAACTCTCCTGTGCGTTCTCCTTTGAGGCTATATGCTTAGACATTCACGCAACACCAAAGCTTTTCGAGTTACAATGTGTTGTTTAGGAAAAACAAGATAATTTCGCACGATGCGGGATTTCCTTAAAACGTGGTTTTCTGACAAATTTTGACGAAATAAAACGCTCCTGTGGGTACTCTTTTGAGGCTACACGTTTAGACGAACAAGCCACACCAAATCTTTTCAAGTTACAACGTGTTGTTTAGGAGATACAAGCTAATTTTGTACGACGCGTTATTTCTTCTCGTAAAGTTTAAGTTTTTCCAATAAGTACGTATTTGTCTTTACTCTGCAACACTGTATTTCCTTATAACGTGGTATTCTTACATATTCTTTCGAGAGAAAACTCTCCTGTGCGTTCTCTTTTGAGGCTACACGCTTAGACATACACGCAACACCAAAGCATTTCGAGTTAAAACGTTTTGTTTAGGAAAAACAAGATAATTTCGCACGATGCGGGATTTCCTTAATAAGTGGTTTTCTGACAAATTTTGACCAAAGAAAATTCTCCTATGGCTTCTCTTTTCAGGCTACACGTTTAGACGTACAGGCCACACCAAATCTTTTTAAGTTGCAACGTGTTGTTTAGTAGATACAAGCTAATTTTGTACGATGCGTTATTTCTTCTCGTAAAGTTTTTCCAATACATAAGTATTTGTCTTTACTCTGCAACACTGTATTTCCTAATAACGTGGTATTCTTACATATTCTTTCGAGAAAAAACTCTCCTTTGCGTTCTCCTTTGAGGCTACACGCTTACACATAGACGCAACACCAAAGCTTTTCGAGTTACAACGTGTTGTTTAGGAGATACAAGCTAATTTCTTACGATGCGTTATTTCTTCTCTTAAGTTTAAGTTTTTCCAATAAGTAAGTATTTGTCTTTACTCTGCAACACTGTATTTCCTTATAACGTGGTTTTCTTACATATTCTTTCGAGAGAAAACTCTCCTGGGCATTCTCCTTTGAGGTTACAGGCTTAGACATACACGCAACACGAAAGCTTTTCGAGTTAAAACGTTTGGTTTAGGAAAAACAAGATAATGTCGCACTATGAGGGATTTCCTTAATACATGGTTTTCTGACAAATTTTGACCAAAGAAAATTCTCCTATGGGTTCTCTTTTCAGGCTACACGTTTAGACGTACAGGCCACACCAAATCTTTTTATGTTACAACGTGTTGTTTAGGAGATACAAGCTAATTTCTTACGATGCGTTATTTCTTCTCGTAAAGTTTGTCCAAGACGTAAGTATTTGTCTTTACTCTGCAACACTGTATTTCCTAATAACGTGGTATTCTTACATATTCCTTTGAGAAAAAACTCTCCTTTGCGTTCTCTTTTGAGGCTACACGCTTAGACATACACCCAAAACCAAAGCTTTTCGAGTTACAAAGTGTTGTTTAGGAAAAACAAGATATTTTTGCACGATGCGGGATTTCCTTAAAACGTGGTTTTCTGACAAATTTTGACGAAAGAAAATACTCCTGTCGGTTCTCTTTTGAGGCTACACATTTAGACGTACACGCCACACCAAATCTTTTCGAGTTACAACGTGGTGTTTAGGAGAAACAAGGTAATTTTTCTACGATGCGTTATTTCTTCTCATAAAGTTTAAGTGTTTCCATTACGTACATATTTGCCTTTACTCTGCAACACTGTATTTCCTTACAACGTGGTATTCTTGCATATTCTTTCGAGAGAAAACTCTCCTGTGCGTTCTCCTTTGAGGCTATATGCTTAGACATTCACGCAACACCAAAGCTTTTCGAGTTACAATGTGTTGTTTAGGAAAAACAAGATAATTTCGCACGATGCGGGATTTCCTTAAAACGTGGTTTTCTGACAAATTTTGACGAAATAAAACGCTCCTGTGGGTACTCTTTTGAGGCTACACGTTTAGACGAACAAGCCACACCAAATCTTTTCAAGTTACAACGTGTTGTTTAGGAGATACAAGCTAATTTTGTATGACGCGTTATTTCTTCTCGTAAAGTTTAAGTTTTTCCAATAAGTACGTATTTGTCTTTACTCTGCAACACTGTATTTCCTTATAACGTGGTATTCTTACATATTCTTTCGAGAGAAAACTCTCCTGTGCGTTCTCTTTTGAGGCTACACGCTTAGACATACACGCAACACCAAAGCATTTCGAGTTAAAACGTTTTGTTTAGGAAAAACAAGATAATTTCGCACGATGCGGGATTTCCTTAATAAGTGGTTTTCTGACAAATTTTGACCAAAGAAAATTCTCCTATGGCTTCTCTTTTCAGGCTACACGTTTAGACGTACAGGCCACACCAAATCTTTTTAAGTTGCAACGTGTTGTTTAGTAGATACAAGCTAATTTTGTACGATGCGTTATTTCTTCTCGTAAAGTTTTTCCAATACATAAGTATTTGTCTTTACTCTGCAACACTGTATTTCCTAATAACGTGGTATTCTTACATATTCTTTCGAGAAAAAACTCTCCTTTGCGTTCTCCTTTGAGGCTACACGCTTACACATAGACGCAACACCAAAGCTTTTCGAGTTACAACGTGTTGTTTAGGAGATACAAGCTAATTTCTTACGATGCGTTATTTCTTCTCTTAAGTTTAAGTTTTTCCAATAAGTAAGTATTTGTCTTTACTCTGCAACACTGTATTTCCTTATAACGTGGTTTTCTTACATATTCTTTCGAGAGAAAACTCTCCTGGGCATTCTCCTTTGAGGTTACAGGCTTAGACATACACGCAACACGAAAGCTTTTCGAGTTAAAACGTTTGGTTTAGGAAAAACAAGATAATGTCGCACTATGAGGGATTTCCTTAATACATGGTTTTCTGACAAATTTTGACCAAAGAAAATTCTCCTATGGGTTCTCTTTTCAGGCTACACGTTTAGACGTACAGGCCACACCAAATCTTTTTATGTTACAACGTGTTGTTTAGGAGATACAAGCTAATTTCTTACGATACGTTATTTCTTCTCGTAAAGTTTGTCCAAGACGTAAGTATTTGTCTTTACTCTGCAACACTGTATTTCCTAATAACGTGGTATTCTTACATATTCCTTTGAGAAAAAACTCTCCTTTGCGTTCTCTTTTGAGGCTACACGCTTAGACATACACCCAAAACCAAAGCTTTTCGAGTTACAACGTGTTGTTTAGGAAAAATAGATATTTTTGCACGATGCGGGATTTCCTTAAAACGTGGTTTTCTGACAAATTTTGACGAAAGAAAATACTCCTGTCGGTTCTCTTTTGAGGCTACACATTTAGACGTACACGCCACACCAAATCTTTTCGAGTTACAACGTGGTGTTTAGGAGAAACAAGGTAATTTTTCTACGATGCGTTATTTCTTCTCATAAAGTTTAAGTGTTTCCATTACGTACATATTTGCCTTTACTCTGCAACACTGTATTTCCTTACAACGTGGTATTCTTGCATATTCTTTCGAGAGAAAACTCTCCTGTGCGTTCTCCTTTGAGGCTATATGCTTAGACATTCACGCAACACCAAAGCTTTTCGAGTTACAATGTGTTGTTTAGGAAAAACAAGATAATTTCGCACGATGCGGGATTTCCTTAAAACGTGGTTTTCTGACAAATTTTGACGAAATAAAACGCTCCTGTGGGTACTCTTTTGAGGCTACACGTTTAGACGTACAAGCCACACCAAATCTTTTCAAGTTACAACGTGTTGTTTAGGAGATACAAGCTAATTTTGTACGACGCGTTATTTCTTCTCGTAAAGTTTAAGTTTTTCCAATAAGTACGTATTTGTCTTTACTCTGCAACACTGTATTTCCTTATAACGTGGTATTCTTACATATTCTTTCGAGAGAAAACTCTCCTGTGCGTTCTCTTTTGAGGCTACACGCTTAGACATACACGCAACACCAAAGCATTTCGAGTTAAAACGTTTTGTTTAGGAAAAACAAGATAATTTCGCACGATGCGGGATTTCCTTAATAAGTGGTTTTCTGACAAATTTTGACCAAAGAAAATTCTCCTATGGCTTCTCTTTTCAGGCTACACGTTTAGACGTACAGGCCACACCAAATCTTTTTAAGTTGCAACGTGTTGTTTAGTAGATACAAGCTAATTTTGTACGATGCGTTATTTCTTCTCGTAAAGTTTTTCCAATACATAAGTATTTGTCTTTACTCTGCAACACTGTATTTCCTAATAACGTGGTATTCTTACATATTCTTTCGAGAAAAAACTCTCCTTTGCGTTCTCCTTTGAGGCTACACGCTTACACATAGACGCAACACCAAAGCTTTTCGAGTTACAACGTGTTGTTTAGGAGATACAAGCTAATTTCTTACGATGCGTTATTTCTTCTCTTAAGTTTAAGTTTTTCCAATAAGTAAGTATTTGTCTTTACTCTGCAACACTGTATTTCCTTATAACGTGGTTTTCTTACATATTCTTTCGAGAGAAAACTCTCCTGGGCATTCTCCTTTGAGGTTACAGGCTTAGACATACACGCAACACGAAAGCTTTTCGAGTTAAAACGTTTGGTTTAGGAAAAACAAGATAATGTCGCACTATGAGGGATTTCCTTAATACATGGTTTTCTGACAAATTTTGACCAAAGAAAATTCTCCTATGGGTTCTCTTTTCAGGCTACACGTTTAGACGTACAGGCCACACCAAATCTTTTTATGTTACAACGTGTTGTTTAGGAGATACAAGCTAATTTCTTACGATGCGTTATTTCTTCTCGTAAAGTTTGTCCAAGACGTAAGTATTTGTCTTTACTCTGCAACACTGTATTTCCTAATAACGTGGTATTCTTACATATTCCTTTGAGAAAAAACTCTCCTTTGCGTTCTCTTTTGAGGCTACACGCTTAGACATACACCCAAAACCAAAGCTTTTCGAGTTACAACGTGTTGTTTAGGAAAAACAAGATATTTTTGCACGATGCGGGATTTCCTTAAAACGTGGTTTTCTGACAAATTTTGACGAAAGAAAATACTCCTGTCGGTTCTCTTTTGAGGCTACACATTTAGACGTACACGCCACACCAAATCTTTTCGAGTTACAACGTGGTGTTTAGGAGAAACAAGGTAATTTTTCTACGATGCGTTATTTCTTCTCATAAAGTTTAAGTGTTTCCATTACGTACATATTTGCCTTTACTCTGCAACACTGTATTTCCTTATAACGTGGTATTCTTGCATATTCTTTCGAGAGAAAACTCTCCTGTGCGTTCTCCTTTGAGGCTATATGCTTAGACATTCACGCAACACCAAAGCTTTTCGAGTTACAATGTGTTGTTTAGGAAAAACAAGATAATTTCGCACGATGCGGGATTTCCTTAAAACGTGGTTTTCTGACAAATTTTGACGAAATAAAACGCTCCTGTGGGTACTCTTTTGAGGCTACACGTTTAGACGAACAAGCCACACCAAATCTTTTCAAGTTACAACGTGTTGTTTAGGAGATACAAGCTAATTTTGTACGACGCGTTATTTCTTCTCGTAAAGTTTAAGTTTTTCCAATAAGTACGTATTTGTCTTTACTCTGCAACACTGTATTTCCTTATAACGTGGTATTCTTACATATTCTTTCGAGAGAAAACTCTCCTGTGCGTTCTCTTTTGAGGCTACACGCTTAGACATACACGCAACACCAAAGCATTTCGAGTTAAAACGTTTTGTTTAGGAAAAACAAGATAATTTCGCACGATGCGGGATTTCCTTAATAAGTGGTTTTCTGACAAATTTTGACCAAAGAAAATTCTCCTATGGCTTCTCTTTTCAGGCTACACGTTTAGACGTACAGGCCACACCAAATCTTTTTAAGTTGCAACGTGTTGTTTAGTAGATACAAGCTAATTTTGTACGATGCGTTATTTCTTCTCGTAAAGTTTTTCCAATACATAAGTATTTGTCTTTACTCTGCAACACTGTATTTCCTAATAACGTGGTATTCTTACATATTCTTTCGAGAAAAAACTCTCCTTTGCGTTCTCCTTTGAGGCTACACGCTTACACATAGACGCAACACCAAAGCTTTTCGAGTTACAACGTGTTGTTTAGGAGATACAAGCTAATTTCTTACGATGCGTTATTTCTTCTCTTAAGTTTAAGTTTTTCCAATAAGTAAGTATTTGTCTTTACTCTGCAACACTGTATTTCCTTATAACGTGGTTTTCTTACATATTCTTTCGAGGGAAAACTCTCCTGGGCATTCTCCTTTGAGGTTACAGGCTTAGACATACACGCAACACGAAAGCTTTTCGAGTTAAAACGTTTGGTTTAGGAAAAACAAGATAATGTCGCACTATGAGGGATTTCCTTAATACATGGTTTTCTGACAAATTTTGACCAAAGAAAATTCTCCTATGGGTTCTCTTTTCAGGCTACACGTTTAGACGTACAGGCCACACCAAATCTTTTTATGTTACAACGTGTTGTTTAGGAGATACAAGCTAATTTCTTACGATGCGTTATTTCTTCTCGTAAAGTTTGTCCAAGACGTAAGTATTTGTCTTTACTCTGCAACACTGTATTTCCTAATAACGTGGTATTCTTACATATTCCTTTGAGAAAAAACTCTCCTTTGCGTTCTCTTTTGAGGCTACACGCTTAGACATACACCCAAAACCAAAGCTTTTCGAGTTACAAAGTGTTGTTTAGGAAAAACAAGATATTTTTGCACGATGCGGGATTTCCTTAAAACGTGGTTTTCTGACAAATTTTGACGAAAGAAAATACTCCTGTCGGTTCTCTTTTGAGGCTACACATTTAGACGTACACGCCACACCAAATCTTTTCGAGTTACAACGTGGTGTTTAGGAGAAACAAGGTAATTTTTCTACGATGCGTTATTTCTTCTCATAAAGTTTAAGTGTTTCCATTACGTACATATTTGCCTTTACTCTGCAACACTGTATTTCCTTATAACGTGGTATTCTTGCATATTCTTTCGAGAGAAAACTCTCCTGTGCGTTCTCCTTTGAGGCTATATGCTTAGACATTCACGCAACACCAAAGCTTTTCGAGTTACAATGTGTTGTTTAGGAAAAACAAGATAATTTCGCACGATGCGGGATTTCCTTAAAACGTGGTTTTCTGACAAATTTTGACGAAATAAAACGCTCCTGTGGGTACTCTTTTGAGGCTACACGTTTAGACGAACAAGCCACACCAAATCTTTTCAAGTTACAACGTGTTGTTTAGGAGATACAAGCTAATTTTGTACGACGCGTTATTTCTTCTCGTAAAGTTTAAGTTTTTCCAATAAGTACGTATTTGTCTTTACTCTGCAACACTGTATTTCCTTATAACGTGGTATTCTTACATATTCTTTCGAGAGAAAACTCTCCTGTGCGTTCTCTTTTGAGGCTACACGCTTAGACATACACGCAACACCAAAGCATTTCGAGTTAAAACGTTTTGTTTAGGAAAAACAAGATAATTTCGCACGATGCGGGATTTCCTTAATAAGTGGTTTTCTGACAAATTTTGACCAAAGAAAATTCTCCTATGGCTTCTCTTTTCAGGCTACACGTTTAGACGTACAGGCCACACCAAATCTTTTTAAGTTGCAACGTGTTGTTTAGTAGATACAAGCTAATTTTGTACGATGCGTTATTTCTTCTCGTAAAGTTTTTCCAATACATAAGTATTTGTCTTTACTCTGCAACACTGTATTTCCTAATAACGTGGTATTCTTACATATTCTTTCGAGAAAAAACTCTCCTTTGCGTTCTCCTTTGAGGCTACACGCTTACACATAGACGCAACACCAAAGCTTTTCGAGTTACAACGTGTTGTTTAGGAGATACAAGCTAATTTCTTACGATGCGTTATTTCTTCTCTTAAGTTTAAGTTTTTCCAATAAGTAAGTATTTGTCTTTACTCTGCAACACTGTATTTCCTTATAACGTGGTTTTCTTACATATTCTTTCGAGGGAAAACTCTCCTGGGCATTCTCCTTTGAGGTTACAGGCTTAGACATACACGCAACACGAAAGCTTTTCGAGTTAAAACGTTTGGTTTAGGAAAAACAAGATAATGTCGCACTATGAGGGATTTCCTTAATACATGGTTTTCTGACAAATTTTGACCAAAGAAAATTCTCCTATGGGTTCTCTTTTCAGGCTACACGTTTAGACGTACAGGCCACACCAAATCTTTTTATGTTACAACGTGTTGTTTAGGAGATACAAGCTAATTTCTTACGATGCGTTATTTCTTCTCGTAAAGTTTGTCCAAGACGTAAGTATTTGTCTTTACTCTGCAACACTGTATTTCCTAATAACGTGGTATTCTTACATATTCCTTTGAGAAAAAAACTCTCCTTTGCGTTCTCTTTTGAGGCTACACGCTTAGACATACACCCAAAACCAAAGCTTTTCGAGTTACAACGTGTTGTTTAGGAAAAACAAGATATTTTTGCACGATGCGGGATTTCCTTAAAACGTGGTTTTCTGACAAATTTTGACGAAAGAAAATACTCCTGTCGGTTCTCTTTTGAGGCTACACATTTAGACGTACACGCCACACCAAATCTTTTCGAGTTACAACGTGGTGTTTAGGAGAAACAAGGTAATTTTTCTACGATGCGTTATTTCTTCTCATAAAGTTTAAGTGTTTCCATTACGTACATATTTGCCTTTACTCTGCAACACTGTATTTCCTTACAACGTGGTATTCTTGCATATTCTTTCGAGAGAAAACTCTCCTGTGCGTTCTCCTTTGAGGCTATATGCTTAGACATTCACGCAACACCAAAGCTTTCGAGTTACAATGTGTTGTTTAGGAAAAACAAGATAATTTCGCACGATGCAGGATTTCCTTAAAACGTGGTTTTCTGACAAATTTTGACGAAATAAAACGCTCCTGTGGGTACTCTTTTGAGGCTACACGTTTAGACGTACAAGCCACACCAAATCTTTTCAAGTTACAACGTGTTGTTTAGGAGATACAAGCTAATTTTGTACGACGCGTTATTTCTTCTCGTAAAGTTTAAGTTTTTCCAATAAGTACGTATTTGTCTTTACTCTGCAACACTGTATTTCCTTATAACGTGGTATTCTTACATATTCTTTCGAGAGAAAACTCTCCTGTGCGTTCTCTTTTGAGGCTACACGCTTAGACATACACGCAACACCAAAGCATTTCGAGTTAAAACGTTTTGTTTAGGAAAAACAAGATAATTTCGCACGATGCGGGATTTCCTTAATAAGTGGTTTTCTGACAAATTTTGACCAAAGAAAATTCTCCTATGGCTTCTCTTTTCAGGCTACACGTTTAGACGTACAGGCCACACCAAATCTTTTTAAGTTGCAACGTGTTGTTTAGTAGATACAAGCTAATTTTGTACGATGCGTTATTTCTTCTCGTAAAGTTTTTCCAATACATAAGTATTTGTCTTTACTCTGCAACACTGTATTTCCTAATAACGTGGTATTCTTACATATTCTTTCGAGAAAAAACTCTCCTTTGCGTTCTCCTTTGAGGCTACACGCTTACACATAGACGCAACACCAAAGCTTTTCGAGTTACAACGTGTTGTTTAGGAGATACAAGCTAATTTCTTACGATGCGTTATTTCTTCTCTTAAGTTTAAGTTTTTCCAATAAGTAAGTATTTGTCTTTACTCTGCAACACTGTATTTCCTTATAACGTGGTTTTCTTACATATTCTTTCGAGAGAAAACTCTCCTGGGCATTCTCCTTTGAGGTTACAGGCTTAGACATACACGCAACACGAAAGCTTTTCGAGTTAAAACGTTTGGTTTAGGAAAAACAAGATAATGTCGCACTATGAGGGATTTCCTTAATACATGGTTTTCTGACAAATTTTGACCAAAGAAAATTCTCCTATGGGTTCTCTTTTCAGGCTACACGTTTAGACGTACAGGCCACACCAAATCTTTTTATGTTACAACGTGTTGTTTAGGAGATACAAGCTAATTTCTTACGATGCGTTATTTCTTCTCGTAAAGTTTGTCCAAGACGTAAGTATTTGTCTTTACTCTGCAACACTGTATTTCCTAATAACGTGGTATTCTTACATATTCCTTTGAGAAAAAACTCTCCTTTGCGTTCTCTTTTGAGGCTACACGCTTAGACATACACCCAAAACCAAAGCTTTTCGAGTTACAAAGTGTTGTTTAGGAAAAACAAGATATTTTTGCACGATGCGGGATTTCCTTAAAACGTGGTTTTCTGACAAATTTTGACGAAAGAAAATACTCCTGTCGGTTCTCTTTTGAGGCTACACATTTAGACGTACACGCCACACCAAATCTTTTCGAGTTACAACGTGGTGTTTAGGAGAAACAAGGTAATTTTTCTACGATGCGTTATTTCTTCTCATAAAGTTTAAGTGTTTCCATTACGTACATATTTGCCTTTACTCTGCAACACTGTATTTCCTTATAACGTGGTATTCTTGCATATTCTTTCGAGAGAAAACTCTCCTGTGCGTTCTCCTTTGAGGCTATATGCTTAGACATTCACGCAACACCAAAGCTTTTCGAGTTACAATGTGTTGTTTAGGAAAAACAAGATAATTTCGCACGATGCAGGATTTCCTTAAAACGTGGTTTTCTGACAAATTTTGACGAAATAAAACGCTCCTGTGGGTACTCTTTTGAGGCTACACGTTTAGACGTACAAGCCACACCAAATCTTTTCAAGTTACAACGTGTTGTTTAGGAGATACAAGCTAATTTTGTACGACGCGTTATTTCTTCTCGTAAAGTTTAAGTTTTTCCAATAAGTACGTATTTGTCTTTACTCTGCAACACTGTATTTCCTTATAACGTGGTATTCTTACATATTCTTTCGAGAGAAAACTCTCCTGTGCGTTCTCTTTTGAGGCTACACGCTTAGACATACACGCAACACCAAAGCATTTCGAGTTAAAACGTTTTGTTTAGGAAAAACAAGATAATTTTGCACGATGCGGGATTTCCTTAATAAGTGGTTTTCTGACAAATTTTGACCAAAGAAAATTCTCCTATGGCTTCTCTTTTCAGGCTACACGTTTAGACGTACAGGCCACACCAAATCTTTTTAAGTTGCAACGTGTTGTTTAGTAGATACAAGCTAATTTTGTACGATGCGTTATTTCTTCTCGTAAAGTTTTTCCAATACATAAGTATTTGTCTTTACTCTGCAACACTGTATTTCCTAATAACGTGGTATTCTTACATATTCTTTCGAGAAAAAACTCTCCTTATGTTCTCCTTTGGGGCTACACGCTTACACATAGACGCAACACCAAAGCTTTTCGAGTTACAACGTGTTGTTTAGGAGATACAAGCTAATTTCTTACGATGCGTTATTTCTTCTCGTAAAGTTTTTCCAAGACGTAAGTATTTGTCTTTACTCTGCAACACTGTATTTCCTAATAACGTGGTATTCTTACATATTCTTTCGAGAAAAAACTCTCCTTTGCGTTCTCTTTTGAGGCTATACGCTTAGACATACACGCAGCACCAAAGCTTTTCGAGTTACAACGTGTTGTTTAGGAAAAACAAGATAATTTCGCACAATGCGGGATTTCCTTAAAACGTGGTTTTCTGACAAATTTTAACGAACAAAAATTCTCCTGTGGGTTCTCTTTTGAGGCTATATGTTTAGACATACACACCACACCAAATCTTTCCGAGTTATATCGTGTTGTTTAGGAGATACATACTAATTTTGTACGATGCCTTATTTCTTCTCGTAAAGTTTAAGTGTTTCCAATAAGTACGTATTTGTCTTTACTCTGCAACACTGTATTTCCTTATAACGTGGTATTCTTACATATTCTTTCGAGAGAAAACTCTCCTGTGCATTCTCTTTTGAGGCTACACGCTTAGACATACACGCAACACCAAAGCTTTTCGAGTTAAAACGTTTGGTTTAGAAAAAACAAGATAATTTCGCACTATGCGGGATTTCCTTAATACGTGGTTTTCTGACATGTTTTGACCAAAGAAAATTCTCCTATGGGTTCTCTTTTCAGGCTACACGTTAAGACGTACAGGCCACACCAAATCTTTTTAAGTTACAACGTGTTGTTTAGGAGATACAAGCTAATTTCTTACGATGCGTTATTTCTTCTCGTAAAGTTTTTTCCAATACGTAAGTATTTGTCTTTACTCTGCAACACTGTATTTCCTAATAACGTCGTATTCTTACACATTCTTTCGAGAAAAAACTCTCCTTTGCGTTCTCTTTTGAGGCTACACGCTTAGACATACACGCAACACCAAAGCTTTTCGAGTTACAACGTGTTGTTTAGGAAAAACAAGATAATTTCGCACGATGCGGGATTTCCTTAAAACGTGGTTTTCTGACAAATTTTGACGAAAGAAAATACTCCTGTGGGTTCTCTTTTGAGGCTACACATTTAGACGTATATGCCACACCAAATCATTTCGAGTTACAACGTGTTGTTTAGGAGAAACATGCTAATTTTTTACGATGCGTTATTTCTTCTCATAAAGTTTTAGTGTTTCCATTACGTACATATTTGCCTTTACTCTGCAACACTGTATTTCCTTATAACGTGGTATTCTTACATATTCTTTCGAGAGAAAACTCTCCTGTGCGTTCTCCTTTGAGGCTACATGCTTAGACATTCACGCAACACCAAAGCTTTTCGATTTACAACGTGTTGTTTAGGAAAAACAAGATAATTTCGCAAGATGCGGGATTTCCTTAAAACGTGGTTTTCTGACAAATTTTGACGAAAGAAAATTATCCTGTGGGTTCTCTTTTGAGGCTACAAGTTTAGAAGTACACACCACACCAAATCTTTTCAAGTTATAACGTGTTGTTTAGGAGATACAAACTAATTTTGTAAGATGCCTTATTTCTTCTCGTAAAGTTTAAGTATTTCCAATAAGTACGTATTTGTCTTTACTCTGCAACACTGTATTTCCTTATAACGTGGTTTTCTTACATATTCTTTCGAGAGAAAACTCTCCTGGGCATTCTCCTTTGAGGTTACAGGCTTAGACATACACGCAACACCAAAGCTTTTCGAGTTAAAACGTTTTGTTTAGGAAAAACAAGATAATTTCGCACGATGCGGAATTTCCTTAAAACGTGGTTTTCTGACAAATTTTGACCAAAGAAAATTCTCTTATGGGTTCTCTTTTGAGGCTACACGTTTAGACGTACAGGCCACACCAAATCTTTTTAAGTTACAACGTGTTGTTTAGGAGATACAAGCTAATTTTGTACGATGCGTTATTTCTTCTCTTAAGTTTAAGTTTTTCCAATAAGTAAGTATTTGTCTTTACTCTGCAACACTGTATTTCCTTATAACGTGGTTTTCTTACATATTCTTTCGAGAGAAAACTCTCCTGGGCATTCTCCTTTGAGGTTACAGGCTTAGACATACACGCAACACGAAAGCTTTTCGAGTTAAAACGTTTGGTTTAGGAAAAACAAGATAATGTCGCACTATGAGGGATTTCCTTAATACATGGTTTTCTGACAAATTTTGACCAAAGAAAATTCTCCTATGGGTTCTCTTTTCAGGCTACACGTTTAGACGTACAGGCCACACCAAATCTTTTTATGTTACAACGTGTTGTTTAGGAGATACAAGCTAATTTCTTACGATGCGTTATTTCTTCTCGTAAAGTTTTTTCCAATACGTAAGTATTTGTCTTTACTCTGCAACACTGTATTTCCTAATAACGTCGTATTCTTACACATTCTTTCGAGAAAAAACTCTCCTTTGCGTTCTCTTTTGAGGCTACACGCTTAGACATACACGCAACACCAAAGCTTTTCGAGTTACAACGTGTTGTTTAGGAAAAACAAGATAATTTCGCACGATGCGGGATTTCCTTAAAACGTGGTTTTCTGACAAATTTTGACGAAAGAAAATACTCCTGTGGGTTCTCTTTTGAGGCTACACATTTAGACGTATATGCCACACCAAATCATTTCGAGTTACAACGTGTTGTTTAGGAGAAACATGCTAATTTTTTACGATGCGTTATTTCTTCTCATAAAGTTTTAGTGTTTCCATTACGTACATATTTGCCTTTACTCTGCAACACTGTATTTCCTTATAACGTGGTATTCTTGCATATTCTTTCGAGAGAAAACTCTCCTGTGCGTTCTCCTTTGAGGCTACATGCTTAGACATTCACGCAACACCAAAGCTTTTCGATTTACAACGTGTTGTTTAGGAAAAACAAGATAATTTCGCAAGATGCGGGATTTCCTTAAAACGTGGTTTTCTGACAAATTTTGACGAAAGAAAATTATCCTGTGGGTTCTCTTTTGAGGCTACAAGTTTAGAAGTACACACCACACCAAATCTTTTCAAGTTATAACGTGTTGTTTAGGAGATACAAACTAATTTTGTAAGATGCCTTATTTCTTCTCGTAAAGTTTAAGTATTTCCAATAAGTACGTATTTGTCTTTACTCTGCAACACTGTATTTCCTTATAACGTGGTTTTCTTACATATTCTTTCGAGAGAAAACTCTCCTGGGCATTCTCCTTTGAGGTTACAGGCTTAGACATACACGCAACACCAAAGCTTTTCGAGTTAAAACGTTTTGTTTAGGAAAAACAAGATAATTTCGCACGATGCGGAATTTCCTTAAAACGTGGTTTTCTGACAAATTTTGACCAAAGAAAATTCTCTTATGGGTTCTCTTTTGAGGCTACACGTTTAGACGTACAGGCCACACCAAATCTTTTTAAGTTACAACGTGTTGTTTAGGAGATACAAGCTAATTTTGTACGATGCGTTATTTCTTCTCTTAAGTTTAAGTTTTTCCAATAAGTAAGTATTTGTCTTTACTCTGCAACACTGTATTTCCTTATAACGTGGTTTTCTTACATATTCTTTCGAGAGAAAACTCTCCTGGGCATTCTCCTTTGAGGTTACAGGCTTAGACATACACGCAACACGAAAGCTTTTCGAGTTAAAACGTTTGGTTTAGGAAAAACAAGATAATGTCGCACTATGAGGGATTTCCTTAATACATGGTTTTCTGACAAATTTTGACCAAAGAAAATTCTCCTATGGGTTCTCTTTTCAGGCTACACGTTTAGACGTACAGGCCACACCAAATCTTTTTATGTTACAACGTGTTGTTTAGGAGATACAAGCTAATTTCTTACGATGCGTTATTTCTTCTCGTAAAGTTTGTCCAAGACGTAAGTATTTGTCTTTACTCTGCAACACTGTATTTCCTAATAACGTGGTATTCTTACATATTCCTTTGAGAAAAAACTCTCCTTTGCGTTCTCTTTTGAGGCTACACGCTTAGACATACACCCAAAACCAAAGCTTTTCGAGTTACAACGTGTTGTTTAGGAAAAACAAGATATTTTTGCACGATGCGGGATTTCCTTAAAACGTGGTTTTCTGACAAATTTTGACGAAAGAAAATACTCCTGTCGGTTCTCTTTTGAGGCTACACATTTAGACGTACACGCCACACCAAATCTTTTCGAGTTACAACGTGGTGTTTAGGAGAAACAAGGTAATTTTTCTACGATGCGTTATTTCTTCTCATAAAGTTTAAGTGTTTCCATTACGTACATATTTGCCTTTACTCTGCAACACTGTATTTCCTTACAACGTGGTATTCTTGCATATTCTTTCGAGAGAAAACTCTCCTGTGCGTTCTCCTTTGAGGCTATATGCTTAGACATTCACGCAACACCAAACCTTTTCGAGTTAAAATGTGTTGTTTAGGAAAAACAAGATAATTTCGCACGATGCGGGATTTCCTTAAAACGTGGTTTTCTGACAAATTTTGACGAAATAAAACGCTCCTGTGGGTACTCTTTTGAGGCTACACGTTTAGACGAACAAGCCACACCAAATCTTTTCAAGTTACAACGTGTTGTTTAGGAGATACAAGCTAATTTTGTACGACGCGTTATTTCTTCTCGTAAAGTTTAAGTTTTTCCAATAAGTACGTATTTGTCTTTACTCTGCAACACTGTATTTCCTTATAACGTGGTATTCTTACATATTCTTTCGAGAGAAAACTCTCCTGTGCGTTCTCTTTTGAGGCTACACGCTTAGACATACACGCAACACCAAAGCATTTCGAGTTAAAACGTTTTGTTTAGGAAAAACAAGATAATTTCGCACGATGCGGGATTTCCTTAATAAGTGGTTTTCTGACAAATTTTGACCAAAGAAAATTCTCCTATGGCTTCTCTTTTCAGGGTACACGTTTAGACGTACAGGCCACACCAAATCTTTTTAAGTTGCAACGTGTTGTTTAGTAGATACAAGCTAATTTTGTACGATGCGTTATTTCTTCTCGTAAAGTTTTTCCAATACATAAGTATTTGTCTTTACTCTGCAACACTGTATTTCCTAATAACGTGGTATTCTTACATATTCTTTCGAGAAAAAACTCTCCTTTGCGTTCTCCTTTGAGGCTACACGCTTACACATAGACGCAACACCAAAGCTTTTCGAGTTACAACGTGTTGTTTAGGAGATACAAGCTAATTTCTTACGATGCGTTATTTCTTCTCTTAAGTTTAAGTTTTTCCAATAAGTAAGTATTTGTCTTTACTCTGCAACACTGTATTTCCTTATAACGTGGTTTTCTTACATATTCTTTCGAGAGAAAACTCTCCTGGGCATTCTCCTTTGAGGTTACAGGCTTAGACATACACGCAACACGAAAGCTTTTCGAGTTAAAACGTTTGGTTTAGGAAAAACAAGATAATGTCGCACTATGAGGGATTTCCTTAATACATGGTTTTCTGACAAATTTTGACCAAAGAAAATTCTCCTATGGGTTCTCTTTTCAGGCTACACGTTTAGACGTACAGGCCACACCAAATCTTTTTATGTTACAACGTGTTGTTTAGGAGATACAAGCTAATTTCTTACGATGCGTTATTTCTTCTCGTAAAGTTTGTCCAAGACGTAAGTATTTGTCTTTACTCTGCAACACTGTATTTCCTAATAACGTGGTATTCTTACATATTCCTTTGAGAAAAAACTCTCCTTTGCGTTCTCTTTTGAGGCTACACGCTTAGACATACACCCAAAACCAAAGCTTTTCGAGTTACAACGTGTTGTTTAGGAAAAACAAGATATTTTTGCACGATGCGGGATTTCCTTAAAACGTGGTTTTCTGACAAATTTTGACGAAAGAAAATACTCCTGTCGGTTCTCTTTTGAGGCTACACATTTAGACGTACACGCCACACCAAATCTTTTCGAGTTACAACGTGGTGTTTAGGAGAAACAAGGTAATTTTTCTACGATGCGTTATTTCTTCTCATAAAGTTTAAGTGTTTCCATTACGTACATATTTGCCTTTACTCTGCAACACTGTATTTCCTTATAACCTGGTATTCTTGCATATTCTTTCGAGAGAAAACTCTCCTGTGCGTTCTCCTTTGAGGCTATATGCTTAGACATTCACGCAACACCAAACCTTTTCGAGTTAAAATGTGTTGTTTAGGAAAAACAAGATAATTTCGCACGATGCGGGATTTCCTTAAAACGTGGTTTTCTGACAAATTTTGACGAAATAAAACGCTCCTGTGGGTACTCTTTTGAGGCTACACGTTTAGACGAACAAGCCACACCAAATCTTTTCAAGTTACAACGTGTTGTTTAGGAGATACAAGCTAATTTTGTACGACGCGTTATTTCTTCTCGTAAAGTTTAAGTTTTTCCAATAAGTACGTATTTGTCTTTACTCTGCAACACTGTATTTCCTTATAACGTGGTATTCTTACATATTCTTTCGAGAGAAAACTCTCCTGTGCGTTCTCTTTTGAGGCTACACGCTTAGACATACACGCAACACCAAAGCATTTCGAGTTAAAACGTTTTGTTTAGGAAAAACAAGATAATTTCGCACTATGCGGGATTTCCTTAATAAGTGGTTTTCTGACAAATTTTGACCAAAGAAAATTCTCCTATGGCTTCTCTTTTCAGGCTACACGTTTAGACGTACAGGCCACACCAAATCTTTTTAAGTTGCAACGTGTTGTTTAGTAGATACAAGCTAATTTTGTACGATGCGTTATTTCTTCTCGTAAAGTTTTTCCAATACATAAGTATTTGTCTTTACTCTGCAACACTGTATTTCCTAATAACGTGGTATTCTTACATATTCTTTCGAGAAAAAACTCTCCTTTGCGTTCTCCTTTGGGGCTACACGCTTACACATAGACGCAACACCAAAGCTTTTCGAGTTACAACGTGTTGTTTAGGAGATACAAGCTAATTTCTTACGATGCGTTATTTCTTCTCGTAAAGTTTTTCCAAGACGTAAGTATTTGTCTTTACTCTGCAACACTGTATTTCCTAATAACGTGGTATTCTTACATATTCTTTCGAGAAAAAACTCTCCTTTGCGTTCTCTTTTGAGGCTATACGCTTAGACATACACGCAGCACCAAAGCTTTTCGAGTTACAACGTGTTGTTTAGGAAAAACAAGATAATTTCGCACAATGCGGGATTTCCTTAAAACGTGGTTTTCTGACAAATTTTAACGAACAAAAATTCTCCTGTGGGTTCTCTTTTGAGGCTATATGTTTAGACATACACACCACACCAAATCTTTCCGAGTTATATCGTGTTGTTTAGGAGATACATACTAATTTTGTACGATGCCTTATTTCTTCTCGTAAAGTTTAAGTGTTTCCAATAAGTACGTATTTGTCTTTACTCTGCAACACTGTATTTCCTTATAACGTGGTATTCTTACATATTCTTTCGAGAGAAAACTCTCCTGTGCATTCTCTTTTGAGGCTACACGCTTAGACATACACACAACACCAAAGCTTTTCGAGTTAAAACGTTTGGTTTAGAAAAAACAAGATAATTTCGCACTATGCGGGATTTCCTTAATACGTGGTTTTCTGACATATTTTGACCAAAGAAAATTCTCCTATGGGTTCTCTTTTCAGGCTACACGTTAAGACGTACAGGCCACACCAAATCTTTTTAAGTTACAACGTGTTGTTTAGGAGATACAAGCTAATTTCTTACGATGCGTTATTTCTTCTCGTAAAGTTTTTTCCAATACGTAAGTATTTGTCTTTACTCTGCAACCCTGTATTTCCTAATAACGTCGTATTCTTACACATTCTTTCGAGAAAAAACTCTCCTTTGCGTTCTCTTTTGAGGCTACACGCTTAGACATACACGCAACACCAAAGCTTTTCGAGTTACAACGTGTTGTTTAGGAAAAACAAGATAATTTCGCACGATGCGGGATTTCCTTAAAACGTGGTTTTCTGACAAATTTTGACGAAAGAAAATACTCCTGTGGGTTCTCTTTTGAGGCTACACATTTAGACGTATATGCCACACCAAATCATTTCGAGTTACAACGTGTTGTTTAGGAGAAACATGCTAATTTTTTACGATGCGTTATTTCTTCTCATAAAGTTTTAGTGTTTCCATTACGTACATATTTGCCTTTACTCTGCAACACTGTATTTCCTTATAACGTGGTATTCTTGCATATTCTTTCGAGAGAAAACTCTCCTGTGCGTTCTCCTTTGAGGCTACATGCTTAGACATTCACGCAACACCAAAGCTTTTCGATTTACAACGTGTTGTTTAGGAAAAACAAGATAATTTCGCAAGATGCGGGATTTCCTTAAAACGTGGTTTTCTGAAAAATTTTGACGAAATAAAACTCTCCTGTGGGTACTCTTTTGAGGCTACACGTTTAGACGTGCACCCTAAACCAAATCTTTTCGAGTTATTACGAGTTGTTTAGGACATACAAGCTAATTTTGCCAGATGCGTTATTTCTCTCATAAAGTGTTTCCAATACGTACGTATTTGTCTTTATTCTGCAACACTGTATTTCCTTATAACGTGGTATCCTTACCTATTCTTTCGAGAGAAAACTCTCCTGTGCGTTCTCTTTTGAGGCTACACGCTTAGACATACACGCAACACCAAAGCTTTCGAGTTACAACGTGTTGTTTAGGAAAAACAAGATAATTTCGCAAGATGCGGGATTTCCTTAAAACGTGGTTTTCTGACAAATTTTGACGAAAGAAAATTATCCTGTGGGTTCTCTTTTGAGGCTACAAGTTTAGAAGTACACACCACACCAAATCTTTTCAAGTTATAACGTGTTGTTTAGGAGATACAAACTAATTTTGTAAGATGCCTTATTTCTTCTCGTAAAGTTTAAGTATTTCCAATAAGTACGTATTTGTCTTTACTCTGCAACACTGTATTTCCTTATAACGTGGTTTTCTTACATATTCTTTCGAGAGAAAACTCTCCTGGGCATTCTCCTTTGAGGTTACAGGCTTAGACATACACGCAACACCAAAGCTTTTCGAGTTAAAACGTTTTGTTTAGGAAAAACAAGATAATTTCGCACGATGCGGAATTTCCTTAATACGTGGTTTTCTGACAAATTTTGACGAAATAAAACGCTCCTGTGGGTACTCTTTTGAGGCTACACGTTTAGACGTACAAGCCACACCAAATCTTTTCAAGTTACAACGTGTTGTTTAGGAGATACAAGCTAATTTTTTATAATGCATTAGTTCTCGTAAAGTGTTTCCAATACGTACGTATTTGTCTTTACTCTGCAACACTGTATTTCCTTATAACGTGGTATTCTTACATATTCTTTCGAGAGAAAACTATCCTGTGCATTGCCTTTTGAGGCTAAACACTTAGACATACAGGCAACACCAAAGCTTTTTGAGTTACAACGTGTTGTTTTTAAAATACAACATAATTTCGCACGATGCTGGATTTCCTTACAACATGGTTTTCTGACAAATTTTGACGAAAGAAAATTATTCTGTTGGTTCTCTTTTGAAGCTTCACGTTCAGATGTGCACGCCACACCTAATCCTTTCAAGTTACCACGTGTTGTTTAGGAGATACAAGCTAATTTTGTACGATGCTTTATTTCTTCTCGTAAAGTGTGTCCAATACGTACGTAATTGTCTTTATTCTGCAACACTATATTTCCTTATAACGTGGTATTCTTACACATGCATTGGGTAAGGAAAATTCTCCTTTGGGTTCTCTTTTGAGGCTACATATTTAGACGTACAGGTCACACCAAATCTTTTCGAGTTACAACGTGTTGTTTAGGAGATACAAGCTAATTTTTTATATTGCATTAATTCTCGTAAAGTGTTTCCAATACGTACATATTTGTCTTTACTCTGCAACACTGTATTTCCTTATAACGTGGTATTCTTACACATGCTTTCGAGAGAAAACTATCTTGTGCGTTCCCTTTTGAGGCTACACATTTAGACATACAGGCAACACCAAAGCTTTTCAAGTTACAACGTGTTGTTTATGAAAAACAAGATAATTTCGCACGATGCGGGATTTCCTTAAAACTTGGTGTTCTGACAAATTTTGATGAAAGAAAATTCTCCTGTGGGTTCTCTTTTGAGGCTACATGTTTAGACGTGCATGCCACATGAAATCCTTTCGAATTATCACGTGTTGTTTAGGAGATACAAGCTAATTTTGTACGATGCGTTATTTCTTCTCGTAAAGTGTTTCCAATATGTACGTATTTGTCTTTACTCTGCAACACTGTATTTCCTTATAACATTGTATTCTTACATGTTCTTTCGAGAGAAAACTCTCCTGTGCATTCTCTTTAGAGGCTACACGCTTAGATATACACGTAACACCAAAGCTTTTCGAGTTACAACGTGTTGTTTAGGAAAAAGAAGATAATTTTGCACGATGCGGGATATCCTTAAAACGTGGTTTTCTGACAAATTTTAACGAAAGAAAGTTCTCCTGTGCGTTGTCCTTTGAGGCTACAGGTTTAGACGTACACGCCACACCAAATCTTTTCGAGTTATAACTTGTTGTTTAGGAGATACAAGCAAATATTGTTCGATTCGTTATTTCTTCTTGTAAAGTGTGTCCAATACGTGCTTAATTGTCTTTAATCTGCAACACTGTATTTCCTTATAACGTGGTATTCTTACATATTCTTTCGAGGGAAACGTCTCCTGTGCGTTCTCTTTTGGGCTACACGCTTAGACATACACGCAATGCCAAAGCTTTTCGAGTTACATGTTGTTTAGGAAAAACAAGATAATTTCGCATGATGCTAGATTTCCATAAAACGTGGTTTTCTGAAAAATTTTGACGAAAGAAAGTTCTCCTGTGGGTTCTCTTTTGAGGCTACATGTTTAGACGTACACGTCACACCAAATCTTTTCGAGTTACAACGTGTTGTTTAGGAGATATAAGCTAATTTTGTACAATGCGTTATTTCTTCTCATAAAGTGATTCCAATAAGTACTTATTTGTCCTTACTCTGCAAAATTGTATTTCCTTATAACGTGGTATTCTTACATATTCTTTTGAGAGAAAACTCTCCTGTGCCTTCTCTTTTGAGGCTCCACGCTTACACATACACGCAACACCAAAGCTTTTCGAGTTACAACATGTTGCTTTGGAAAAAGAAGTTGATTTCGCACGATGCGGGATTTCCTTAAAACGTGGTTTTCTGAAAAATTTTGAAGAAAGAAAATTCTCCTGTGGGTTCTCTTTTGAGGCTACACGTTTAGATGTACACGGCACACCGAATCTTTTCGAGTTACAACGTGTTGTTTCGGAGATACAAGCTAATTTTGTAAGATGCGTTACTTCTGCTCATAAAGTTTTCCAATACTTACTTATCTGTCTTTACTCTGCAACACTGTATTTCCTTATAACGTTGTATTCTTACATATTCTTTTGAGAGAAAATTGTCCTGTGTGTTCTCTTTAGAGGCTACACGCTTAGACATACACGCAACGCCAAAGCTTTTTGAGTTACAATGTGTCGTTTAGGAAAAACAAGATAATTTCGAACGATGCGAGATTTCCACAAAACGTGGTTGTCTAAAAAATTTTGACGAAAGAAAGTTCTCCTGTGGGTTCTCTTTTGAGGCTACACGTGTAGAGGTAAGAGCCACACCAAATCTTTTCTAGTTACAACGTGTTGTTTAGGAGATACAAGCTAATTTTGTACGATGCATTATTTCTTCTCTTAAAGTGTTTCCAATAGTATTTGTCTGTACTCTGCAACATTATATTTCCTTATAACGTGGCATTCTTACATATTCTTTCGAGAGAAAACTCTCCTGTGCCTTTTCTGTTTTTAGGCTCTACGCTTAGACATACAGGCAACACCAAAGCTTTTCGAGTTACAGCGTTTTGTTTATGGAAAACAAGATAATTTTGCACGATGCGGGATTTCCTTAAAACGTGGTTTTCTGACAAATTTTGACTAAAGAAAATTCTCCTGTGGCTTCTCTTTTGAGGCTACACGTTTAGACGTGCACGCCACACCAAATCCTTTCGAGTTACCACGTGTTGTTTAAGAGATACAAGCTAATTTTGTATGATGCATTATTTCTTTTCATAAAGTGGTTCCAATACGTATGTATTTGTCTTTACTCTGCAACACTGTATTTCCTTATAACGTTGTATTCTTACATGTTCTTTCGAGAGAACACTCTCCTGTGTATTCTCTTTAGAGGCTACATGCTCAGACATACACGCAACACCAAAGCTTTTCGAGTTACAACGTGTTGTTTAGGAAAAACAAGATAATTTTGCACGATGCGGGATTTCCTTAAAACGTGGTTTTCTGACAAATTTTGACGAAAGAAAGTTCTCCTGTGGGTTCTCTTTTGAGGCTACACGTGTAGCCGTACGAGCCACACCAAATATTTTTGAGTTACAACGTGTTGTTTAGGAGATACAAGCAAATATTGTACGATGCGCTATTTCTTCTCGTAAAGTGTTTCCAATACATGCATATTTGTCTTTACTCTGCAACACTGTATTTCCTTATAACATGGTATTCTTACATATTCTTTCGAGGGAAAACTCTCCTGTGCATTCTCTTTTGAGGCTACACGATTAGACAAGCAAGCAACACCAAAGCTTTTCGAGTTACAACATGTTGTTTAGGAAAAAGAAGATGATTTCGCACGATGGGGGATTTCCTAAAAACCTGGTTTTCTGAAAAATTTTGACGAAAGAAAATTCTCCTTTGGGTTCTCTTTTGAGGCTACATATTTAGACGTACAGGTCACACCAAATCTTTTCGAGTTACAATGTGTTGTTTAGGAGATACAAGCTAATTTTTTATAATGCATTAATTCTCGTAAAGTGTTTCCAATACGTACGTATTTGTCTTTACTCTGCAACACTGTATTTCCTTATAACGTGGTATTCTTACATATTCTTTCGAGAGAAAACTATCCTGTGCATTGCCTTTTGAGGCTAAACACTTAGACATGCAGGCAACACCAAAGCTTTTTGAGTTACAACGTGTTGTTTTTAAAATACAACATAATTTCGCACGATGCTGGATTTCCTTACAACACGGTTTTCTGACAAATTTTGACGAAAGAAAATTATTCTGTTGGTTCTCTTTTGAAGCTTCACGTTTAGATGTGCACGCCACACCTAATCCTTTCGAGTTACACGTGTTGTTTAGGAGATACAAGCTAATTTTGTACGATGCTTTATTTCTTCTCGTAAAGTGTGTCCAATACGTACGTATTTGTCTTTATTCTGCAACACTGTATTTCCTTATAACGTGGTATTCTTACACATTCTTTCGAGAGAAAACTATCTTGTGCGTTCCCGTTTGAGGTTACACACTTAGACATACAGTCAAACCAAAGCTTTTCAAGTTACAACGTGTTGTTTATGAAAAACAAGATAATTTTGCACGATGCGGGATTTCCTTAAAACTTGGTCTTCTGACAAATTTTGACGAAAGAAAATTCTCCTGTGGGTTCTCTTTTGAGGCTACATGTTTAGACGTGCATGCCACATGAAATCCTTTTGAATTATCACGTGTTGTTTAGGAGATATAAGCTAATTTTGTACGATGCGTTATTTCTTCTAGTAAAGTGTTTCCAATATGTACGTATTTGTCTTTACTCTGCAACACTGTATTTCCTTATAACATTGTATTCTTACATGTTCTTTCGAGAGAAAACTCTCCTGTGCATTCCCTTTAGAGGCTACACGCTTAGATATACACGTAACACCAAAGCTTTTCGAATTACAACGTGTTGTTTAGGAAAAACAAGATAATTTTGCACGATGCGGGATATCCTTAAAACGTGATTTTCTGACAAATTTTAACGAAAGAAAGTTCTCCTGTGCATTGTCCTTTGAGGCTACAGGTTTAGACGTACACGCCACACCAAATCTTTTCGAGTTATAACTTGTTGTTTAGGAGATACAAGCAAATATTGTTCGATGCGCTATTTCTTCTTGTAAAGTGTGTCCAATACGTGCTTAATTGTCTTTACTCTGCAACACTGTATTTCCTTATAACGTGGTATTCTTACATATTCTTTCGAGGGAAACGTCTCCTGTGCGTTCTCTTTTGGGCTACACGCTTAGACATACACGCAATGCCAAAGCTTTTCGAGTTACAACATGCTGTTTAGGAAAAACAAGATAATTGCGCATGATGCTAGATTTCCATAAAACGTGGTTTTCTGAAAAATTTTGACGAAAGAAAGTTCTCCTGTGGGTTCTCTTTTGAGGCTACATGTTTAGACGTACACGTCACACCAAATCTTTTCGAGTTACAACCTGTTGTTTAGGAGATATAAGCTAATTTTGTACGATGCGTTATTTCTTCTCATAAAGTGATTCCAATAAGTACTTATTTGTCCTTACTCTACAAAATTGTATTTCCTTATAGCGTGGTATTCTTACATATTCTTTTGAGAGAAAACTCTCCTGTGCCTTCTCTTTTGAGGCTCCACGCTTACACATACACGCAACACCAAAGCTTTTCGAGTTACAACATGTTGCTTTGGAAAAAGAAGATGATTTCGCACGATGCGGGATTTCCTTAAAACGTGGTTTTCTGAAAAATGTTGAAGAATGAAAATTCTCCTGTGGGTTATCTTTTGAGGCTACACGTTTAGACGTACACGGCACACCGAATCTTTTCGAGTTACAACGTGTTGTTTCGGAGATACAAGCTAATTTTGTAAGATGCGTTACTTCTGCTCGTACAGTTTTCCAATACGTACTTATCTGTCTTTACTCTGCAACACTGTATTTCCTTATAACGTTGTATTCTTACATTTTCTTTTGAGAGAAAACTCTCCTGTGCGTTCTCTTTAGAGGCTACACGCTTAGACATACACGCAACACCAAAGCTTTTTGAGTTACAATGTGTCGTTTAGGAAAAACAAGATAATTTCGCACGATGCGAGATTTCCATAAAACATGGTTGTCTGAAAAATTTTGACGAAAGAAAGTTCTCCTGTGGGTTCTCTTTTGAGGCTACACGTGTAGAGGTAAGAGCCACACCAAATCTTTTCTAGTTACAACGTGTTGTTTAGGAGATACAAGCTAATTTTGTACGATGCATTATTTCTTCTCTTAAAGTGTTTCCAATAGTATTTGTCTGTACTCTGCAACATTATATTTCCTTATAACGTGGCATTCTTACATATTCTTTCGAGAGAAAACTCTCCTGTGCCTTTTCTGTTTTTAGGCTCCACGCTTAGACATACAGGCAACACCAAAGCTTTTCGAGTTACAGCGTGTTGTTTATGGAAAACAAGATAATTTTGCACGATGCGGTATTTCCTTAAAACGTGGTTTTCTGACAAATTTTGACTAAAGAAAATTCTCCTGTGGGTTCTCTTTTGAGGCTACATGTTTAGCCGTGCACGCCACACGAAATCTTTCGAATTATCACGTGTTGTTTTGGAGATACAAGCTAATTGTGTACGATGCGTTATTTCTTCTCGTAAGTGTTTCCTATATGTATGTATTTGTCTTTACTCTGCAACACTGTATTTCCTTATAACATTGTATTCTTACATGTTCTTTCGAGAGAAAACTCTCCTGTGCGTTCTCTTTAGAGTCTACACGCTTAGATATACACATAACACCAAAGCTTTTCGAGTTACAACGTGTTGTTTAGGAAAAACAAGATAATTTTGCACGATGCGGGATATCCTTAAAACGTGGTTTTCTGACAAATTTTAACGAAAGAAAGTTCTCCTGTGCGTTGTCTTTTGAGGCTACAGGTTTAGACGTACACGCCACACCAAATCTTTTCGAGTTATAACTTGTTGTTTAGGAGATACAAGCAAATTTTGTTCGATGCGTTATTTCTTCTTGTAAAGTGTGTCTAATACGTACTTAATTGTCTTTACTCTGCAACACTGTACTTCCTTATAACGTGGTATTCTTACATATTCTTTCGAGGGAAACGTCTCCTGTGCGTTCTCTTTTGGGCTACACGCTTAGACATACACGCAACACCAAAGCTTTTCGAGTTACAACGTGTTGTTTAGGAAAAACAAGATAATTTCGCATGATGCGAGATTTCCATAAAACGTGGTTTTCTGAAAAATTTTGACGAAAGAAAGTTCTCCTGTGGGTTCTCTTTTGAGGCTACATGTTTAGACGTACACGTCACACCAAATCTTTTTGAGTTACAACGTGTTGTTTAGGAGATACAAGCTAATTTTTTACGATGCGTTAATTCTTCTCATAAAGTGTTTCCAATAAGTACTTATTTGTCTTTACTCTGCAAAATTGTATTTCCTTATAACGTGGTATTCTTACATATTCTTTCGAGAGAAAACTCTCCTATGCCTTCTCTTTTGAGGCTCCACGCTTACACATACACGCAACACCAAAGCTTTTCAAGTTACAACATGTTGCTTAGGAAAAAGAAGATGATTTCGCACGATGCGGGATTTCCTTAAATCGTGGTTTTCTGAAAAATTTTGAAGAAAGACAATTCTCCTGTGGGTTCTCTTTTAAGGCTACACATTTAGACATACACGGCACACCAAATCTTTTCGAGTTACAACATGTTGTTTCGGAGGTACAAGCTAATTTTGTAAGATGCGTTACTTCTGCTCGTAAAGTTTTCCAATACGTACTTATTTGTCTTTACTCTGCAACACTGTATTTCCTTATAACGTTGTATTCTTACATATTCTTTCGAGAGAAAACTCTGCTGTGCGTTCTCTTTACAGGCTACATGCTTAGACATACACGCAACGCCAAAGCTTTTTGAGTTACAATGTGTCGTTTAGGAAAAACAAGATAATTTCGCACGATGCGAGATTTCCATAAAACGTGGTTGTCTGAAAAATTTTGACGAAATAAAGTTCTCCTGTGGGTTCTCTTTTGAGGCTACACGTGTAGAGGTAAGAGCCACACCAAATTTTTTCGAGTTACAACGTGTTGTTTAGGAGATACAAGCTAATTTTGTACGATGCATTATTTCTTCTCTTAAAGTGTTTCCAATAGTATTTGTCTGTACTCTGCAACATTATATTTCCTTATAACGTGGTATACTTACATATTCTTTCGAGAGAAAACTCTCCTCTTCCTTCTCTTTTGAGGCTCCACGCTTAGACATACAGGCAGCACCATAGCTTTTCGAGTTACAACGTGTTGTTTATGGAAAACAAGATAATTTTGCACGATGCGGGATTTCCTTAAAACGTGGTTTTCTGACAAATTTTGACAAAAGAAAATTCTCCTGTGGCTTCTCTTTTGAGGCTACACATTTAGACGTGCACGCCACACCAAATCCTTTCGAGTTACCACGTGTTGTTTAAGAGATACAAGCTAATTTTGTATGATGCGTTATTTCTTTTCATAAAGTGGTTCCAATACGTATGTATTCGTATTTACTCTGCAACACTGTATTTCCTTATAACGTTGTATTCTTACATGTTTTTTCGAGAGAAACTCTCCTGTGCATTCTCTTTAGAGGCTACATGCTCAGACATACACGCAACACCAAAGCTTTTCGAGTTACAACGTGTTGTTTAGGAAAAACAAGATAATTTTGCACGATGCGGGATTTCCTTAAAACGTGGTTTTCTGACAAATTTTGACGAAAGAAAGTTCTCCTGTGGGTTCTCCTTTGAGGCTACACGTGTAGCCGTACGAGCCACACCAAATATTTTTGAGTTACAGCGTGTTGTTTAGGAGATACAAGCAAATATTTTACGATGCGCTATTTCTTCTCGTAAAATGTTTCCAATACGTACATATTTGTCTTTACTCTGCAACACTGTATTTCCTTATAACATGGTATTCTTACATATTCTTTCGAGGGAAAACTGTCCTGTGCATTCTCTTTTGAGGCTACACGATTAGAGAAGCACGCAACACCAAAGCTTTTCGAGTTACAACATGTTGTTTAGGAAAAAGAAGATGATTTCGCACGATGAGGGATTTCCTAAAAACCTGGTTTTCTGAAAAATTTTGACGAAAGAAAATACTCCTTTGGGTTCTCTTTTGAGGCTACATATTCAGACGTACACGTCACACCAAATCTTTTCGAGTTACAACGTGTTGTTTAGGAGATACAAGCTAATTTTTTATAATGCGTTAATTCTCGTAAAGTGTTTCCAATACGTACGTATTTGTCTTTACTCTGCAACACTGTATTTCCTTATAACGTGGTATTCTTACATATTCTTTCAAGAGAAAACTATCCTGTGCATTCCCATTTGAGGCTAAACACTTAGACAAAGAGGCAACACCAAAGCTTTTTGAGTTACAACGTGTTGTTTTTAAAAAAAACAAGATAATTTCGCACGATGCTGGATTTCCTTACAACATGGTTTTCTGACAAATTTTGACAAAAGAAAATTATTCTGTTGGTTCTCTTTTGAAGCTTCATGTTTAGACGTGCACGCCACACCTAATCCTTTCGAGTTACCACGTGTTGTTTAGGAGATACAAGCTAATTTTGTACGATGCTTTATTTCTTCTCGTAAAGTGTGTCCAATACGTACGTATTTGTCTTTACTCTGCAACACTGTATTTCCTTATAACGTGGTATTCTTACATATTCTTTCGAGAGAAAACTATCTTGTGCGTTCCCTTTTGAGGCTACACACTTAGACATACAGGCAACACCAAAGCTTTTCAAGTTACAACGTGTTGTTTATGAAAAACAAGATAATTTCGCACGATGCGGGATTTCCTTAAAACGTGGTTTTCTGACAAATTTTAACGAAAGAAAGTTCTCCTTTGCGTTGTCTTTTGAGGCTACAGGTTTACACGTACACGCCACACCAAATCTTTTCGAGTTATAACTTGTTGTTTAGGAGATACAAGCAAATTTTTTTCGATGCGTTATTTCTTCTTGTAAAGTGTGTCCAAAACGTACTTAATTGTCTTTACTCTGCAACACTGTATTTCCTTATAACGTTGTATTCTTACATATTCTTTCGAGGGAAACCTCTCCTGTGCGTTCTCTTTTGGGGTACACGCTTAGACATACACGCAACGCCAAAGCTTTTCGAGTTACAACGTGTTGTTTAGGAAAAACAAGATAATTTCGCATGATGCGAGATTTCCATAAAACGTGGTTTTCTGAAAAATTTTTACGAAAGAAAGATCTCCTGTGGGTTCTTTTTGAGGCTCTACGTGTAGGGGTATGAGCCACACCAAATCCTTTCGAGTTACAACGTGTTGTTTAGGAGATACAAGCTAATTTAGAACGATGCGTTATTTCTTCACTTAAAATGTTTCCAATACGTACTTAATTGTCTTTACTCTGCAACACTATATTTGCCTATAACGTGGTATTCTTACATATTCTTTCGAGAGAAAACTGTCCTGTGCAATCTCATTTGAGGCTACAAGCTTAGACATACACGCAACACCAAAGCTTTTCAAATTACAACGTGTTGTTTAGGAAAAACAAGATAATTTCGCACGATGCGAGATTTCCGTAAAACGTGGTTTCTGACAAATTTTGATGAAAGAAAATTCTCCTGCGGGTTCTCTTTTGAGGCTACACATTTAGACATACACGTGACGCCAAATCTTTTCGAGTTACAACGTATTGTTTAGGAGACACAAGTTAATTTTGTACGATGCGTTATTACTTCTCGTAAAGTGTTTACAATATGTACTTATTTGTCTTTACTCTGCAAAATTGTATTTCCTTATAACATGGTATTATTACATATTCTTTCGAGGGAAAACTCTCCTGTGCCTTCTCTTTTGAGGCTCCATCCTTACACATACACGCAACACCAAAGCTTTTCGAGTTACAACATGTTTAGGAAAAAGGAGATGATTTTGCAAGATGCGGGATTAGCTTAAAACGTGGTTTTCTGAAAAATTTTGACGAAAGAAAAATCTTCTGTGTGTTCTCTTTTGAGGCTACATATTTAGACGTACATGCCACACCAAATCTTTTCGAATTACAACGTGTTGTTTAGGAGATACAAGCTAATTTTGTACAATGCGTTAATTCTTCTCGTAAAGTGTATCCGATATGTACGTATTTATCTTTACTCTGCAACACTGTATTTCCTTAAAACGTGGTTTTCTTACATATTATTTCGAGAGAAAACTATCCTGCGCATTCCCTTTTGAGGCTACACACTTAGACATACAGGTAACACCAAAACTTTTCGAGTTACAACGTGTTGTTTATGAAAAACAAGATAATTTCGCACGATGCGGGATTTCCTTAAAACGTGGTTTTCTGACAAATTTTGTCGAAAGAAAATTCTCCTGTGGGTTCTCTTTTGAGGCTTCACGTTTAGACGTGCACGCCACACCAAATCCGTTCGAGTTACCACGTGTTGTTTAGGAGATACAAGCTAAATTTGTACGATGCGTTATTTCTTCTCATAAAGTGTTTCCAATACGTACATATTTTTCTTTACTCTGCAACACTGTATTTCCTTATAACGTGGTATTCTTACATATTCTGTCGCGAGAAAACTATCCTGTGCATTCCCTTTTGAGGCTACACAATTAGACATACAGGCAACACCAAAACTTTTCGAGTTACAACGTGTTGTTTATGAAAAACAAGATAATTTCGCACGATGCGGGATTTCCGTAAAAAGTGGTGTTCTGACAAATTTTGACGAAAGAAAATTCTCCTGTTGGTTCTCTTTTGAGGCTACACGTTTAGACGTGCACGCCACACCAAATCTTTTCGAGTTACCACGTGTTGTTTAGGAGATACAAGCTAATTTTTTACGAAGCGTTATTTTTTCTCGTAAAGTGTTTCCAAAAAGTATGTATTTGTCTTTACTCTGCAACACTTTATTTCCTTATAACGTTGTATTCTTACATGTTCTTTCGAGAGAAAAATCTCCTGTGCGTTCTCTTAAGTGGCTACACGCATAGACATACACGCAATACCAAAGCTTTGCGAGTTACAACGTGTTGTTTGGGAAAAACAAGATAATTTTCACGATGCTGGATATCCTTAAAACGTGGTTTTCTGACAAATTTTAACGAAAGAAAGTTCTCCTGTGCGTTGTCTTTTGAGGCTACAGGTTTAGACGTACACGCCACACCAAATCTTTTCGAGTTATAACGTGTTGTTTAAAAGATACAAGCAAATTTTTTACGATGCGTTACTTCTTCTCCTAAAGTGTTTCCAATATGTACTTATTTGTCTTTACTCTGCAACACTGTATTTCCTTATAACGTGGTATTCTTACATATTCTTTTGAGAGAAAACTCTCCTGTGCATTCTCTTTTGAGGCTACACGCTTAGACAAACACTCAACACCAAAGCTTTTCGAGTTACACCGTGTTGTTTAGGAAAAACAAGATAATTTTGCACGATGCGAGATTTCCTTAAAACGTGTTTTCTGACAAATTTTGTTGAAAGAAAATTCTCCTGTGAGTTCCCTTTTGAGGCTACACGTTTAGACGTACACGTCACACCAAATTTTTTCGAGTTACAACGTGTTGTTTAGGAGATACAAGCTAATTTTTTACGATGCGTTATTTCTTCTCGTAAAATGTGTCCAATACGTACTTATTTGTCTTTACTCTGCAACATTGTATTTCCTTATAACGTGGTATTCTTACATATTCTTTCAAGAGAAAACTCTCCTGTGCGTTCTCTTTTGAGGCTACACGCTTAGACATACACGCAGCACCAAAGCTTTCCGAGTTACAACGTGTTGTTTAGGAAAAACAAGATAATTTCCACGATGCGGGATTTCCATAAAACGTGGTTTTCTGACAAATTTTGACGAAAGAAAATTCTCCTGTGAGTTCTCTTTCGAGGCTACACGTTTAGACGTACACGCCACACCAAATCTTTTCGAGTTACATCGTGTTGTTTAGGAGATACAAGCTAATTTTGTACGATGCGTTATTACTTCTCGTAAAGTGTTTCCAATATATACGTATTTGTCTTTACTCTGCAACACTGTATTTCCTTATAACGTGGTATTCTTATATATTCTTTCGAGAGAAATCTCTCCTGTGCATTCTCTTTTGAGGCCACAAGTTTATACATACACGCAACACCAAAGCTTTTCGAGTTACGAAGTGTTGTGTAGGAAAAACAAGATAATTTCGCACAATGCGGGATTTACTTAATACGTGGATTCTGACAAATTTTGACGAAAGAAAATTCTCCTGTGTGTTCTCTTTTGAGGCTACATATTTAGACGTACACGCCACACCAAATGTTTTTGAATTACAACGTATTGTTTAGGAGATACAAGCTAATTTTGTACAATGCGTTAATTCTTCTCGTAAAGTGTTTCCAATACGTACATATTTGTCTTTACTCTGCAACACTGTATTTCTTAAAACGTGGTTTTCTTACATATTCTTTCAAGAGAAAACTATCCTGTGCATTCCCTTTTGAGGCTACATACTTAGACATACAGGCAACAACAAAGCTTTTCGAGTTACAACATGATGTTTATGAAAAACAAGATAATTTCGCACGATGCGGGATTTCCTTAAAACGTGGTTTTCTGACAAATTTTGACGAAAGAAAATTCTCCTGTGGGTTCTCTTTTGAGGCTTCACGTTTAGACGTGCACGCCACACGAAATCCTTTCGAGTTACCACGTGTTGTTTAGGAGATACAAGCTAATTTTGTACGCTGCGTTATTTCTTCTCATAAAGTGTTTCCAATACGTACGTATTTGTCTTTACTCTGCAACACTGTATTTCCTTATAACGTGGTATTCTTACATATTCTGTCGAGAGAAAACTATCCTATGCGTTCCCTTTTGAGGCTACACACTTAGACATACAAGCAACACCAAAACCTTTCGAGTTACAACGTGTTGTTTATGAAAAACTAGATAAGTTCACACGATGTGGGATTTCCTTAAAACGTGGTGTTCTGACAAATTTTGACGAAAGAAAATTCTCCTGTTGGTTCTCTTTTGAGGCTACACGTTTAGACGTGCACGCCACACCAAATCTTTTCGAGTTACCACGTGTTGTTTAGGAGATACAAGGTAATTTTTTACGATGTATTATTTCTTCTCGTAAAGTGTTTCCAATAAGTACGTATTTGTCTTTACTCTGCAACACTGTATTTCCTTATAACGTTGTATTCTTACATGTTCTTTCGAGAGAAAAATCTCCTGTGCCTTCTCTTAAGTGGCTACACGCATAGACATACACGCAGCACCAAAGCTTTTCGAGTTACAACGAGTTGTTTAGGAAAAACAAGATAATTTTGCACGATGCGGGATATCCTTAAAACGTGGTTTTCTGACAAATTATGACGAAAGAAAGTTCTCCTGTGGGTTCTCTTTTGAGGCTACACGTTTAGACGTATGAGCCACACCAAATCTTTTCGAGTTACAACGTGTTGTTTACGAGATACAAGCAAATTTTTTACGATGCGTTATTTCTTCTCCTAAAGTGTTTCCAATATATACTTATTTGTCTTTACTCTGCAACACTGTATTTCCTTATAACGTGGTATTCTTACATATTCTTTCGAGAGAAAACTCTCCTGTGCATTCTCTTTTGAGGCTACACGCTTAGACAAACACTCAACACCAAAGCTTTTCGAGTTACACCGTGTTGTTTAGTAAAAACAAGATAATTTTGCACGATGCGAGATTTCCTTAAAACGTGTTTTCTGACAAATTTTGATGAAAGAAAATTCTCCTGTGAGTTCTCTTTTGAGGTTACATGTTTAGACGTACATGTCACACCAAATCCTTTCGAGTTACAACGTGTTGTTTAGGAGATACAAGCTTATTTTTTACGATGCGTTACTTCTTCTCATAAATTGTGTCCAATACTTACTTATTTGTCTTTACTCTGCAACACTGTATTTCCTTATAACGCGGTATTCTTACATATTCTTTCGAGAGAAAACTCTCCTGTGCGTTCTCTTTTGAGGCTACACGCTTAGAGATACACGCAGCACCAAAGCTTTTCGAGTTACAACGTGTTGTTTAGGAAAAACAAGATAATTTCCACGATGCGGGATTTCCATAAAACGTGGTTTTCTGACAAATTTTGACGAAAGAAAATACTCCTGTAAGTTCACTTTTGAGGCTACACGTTTAGACGTACACGCCACACCATATCTTTTCGAGTTACATCATGTTGTTTAGGAGATACAAGCTAATTTTGTACGATGCGTTATTTCTTCTCGTAAAGTGTTTCCAATATATACGTATTTGTCTTTACTCTGCAACACTGTATTTCCATATAACGTGGTATTCTTATATGTTCTTTCGAGAGAAAACTCTCCTGTGCGTTATCTTTTGAGGCCACACGTTTAGACATACACGCAACACCAAAGCTTTTCGAGTTACAATGTGTTGTTTAGGAAAAACAAGATAATTTCGCACAATGCGGGAATTCCTTAAAACGTGGTTTTCTGTCAAATTTTGACGAAAGAAAATTATCCTGTGGGTTCTCTTTTGAGGCTACACGTTTCAACTTACACGTCACACCAAATCCTTCGAGTTACAACGTTTTGTTTAGGAAATACAAGCTAATTTTGTACGATGTATTATTCCTTCTCGCAAAGTGTTTCCAATAAGTAAGTATCTGTCTTTACTCTGCAACACTGTATTTCCTTATAACGTGGTATTCTTACATATTCTTTCGAGAGAATACTCTACTGTGCATTCTCTTTTGAGGCTACATGCTTAGACATACACGCAACACCAAAGCTTTTCGAGTTACAACGTGTTGTTTAGGAAAAACAAGATAATTCTCATGATGCAGGACTTCCTTAAAACGTGGTTTTCTGAAAAAATTTTGACCAAAGAAAATTCTCCTGTGGGTTCTCTTTTGAGGCTACGCATTTAGATGTAAACACCACACCAAATATTTTCGAGTTACAACGTGTTGGTTACACCAAAGCTTTTCGAGTTACAACGTGTTGTTTAGGAAAAACAAGATAATTTCGCACGATGCGGGATTTCCTTAAAACGTGGTTTTCTGTCAAATTTTGACGAAAGAAAATTATCCTGTGGGTTCTCTTTTGAGGCTACACGTTTCAACTTACACGTCACACCAAATCCTTCGAGTTACAACGTTTTGTTTAGGAAATACAAGCTAATTTTGTACGATGTATTATTCCTTCTCGCAAAGTGTTTCCAATAAGTAAGTATCTGTCTTTACTCTGCAACACTGTATTTCCTTATAACGTGGTATTCTTACATATTCTTTCGAGAGAATACTCTACTGTGCATTCTCTTTTGAGGCTACATGCTTAGACATACACGCAACACCAAAGCTTTTCGAGTTACAACGTGTTGTTTAGGAAAAACAAGATAATTCTCATGATGCAGGACTTCCTTAAAACGTGGTTTTCTGAAAAAATTTTGACCAAAGAAAATTCTCCTGTGGGTTCTCTTTTGAGGCTACGCATTTAGATGTAAACACCACACCAAATATTTTCGAGTTACAACGTGTTGGTTACACCAAAGCTTTTCGAGTTACAACGTGTTGTTTAGGAAAAACAAGATAATTTCGCACGATGCGGGATTTCCTTAAAACGTGGTTTTCCGACATATTTTGACGAAAGAAAATTCTCCTGTGGGTTCTCTTTTGAGGCTACACGTTTCAACGTACACGCCACACAAAATCTTTTCGCGTTACACCGTGTTGTTTACGAAATACAAGCTAATTTTGTATGATGTATTATTCCTTCTCGTAAAGTGTTTCCAATATGTATGTATCTGTCTTTACTGTGCAACACTGTATGTCCTTATAACGTGGTATTCTTACATATTCTTTCGAGAGAATACTCTCCTGTGCGTTCTCTTTTGAGGCTACACACTTAGACATACATGCAAAACCAAAGCTTTTCGAGTTACAACGTGTTATTTAGGAAAAACAAGATAATTTCGCACGATGCGGGATTTCCATAAAATGTGGTTTTCTGAAAAAATTTTGACCAACGAAAATTCTCCTGTGGGTTCTCCTTTGAGGCTACACCTTTAGATAAACACCACACCAAATCCTTTTGAGTTACAACGTGTTGTTTAGGAGATACAAGCTAATTTTTTACCATGTGTTATTTCTTCTCGTAAAGTGTTTCCAATACGTACATATTTGTCTTTACTCTGCAACACTGTTTTTCCATATAACGTGGAATAACAAATAGTACAAAATTAGCTTGCATCTCCTAAACAACACGTTATAACTCGAAAGGTTTTGGTGTGGCCTGTACGTCTAAACGTGTACCCTCAAAAGAGAACCCATGTTTTAAGGAAATCCCGCATCGTGCGCAATTATCTTCTTTTTCCTAAACAACACGTTTTAACTCGAAAAGCTTTGGTGTTGCGTGTATGTCTAAGCGTGTAGCCTCAAAAAAGAACGCACAAAAGAGTTTTCTCTCGAAAGAGAATGTAAGAATACCACTTTATAAGGAAATACAGTGTCGCAGAGTAAAGGCAAATACATACGTATTGGAAACACTTTACGAGAAGAAATAACGCAACGTACAAAATTAGCTTGTATCTCCTAAACAACACGTTGTAACTCGAAAAGATTTGGTGTGGCCTGTACGTCTAAACGTGTAGCCTCAAAAAAGAACCCACAGGAGAATTTTCTTTCGTCAAAATTTTTCAGAAAACCACGTTTTAAGGAAATCCCGCTTTAAGGAAATCCTAAACAACATGTTGTAACTCGATAAGCTTTGGTGTTGCGTGTATGTTTAAGTGTGTAGCCTCAAAAGAGAACGCACAGGAGATTTTTTTCTCGATAGAATTTGTAAGGATACCACGTTATAAGGAAATACAGTGTTGCAGAATAAAGACAAATACGTAAGTATTGGAAACACATAAACTTTACGAGATGAAATAAAGCATCGTAAAAAATTAGCTTGTATCTCCTAAACAACACGTGGTAACTCAAAAAGATTTGGTGTGGCGTGCACGTCTAAATGTGTAGCCTCAACAGAGAACACACAGGAGAATTTTCTTACGTCAAAATTTGTCAGAAAACCACTTTTTAAGGAAATCCCGCATCGTGGGAAATTATCTTGTTTTTCCTAATCAACACGTTGTTACTCGAGAAGCTTTGGTGGTGCATGTATGTCTAAGCATGTAGCCTCCAAAGAGAACGCACAGGATAGATTTCTCTCGAAAGAATATGTAAGAATACCACGTTATAAGGAAATACAGTGTTGCAGAGTATAGACAAATATGTACTTATTGGAAACACTTTACGAAAAGAAATAACGCATCATGCAAACTTAGCTTGTATCTCCTAAACAACACGTTGTAACTCGAAAAGATTTGGTGTGGCGTGAACGACTAAACGTGTAGCCTCAAAGGAGAACCCAAAGGAGAGCTATCTTTCGTCAAAATTTGTCAGAAAACCACGTTTTAAGGAAATCCTGCATCCTGCGAAATTATCTTGTTTTTCCTAAACAACATGTTGTAACTCGAAAAGCTTTGGTGTGGCGTATATGTCTAAGCGTGTAGCCTCAAAAGAGAACGCACAGGAGAGTTTTCTCCCGAAAGAATATGTAGGAATACCACGTTATAAGGAAATACAGTGTTCCAGAGTAAAGACAAATAAATACTTATTGGAAACACATAAACTTTACGAGAAGAAATAAGACATAGTACAAAATTAGCTTGTATATCCTAAACAACACGTTATAACTCGAAAGGATTTGGTGTTGCGTGTATGTCTAAGCATGTAGCCTCAAATGACAATGCACAGGAGAGTTTTCTCTCGAAAGAATATGTAAGAATACCACGTTATAAGGAAACATATTGCTGCAGAGTAAAGACAAATACATACGTTTTGGAAACACATTATGAGAAGAAATAACGCATGGTACAAAATTAGCTTGTATCTCCGAAACAACACGTGGTAACTCAAAAAGATTTGGTGTGGCGTGCACATCTAAACGTGTAGCCTCAAAAGAGAACCCACAGTACAATTTTCTTTCGTCAAAATTTGTCAGAAAACCATGTTTTAAGGAAATCCCGCATCGTGCGAAATTATCTTGTTTTTCCTAATCAACACGTTGTAACTCGAAAGGCTTTGGTGGTGCGTGTATGTCTAAGCGTGTAGCCTCCAAAGAGAACGCACAGGATAGTTTTCTCTTGAACGAATATGTAAGAATACCACGTTATAAGGAAATACAGTGTTGCAGAGTATAGACAAATATGTACTTATTGGAAACACTTTAGGAGAAGAAATAACGCATCATGTAAAATTAGCTTGTATCTCCTAAACAACACGTTGTAACTCGACAAGATTTGGTGTGGCGTGTATGTCTAAACGTGTAGCCTCAAAAGAGAACCCACAGGAGAGTTTTCTTTCGTCAAAATTTGACAGAAAACCACGTTTAAGGAAATACAGCATCACGCGAAATTATCTTGTTTATCCTAAACATGTTGTAACTCGAAAAGCTTTGGTGGTGCGTTTATGTCTAAGCGTGTAACCTCAAAAGAGAACGCATAGGAGAGTTTTCTTCCGAAAGAATATGTAGGAATACCACGTTATAAGGAAATACAGTGTTGCAGAGTAAAGACAAATATATACTTATTGGAAACACTTAAGCTTTATGAGAAGAAATAACACATAGTACAAAATTAGCTTGTATCTCCTAAACAACACGTTATAACTCGAAAGGATTTGGTGTGGCGTGTACGTCTAAATGTGTAGTCTCAAAAGAGAACCCACAGGAGATTTTTCTTTCGTCAAAATTTGTCAGAAAACCACGTTTTAAGGAAATCCCGCATCATGCGAAATTATCTTGTTTTTCCTAAACAACACGTTGTAACTCGAAAAGCTTTGGTGTTGGGTGAATGTCTAAGCGTGTAGCCTCCAAAGAGAACGCACAGGAGAGTTTTCTCTTGAAAGAATATGTAAGAATATCACGTTATAAGGAAATACAGTGTGGCAGAGTAGAGGCAAGTACATACGTATTGTAAACACTTAAACTTTACGAGAAGAAATAATTCATCATAAAAAAATTAGCTTGTATCTCCTAAACAACAAGTTGTAACTCAAAAAGATTTGGTGTGGCGTGTACGTCTAAACGTGTAGCCTCAAAAGATAACGCACAGGGGAGTTTTCTCCAGAGAGAATATGTAGGAATACCACGTTATAAGGAAATACAGTGTTGCAGAGTAAAGACAAATACATACTTATTGGAAACAGTTAAGCTTTACGAGAAGAAATAACACATAGTACAAAAGTAGCTTATATATCCTAAACAACACGTTATAACTCGATAGGATTTGGTGTGGCGTGTACATCTAAACGTGTAGCCTCAAAAGAGTACCCACAGGAGAATTTTCTTTCGTCAAAAGTTTTCAGAAAACCTCGTTTTAAGGGAATCCCGCATCATGTGAAATTATCTTGTTTTTCCTAAACAACACGTTGTAACTCGAAAAGCTTTGGTGTTGCGTGAATGTCTAAGCGTGTAGCCTCCAAAGAGAACGCACAGGAGAGTTTTCTCTCGAAAGAATATGTAAGAATACCACGTTATAAGGAAATACAGTGTGGCAGAGTAAAGACAAATACGTATGTAATGGAAGCACTTTATGAGAGAAATAACGCATCTTGCAAAATTAGCTTGTATGTCCTAAACAACACGTTGTAACTCGAAAAGGTTTGGTGTGGCCTGTACGTCTAAAAGTGTAGCCTCAAAAGAGAACCCACAGGAGAGTTTTCTTTCGTCAAAATTTGTCAGAAAACCACGTTTTAAGGAAATCCCACATCGTGTGAAATTATCTTGTTTTTCCTAATCAACACGTTGTAACTCGAAAAGCTTTGGTGGTGCGTGTATGTCTAAGCGTGTAGCCTTCAAAGAGAATGCACAGGATAGTTTTCTCTCGAAAGAATATGTAAGAATACCACGTTATAAGGAAATACAGTGTTGCAGAATTTAGACAAATATGTACTTATTGGAAACACTTTAGGAGAAGAAATAACACATCGTGCAAAATTAGCTTGTATCTCCTAAACAACACGTTGTAACTCGACAAGATTTGGTGTGGCGTGTATGTCTAAACGTGTAGCCTCAAAAGAGAAACCACAGGAGACTTTTCTTTCGTCTAAATTTGTCAGAAAACCACGTTTTAAGGAAATACCTCATCGTGCGAAATTATCTTGTTTTCCTAAACAACATGTAACTCGAAAAGCTTTGGTGGTGCGTGTATGTCTAAGCGTGTAGCCTCAAAAGAGAATGCACAGGAGAGTTTTCTTCTGAAAGAATATGTAGGAATACAACGTTATAAGGAAATACAGTGTTGCAGAGTAAAGACAAATGCATACTTATTGGAAACACTTAAGCTTTAGGAGACGAAATAACACATAGAAAAATTTAGTTTGTATACCCTAAACAACACGTTATAACTCGAAAGGATTTGGTGTGGCGTGTACGTCTAAATGTGTAGCCTCAAAAGAGAAACCACAGGAGAATTTTCTTTCATCAAAATTTGTCAGAAAACCACGTTTAAAGAAATCCCGCATCATGCGAAATTATCTTGTTTTTCCTAAAAAACACGTTGTAACTCGAAAAGCTTTGGTGTTGCGTTAATGTCTAAGCATGTAGCCTCCAAAGAGATCACACAGGAGAGTTTTCTCTCGAAAGAATATATAAGAATACCACGTTATAAGGAAATACAGTGTTGCAGAGTAGAGGCAAATATATACATATTGGAAAAACTTAAACTTTACGAGAAGAAATAATTCATCGTTAAAAAATTAGCTTGTATCTCCGAAACAACAAGTTGTAACTCAAAAAGATTTGGTGTGGCGTGTACGTCTAAACGTGTAGCCTCAAAAGAGAACGCACAGGAGAGTTTTCTCCTGAAAGAATATGTAGGAATACTACGTTATAAGGAAATACAGTGTTGCAGAGTAAAGACAAATACATACATATTGGAAACACTTAAGCTTTACGAGAAGAAATAACACATAGTACAAAATTAGCTTGTATATCCTAAACAACACGTTAGAACTCGAAAGGATTTGGTGTGGCGTGTACGTCTAAACATGAAGCCTCAAAAGAGAACCCACAGGAGAATTTTCTTTCGTCATAATTTGTCAGAAAACCACGTTTTAAGGAAATCCCGCATCATGCGAAATTATCTTGTTTTTCCTAAACAACACGTTGTACCTCGAAAAACTTTCGTGTTGCCTGAATGTCTAAGTGTGTAGCCTCCAAAGAGAACGCACAGGAGAGTTTTCTCTCGAAAGAATATGTAAGAATACCACGTTATAAGGAAATACAGTGTTGCAGAGTAGAGGCAAATACATACGTATTGGAAACACTTAACCTTTACGAGAAGAAATAATTCATTGTAAAAAAATTAGCTTGTATCTCCTAAACAACAAGTTGCAACTCAAAAAGATTTGGTGTCGTGTGTACGTCTAAACGTTTAGCTTCAAAAGAGAACCCACAGGAGAATTTTCTTTCGTCAAAATTTGTCAGAAAACCACGTTTTAAGGAAATCCCGCATCGTGAGAAATTATCTTGTTCTTCCTAAACAACAAGTTGTAACTCGAAAAGCTTTGCTGTTGCATGTATGTCTCAGCGTGTAGCCTCAAATGAGAACGCACAGGAGAGTTTTCTCTCGAAAAAATATGTAAGAATACCACGTTATACGGAAATAGTGTTGCAGAGTAAAGACAAATACTTATTGGAAAAACTTTATGAGAAGAAATAACGCATCATACAAAATTAGCTTGTATCTCCTAAACAAAACATTGTAACTCGAAAAGATTTGGTGTGGCGTGTACTTCTAAACGTGTAGCCTCAAAAGAGAACCCACAGGAGAATTTTTGTTCGTAAAATTTGTCAGAAATCCATGTTTTAAGGAAATCACTCATCGTGCGAAATTATCTTGTTTTTCATAAACAACACGTTGTAACTCGAAAAGCTTTGATGTTGCGTGTATGTCTAAGCGTGTAGCCTTAAAAGAGAACGCACAGGAGAGTTTTCTCTCGAAAGAACATGTAAGAATACCACATTATAAGGAAATACAGTTTTGCAGAGTAAAGACAAATACATATGTATTTGAAACACTCTATGAGAAGAAATAACGCATCGTAAAAAATTAGTTTGTATCTCCTAAACAACACGTTGTAACTCAAAAAGATTTGGTGTGGCATGTACGTCTAAACTTGCAGCCTCAAAAGAGAACCCACAGGATAATTTTCTTTCCTCAAAATTTGTCAGAAAACCACTTATTAAGGAAATCCCGCATCATGCGAAACTATCTTGTTTTTCCTAAACAACACATTGTAACTCGAAAATCTTTGGAGTTGCGTGTATGTCTAAGCATGTAGCCTCAAAAGAGAACGCACAGGAGAGATTTCTCTCGAACGAGTATGTAAGAATACCACGTTATAAAGAAATACATTGTGGCAAATTAAAGATAAATACGTTCCTTTTGGAAACACTTAAACTTTACAAGAAGATATAAAGCATCATAAAAAATTAGCTTGTATCTCCTAAAGAACACGTTGTAACTCGAAAACATTTGGTGTGGCGTGTACGTCTAAATGTTTAGCCTCAAATGAAAACCCACAGGAGAATTTTATTTCCTCAAAATTTGTCAGAAAACCACGTTTTAAGGAATTCCCGCATCGTGCGAAATTATCTTGTTTTTCCAAAACAACACGTTCTAACTCGAAATGCTTTGGTGTTGCGTGTATGTCTAAGCGTGTAGCCTCAAAAGAGAATGCACAGGAGAGTTTTCTCTCGAAAGAATATGTACGAATACCATGTTATAAGGAAATTCAGTGTTGTAGAGTAAAGACAAATACGTACTTATTGGAAACACTTTAGGAGAAGAAATAACGCATCGTAAAAATTAGCTTGTATCTCCTAAAGAACACGTTGTAACTCGAAAGATTTGGTGTGGCGTGTAGGTCTAAACATGTAGCCTCAAAAGAGAACCCACAGGAGAATTTTCTTTCGTCAAAATTTGTCAGAAAACCACGTTTTAAAGAAATCCCGCATTGTGCGCATTTATCTTGTTTTTCATAAACAAAACATTGTAACTCGAAAAGCTTTGGAGTTGGGTGTATGTGTAAGCGTGTAGCCTCAAAAGAGAATGCACAGGAGAGTTTTCTCCCAAAGAATATGTAGGAATACCACGTTATAAGGAAATATATTGCTGCAGAGTAAAGACAAATACATACGTATTGGAAACATATTATGAGAAGAAATAATGCATGGTACAAAATTTGCTTGTATCTCCTAAACAACACGTTGTAACTCAAAAAGATTTGGTGTGGCGTGCACGTCTAAATGTGTAGCCTCAAAAGAGAACACACAGCAGAATTTTCTTACGTCAAAATTTGTCAGAAAACCACATTTTAAGGAAATCCCGCATCGTGCGAAATTATCCTGTTTTTCCTAATCAACACGTTGTAACTCGAAAAGCTTTGGTGTTGCGTGTATGTCTAAGCGTGTAGCCTCCAAAGATAACGCTCAGGATAGTTTTCTCTCGAAAGAATATGTAAGAATATCAGTTATAAGGAAATACAGTGTTGCAGAGTATAGACAAATATGTACTTATTGGAAACACTTTACGAGAAGAAATAACGCATCATGCAAAATTAGCTTGTATCTCCTGAACAACACGTTGCAACTCGAAAAGATTTGGTGTGGCGTGAACGACTAAACGTGTAGCCTCAAAGGAGAACCCACAGGAGGGTTTTCTTTCGTCAAAATTTGTCAGAAAACCACGTTTTAAGGAAATCCTGCATCCTGCGAAATTATCTTGTTTTTCCTAAACAACATGTTGTAACTCGAAAAGCTTTGATGTTGCGTATATGTCTAAGCATGTAGCCTCAAAAGAGAACGTACAGGAGAGTTTTCTCCCAAAGAATATGTAGGAATACCACGTTATAAGGAAATACAGTGTTGCAGAGTAAAGACAAATACATACTTATTGGAAACACTTAAACTTTACGAGCAGAAATAAAACATAGTAAAAAATTAGCTTGTATATCCTAAACAACACGTTATAACTTGAAAGGATTTGGTGTTGCGTGTATGTCTAAGCATGTAGCCTCAAAAGAGAATGCACAGAAGAGTTTTCTCCCGAAAGAATATGTAAGAATACCACATTACAAGGAAATATATTGCTACAGAGTAAAGACAAATACGTACGTATTGGAAACACATTATGAGAAGAAATAACGCATGGTACTAAATTAGCTTGTATCTCCGAAACAACACGTGGTAACTCAAAAAGATTTGGTGTGGCGTGTACATCTAAATGTGTAGCCTCAAAAGAGAACCAACAGGAGAATTTTCTTACGTCAAAATTTGTCAGAAAACCACGTTTTAAGGAAATCCCGCATTGTGCGAAATTATCTTGTTCTTCCCTATTCAACACGTTGTAACTCGAAAAGCTTTGGTGGTGCGTGTATTTCTAAGCGTGTAGCCTCCTAAGAGAACGCACAGGATAGTTTTCTCTCGAAAGAATATGTAAGAATACCACGTTATAAGGAAATACAGTGTTGCAGAGTATAGACAAATATGTACTTATTGGAAACACTTTAGGAGAAGAAATAACGCATCATGTAAAATTAGCTTGTATCTGCTAAACAACACGTTGTAACTCGACAAGATTTGGTGTGGCGTGTATGTCTAAACGTGTAGCCTCAAAAGAGAACCCACAGGAGAGTTTTCTTTCGTCAAAATTTGTCAGAAAACCACGTTTTAAGGAAATCCCGCATCATGCGAAATTATCTTGTTTTTCCTAAACAACATGTTGCAACTCGAAAAGCTTTGGTGTTGCGTGTATGTCTAAGCGTGTAGCCTCAAAAGAGAACGCACAGGAGAGTTTTCTCTCGAAAGAATATGTAAGAATACCACGTTATAAGGGAATACAGTGTTGCAGAGTAAAGACAAATACATACTTATTGGAAACACTTAAGCTTTACGAGAAGAAATAACACGTAGTACAAAATTAGCTTGTATATCCTAAACAACACGTTATAATTCGAAAGGATTTGGTGTGGCGTGTACGTCTAAACGTGCAGCCTCAAAAAACCACCCACAGAAGAATTTTCTTTCGTCAAAATTTGTCAGAAAACCACGTTTTACGGAAATCCCGCATCATGCGAAATTATCTTGTTTTTCCTAAACAACACGTTGTAACTCGAAAAGCTTTGGTGTTGCGTGAATGTCTAAGCGTGTAGCCTCCAAAGAGAACACACAGGAGAGTTTTCTCTCGAAAGAATATGTAAGAATATCACGTTATAAGGAAATACAGTGTTGCAGAGTAGAGGCAAATACATACGTATTGGAAACACTTAAACTTTACGAGAATAAATAATTCATCTTTAAAAAATTAGCTTGTATCTCCTAAACAACAAGTTGTAACTCAAAAAGATTTGGTGTGGCGTGTACGTCTAAAGTGTAGCCTCAAAAGAGAACGCACAGGGGAGTTTTCTCCCGAAAGCATATGTAGGAATACCACGTTATAAGGAAATACAGTGTTGCAGAGTAAAGACATATACATACTTATTAGAAACAGTTAAGCTTTACGAGAAGAAATAACACATAGTACAAAATTAGCTTGTATATCCTAAACAACACGTTATAACTCGAAAGGATTTGGTGTGGCGTGTGCGTCTAAACGTGTAGCCTCAAAAGAGAACCCACAGGAGAATTTTCTTTCCTCAACACTTTTCAGAAAACCACGTTTTAAGGGAATCCCGCATCATGCGAAATTATCTTGCTTTTCCAAAACAACATGTTGTAACTAGAAAAGCTTTGGTGTTGCGTGAATATCTAAGCGTATAGCCTCCAAAGAGAACGCACAGGAGAGATTTCTCTCGAAAGAATATGTAAGAATACCACGTTATAAGGAAATACAGTGTGGCAGAGTAAAGTAAAATATGTACGTAATGGAAGCACTTTATGAGAGAAATAACGCATCTTGCAAAATTAGCTTGTATGTCCTAAACAACACGTTGTGACTCGAAAAGATTTGGTGTGGCCTGTACGTCTAAAAGTGTAGCCTCAAAAGAGAACCCACAGGAGAGTTTTCTTTCGTCAAAATTTGTCAAAAAACCACGTTTTAAGGAAATCCTGCATCGTGCAAAATTATCTTGTTTTTCCTAATCAACGCGTTGTAACTCGAAAGCTTTGGTGGTGCGTGTATGTCTAAGCGTGTAGCCTCCAAAGAGAACGCACAGGATAGTTTTCTCTCAAAGAATATGTAAGAATACCACGTTATAAGGAAATACAATGTTGCAGAATTTAGACAAATATGTACTTATTGGAAACACTTTAGGAGAAGAAATAACGCATCATGCAAAATTAGCTCGTATCTCCTAAACAACACGTTTTAACTCGACAAGATTTGGTGTGGCGTGTATGTCTAAAGGTGTAGCCTCAAAAGATAACCCACAGGAGAGTTTTCATTCGTCAAAATTTGTCAGAAAACCACGTTTTAAGGAAATACCGCATCGTGCGAAATTATCTTGTTTTTCCTAAACAACATGTTGTAACTCGAAAAGCTTTGGTGTTGCGTGTATGTCTAAGCATGTAGCCTCAAAAGAGAAGGCACAGGAGAGTTTTCTTCCGAAAGAATATGTAGGAATACCACGTTATAAGGAAATACAGTGTTGCAGAGTAAAGACAAATGCATACTTATTGGAAACACTTAAGCTTTACGAGAGGAAATAACACATAGTAAAAATTAGTTTGTATATCCTAAACAACACGTTATAACTTGAAAAGATTAGGTGTGGCGTGTACGTCTAAACGTGTAGCCTCAAAAGAGAACCCACAGGAGAATTTTCTTTCATCAATATTTGTCAGAAAACCACGTTTTAAGGAAATCCCGCATCATGCGAAATTATCTTGTTTTTCCTAAACAACACGTTGTAACTCGAAAAGCTTTGGTGCTGCATGTATGTCTAAGCGTGTAGCCTCAAAAGAGAACGCACAGGAGAGTTTTCTTCCAAAAGAATATGTAGGAATACCACGTTATATGGAAATACATTGTTGCAGAGTAAAGACAAATGCATTCTTATTGGAAACACTTAAGTTTTACTAGAAGAAATAACACATAGTAAATATTAGTTTGTATATCCTAAACAACACGTTATAACTCGAAAGGATTTGGTGTGGCGTGTACGTCTAAACGTGTAGCCTCAAAAGAGAACCCACAGAAGAATTTTCTTTCATCAAAATTTGTCAGAAAACCACGTTTTAAGGAAATCCTGCATCATGCGAAATTATCTTGTTTTTCCTAAACAACACGTTGTAACTCGAAAAGCTTTGGTGTTGCGTGAATGTCTAAGCGTGTAGCCTCCAAAGAGAACGCACAGGAGAGTTTTCTCTCGAAAGAATATGTAAGAATACCACGTTATAAGGAAATACAGTGTTGCAGAGTAGAGGCAAATATATACATATTGGAAACACTTAAACTTTAAGAGAAGAAATAATTCATCGTTAAAAAATAAGCTTGTACCTCCTAAACAACAAGTTGTAACTCAAAAAGATTTGGTGTGGCGTGTATGTCTAAACGTGTAGCCTCAAAAGAGAACGCACAGGAGAGTTTTCTCCCGAAAGAATATGTAGGAACACTACGTTATAAGGAAATACAGTGTTGCAGAGTAAAGACAAATGCATACTTATTGGAAACACTTAAGCTTTATGGGAGGAAATAACACATAGTAAAAATTAGTTTGTATATCCTAAACAACACGTTATAACTTGAAAGGATTAGATGTGGCGTGTACGTCTAAACGTGTAGCCTCAAAAGAGAACCCACGGGAGAATTTTCTTTCATCAATATTTGTCAGAAAACCACGTTTTAAGGAAATCACGCATCATGCGAAATTATCTTGTTTTTCCTAAACAACACGTTGTAACTCGAAAAGCTTTGGTGTTGCGTGTATGTCTAAGCATGTAGCCTCAAAAGAGAATGCACAGGAGAGTTTTCTTCCAAAAGAATATGTAGGAATACCACGTTATAAGATAATACATTGTTGCAGAGTAAAGACAAATGCATTCTTATTGGAAACACTTAAGCTTTACGAGAAGAAATAACACATAGTAAATATTAGTTTATATATCCTAAACAACACGTTATTACTCGAAAGGATTTGGTGTGGCGTGTACGTCTAAACGTGTAGCCTCAAAAGAGAACCCACAGAAGAATTTTCTTTCATCAAAATTTGTCAGAAAACCACGTTTTAAGGAAATCCCGCATCATGCGAAATTATCTTGTTTTTCCTAAACAACACGTTGTAACTCGAAAAGCTTTGGTGTTGCATGAATGTCTAAGCGTGTAGCCTCCAAAGAGAACACACAGGAGAGTTTTCTCTCGAAAGAATATGTAAGAATACCACGTTATAAGGAAATACAGTGTTGCAGAGTAGAGGCAAATATATACATATTGGAAACACTTAAAATTTAAGAGAAGAAATAATTCATCGTTAAAAAATAAGCTTGTATCTCCTAAACAACAAGTTGTAACTCAAAAAGATTTGGTGTGGCGTGTACGTCTAAACGTGAAGCCTCAAAAGAGAACGCACAGGAGAGTTTTCTCCCGAAAGAATATGTAGGAATACTACGTTATAAGGAAATACAGTGTTGCAGAGTAAAGACAAATACATTCTTATTGGAAACACTTAAACTTTATGAGTAGAAATAACACATAGTACAAAATTAGCTTGTATATCCTAAACAACACGTTAGAACTCGAAAGGATTTGGTGTGGCCTGTACGTCTAAACGTGAAGCCTCAAAACAGAACCCACAGGAGAATTTTCTTTCTTCAAAATTTGTCAGAAAACCACGTTTTAAGGAAATCCCCATCATGCGAAATTATCTTGTTTTTCCTAAACAACACGTTGTAACTCGAAAAGCTTTGGTGTTGAGTGAATGTCTAAGTGTGTAGCCTCCAAAGAGAACGCACAGGAGAGTTTTCTCTCGAAAGAATATGTAAGAATACCACGTTATAAGGAAATACAGTGTTGCAGAGTAGAGGCAAATACATACGTATTGGAAACACTTAAACTTTACGAGAAGAAATAATTCATCATTAAAAAATTAGCTTGTATCTCCTAAACAACAAGTTGTAACTCAAAAAGATTTGGTGTGGCGTGTACGTCTAAATGTTTAGCCTCAAAAGAGAACCCACAGGAGAATTTTCTTTCGTCAAAATTCGTCAGAAAACCACGTTTTAAGGAAATCCAGCATCGTGAGAAATTATCTTGTTCTTCCTAAACAACACGTTGTAACTCAAAAAGCTTTGGTGTTCCATGTATGTCTCAGCGTGTAGCCTCAAATGAGAATGCACAGGAGAGTTTTCTCTCGAAAAAATATGTAAGAATACCACCTTATAAGGAAATACAGTGTTGCAGAGTAAAGACAAATACTTACTTATTGGAAAAACTTTATGAGAAGAAATAACGCATCGTACCAAATTAGCCTGTATCTCCTAAACAACACGATGAAACTTAAAAAGATTTGGTGTGGCCTGTACGTCTAAATGTGTAGTCTCAAAAGAGAACCAATAGGAGAAATTTCTTTTGTCAAAATTTTTCAGAAAACCACGTATTAAGGAAATCCCTCATCGTGCGAAATTATCTTGTTTTTCCTAAACAACACGTTGTAATGCGAAAAGCTTTGGTGTTGCGTGTATGTCTAAGCGTGTAGCCTCAAAAGAGGACGCACAGGAGAGTTTTCTCTCGAAAGAATATGTAAGAATACCACGTTATAAGGAAATACAGTGTTGCAGACTAAAGGCAAATACGTACGTATTGGAAACATTTTACGAGAAGAAATAAGGCATCGTACAAAATTAGCTTGATCTCCTAAACAGCACATTGTAACTCGAAAAGATTTGGTGTGGCGTGTACGTCTAAACGTGTAGCCTCAAAAGAGAACCCACAGGAGAATTTTTGTTTGTTAAAATTTGTCAGAAATCCATGTTTTAAGGAAATCACTCATCGTGGGAAATTATCTTGTTTTTCCTAAACAACACGTTGTAACTCGAAAAGCTTTGATGTTGCGTGTATGTCTAAGCGTGTAGCCTCAAAAGAGAACGCACAGGAGAGTTTTCTCTCGAAAGAACATGTAAGAATACCACATTATAAGGAAATACAGTTTTGCAGAGTAAAGACAAATACGTATGTATTTGAAACACTCTATGAGAAGAAATAACGCATCGTAAAAGATTAGTTTGTATCTCCTAAACAACACGTTGTAACTCGAAAGATTTGGTGCGCATGAACGTCTAAACGTGTAGCCTCAAAAGAGAACCCACAGGAGAATTGTCTTTCTTCAAAATTTGTCAGTAAACCACTTATTAAGGAAATCCCGCATCATGCGAAACTATCTTGTTTTTCCTAAACAACACATTGTAACTCGAAAATCTTTGGTGTTGCGTGTATGTCTAAGCATGTAGCCTCAAAAGAGAACGCACAGGAGAGATTTCTCTTGAACGAGTATGTAAGAATACCACGTTATAAGGAAATACATTGTGGCAAATTAAAGATAACTACGTTCCTTTTGGAAACACTTAAACTTTACAAGAAGATATAAAGCATCGTAAAAAATTAGCTTGTATCTCCTAAAGAACACGTTGTAACTCGAAAACATTTGGTGTGGCGTGTACGTCTAAACATTTAGCCTCAAATGAAAACCCACAGGAGAATTTTCTTTCCTCAAAATTTGTCAGAAAACCACGTTTTAAGGAATTCCCGCATCATGAGAAATTATCTTGTTTTTCTTAAACAACACGTTCTAACTCGAAATGCTTTGGTGTTGCGTGTATGTCTAAGCGTGTAGCCTCAAAAGAGAATGCACAGGAGAGTTTTCTCTCGAAAGAATATGTACGAATACCATGTTATAAGGAAATACAGTGTTGTAGAGTAAAGACAAATACGTACATATTGGAAACACTTTAGGAGAAGAAATAACGCATCGTACAAAATTAGCTTGTATCTCCTAAACAACACGTTGTAACTCGAAAAGATTTGGTGTGGCGTGTACGTCTAAACATGTAACCTCAAAAGAGAACCCACAGGAGAATTTTCTTTCGTCAAAATTTGTCAGAAAACCACGTTTTAAGGAAGTTCCGCATTGTGCGCAATTATCTTGTTTTTCATAAACAAAACATTGTAACTCGAAAAGCTTTGGTGTTGGGTGTATGTGTAAGCATGTAGCCTCAAAAGAGAATGCACAGGAGAGTTTTCTCTCGAAAGAATATGTAAGAATACCACGTTATAAGGAAATATATTGCTGCAGAGTAAAGACAAATACATACGTATTGGAAACATATTATGAGAAGAAATAATGCATGGTACAAAATTTGCTTGTATCTCCTAAACAACACGTGGTAACTCAAAAAGATTTGGTGTGGCGTGCACGTCTAAATGTGTAGCCTCAAAAGAGAACCCACAGGAGAATTTTCTTACGTCAAAATTTGTCAGAAAACCACTTTTTAAGGAAATCCCGCATCGTGGGAAATTATCTTGTTTTTCCTAATCAACACGTTGTAACTCGAAAAGCTTTGGTGGTGCGTGTATGTCTAAGCGTGTAGCCTCCAAAGAGAACGCAAGGGATAGTTTTCTCTCGAAAGAATATGTAAGAATACCACGTTATAAGGAAATACAGTGTTGCAGAGTATAGACAAATATGTACTTATTGGAAACACTTTACGAAAAGAAATAACGCATCATGCAAACTTAGCTTGTATCTCCTAAACAACACGTTGTAACTCGAAAAGATTTGGTGTGGCGTGAACGACTAAACGTGTAGCCTCAAAGGAGAACCCACAGGAGAGTTTTCTTTCGTCAAAATTTGTCAGAAAACCACGTTTTAAGGAAATCCTGCATCCTGCGAAATTATCTTGTTTTTCCTAAACAACATGTTGTAACTCGAAAAGCTTTGGTGTTGCGTATATGTCTAAGCGTGTAGCCTCAAAAGAGAACGCAAGGAGAGTTTTCTCCCGAAAGAATATGTAGGAATACCACTTTATAAGGAAATACAGTGTTGCAGAGTAAAGACAAATAAATACTTATTGGAAACACTTAAACTTTACGAGAAGAAATAAAACATAGTACAAAATTAGCTTGTATATCCTAAACAACACGTTATAACTCGAAAGGATTTGGTGTTGCGTGTTTGTCTAAGCATGTAGCCTCAAAAGACAATGCACAGGAGAGTTTTCTCTCGAAAGAATATGTAAGAATACCATGTTATAAGGAAACATATTGCTGCAGAGTAAAGACAAATACATACGTTTTGGAAACACATTAAGAGAAGAAATAACGCATGGTACAAAATTAGCTTGTATCTCCGAAACAACACGTGGTAACTCAAAAATATTTGGTGTGGCGTGTACATCTAAACGTGTAGCCTCAAAAGAGAACCCACAGGAGAATTTTCTTACGTCAAAATTTGTCAGAAAACCACGTTTTAAGGAAATCCCGCATCGTGCGAAATTATCTTGTTTTTCCTAATCAACATGTTGTAACTAGAAAAGCTTTGGTGGTGCGTGTATGTCTAAGCGTGTAGCCTCCAAAGAGAACGCACAGGATAGTTTTCTCTCGAAAGAATATGTAAGAATACCACGTTATAAGGAAATACAGTGTTGCAGAATTTAAACAAATATGTACTTATTGGAAACACTTTAGGAGAAGAAATAACGCATCATGTAAAATTAGCTTGTATCTCCTAAACAACACGTTGTAACTCGACAAGATTTGGTGTGGCATGTATGTCTAAACGTGTAGCCTCAAAAGAGAACCCACAGGAGAATTTTCTTTCATCAATATTTGTCAGAAAACCACGTTTTAAGGAAATCACGCATTATGCGAAATTATCTTGTTTTTTCTAAACAACACGTTGTAACTCGAAAAGCTTTGGTGTTGCGTGTATGTCTAAGCATGTAGCCTCAAAAGAGAACGCACAGGAGGTTTTCTTCCGAAAGAATATGTAGGAATACCACGTTATAAGGAAATACAGTGTTGCAGAGTAAAGACAAATACATACTTATTGGAAACACTTAAGCTTTACGAGAAGAAATAACACATAGTAAAAAATTAGCTTGTATATCCTAAACAACACGTTATAACTCGAAAGTTTTTGGTGTGGCGTGTACGTCTAAACGTGTAGCCTCAAAAGGGAACCCACAGGAGAATTTTCTTTCTTCAAAATTTGTCAGAAAACCACTTATTAAGGAAATCCCGCATCATGCGAAACTATCTTGTTTTTCCTAAACAACACATTGGAACTCGAAAATCTTTGGTGTTGCGTGTATGTCTAAGCATGTAGCCTCAAAAGAGAACGCACAGTAGAGATTTCTCTCGAACGAGTATGTAAGAATGCCACGTTATAAGGAAATACATTGTGGCAAATTAAAGATAAATACGTTCCTTTTGGAAACACTTAAACTTTACAAGAAGATATAAAGCATCATAAAAAATTAGCTTGTATCTCCTAAAGAACACGTTGTAACTCGAAAACATTTGGTGTGGCGTGTACGTCTAAACATTTAGCCTCAAATGAAAACCCACAGGAGAATTTTCTTTCCTCAAAATTTGTCAGAAAACCACGTTTTAAGGAATTCCCGCATCATGAGAAATTATCTTGTTTTTCCTAAACAACACGTTCTAACTCGAATGCTTTGGTGTTGCGTGTATGTCTAAGCGTGTAGCCTCAAAAGAGAATGCACAGGAGAGTTTTCTCTCGAAAGAATATGTACGAATACCATGTTATAAGGAAATACAGTGTTGTAGAGTAAAGACAAATACGTACATATTGGAAACACTTTAGGAGAAGAAATAACGCATCGTACAAAATTAGCTTGTATCTCCTAAACAACACGTTGTAACTCGAAAAGATTTGGTGTGGCATGTACGTCTAAACATGTAGCCTCAAAAGAGAACCCACAGTAGAATTTTCTTTCGTCAAAATTTGTCAGAAAACCACGTATTAAGGAAATTCCGCATAGTGCGCAATTATCTTGTTTTTCATAAACAAAACATTGTAACTCGAAAAGCTTTGGTGTTGGGTGTATGTGTAAGCGTGTAGCCTCAAAAGAGAATGCACAGGAGAGTTTTCTCTCGAAAGAATATGTAAGAATACCACGTTATAAGGAAATATATTGCTGCAGAGTAAAGACAAATACATACGTATTGGAAACATATTATGAGAAGAAATAATGCATGGTACAAAATTTGCTTGTATCTCCTAAACAACACGTGGTAACTCAAAAAGATTTGGTGTGACGTGCACGTCTAAATGTGTAGCCTCAAAAGAGAACCCACAGGAGAATTTTCTTACGTCAAAATTTGTCAGAAAACCACTTTTTAAGGAAATCCCGCATCGTGGGAAATTATCTTGTTTTTCCTAATCAACACGTTGTAACTCGAAAAGCTTTGGTGGTGCGTGTATGTCTAAGCGTGTAGCCTCCAAAGAGAACCCAAGGGATAGTTTTCTCTCGAAAGAATATGTAAGAATACCACGTTATAAGGAAATACAGTGTTGCAGAGTATCGACAAATATGTACTTATTGGAAACACTTTACGAAAAGAAATAACGCATCATGCAAACTTAGCTTGTATCTCCTAAACAACACGTTGTAACTCGAAAAGATTTGGTGTGGCGTGAACGACTAAACGTGTAGCCTCAAAGGAGAACCCACAGGAGAGTTTTCTTTCGTCAAAATTTGTCAGAAAAAAACGTTTTAAGGAAATCCTGCATCCTGCGAAATTATCTTGTTTTTCCTAAACAACATGTTGTAACTCGAAAAGCTTTGGTGTTGCGTATATGTCTAAGAGTGGAGCCTCAAAAGAGAACGCACAGGAGAGTTTTCTCCCGAAAGAATATGTAGGAATACCACGTTATAAGGAAATACAGTGTTGCAGAGTAAAGACAAATAAATACTTATTGGAAACACTTAAATTTTACGGGAAGAAATAAAACATAGTACAAAATTAGCTTGTATATCCTAAACAACACGTTATAACTCGAAAGGATTTGGTTTTGCGTGTATGTCTAAGCATGTAGCCTCAAAAGAGAATGCACAGGAGAGTTTTCTCTCGAAAGAATATGTAAGAATACCATGTTATAAGGAAACATATTGCTGCAGAGTAAAGACAAATACATACGTTTTGGAAACACATTAAGAGAAGAAATAACGCATGGTACAAAATTAGCTTGTATCTCCGAAACAACACGTGGTAACTCAAAAATATTTGGTGTGGTGTGTACATCTAAACGTGTAGCCTCAAAAGAGAACCCACAGGAGAATTTTCTTACGTCAAAATTTGTCAGAAAACCACGTTTTAAGGAAATCCCGCATCATGCGAAATTATCTTGTTTTTCCTAATCAACACGTTGTAACTTCAAAAGCTTTGGTGGTGCGTGTATGTCTAAGCGTGTAGCCTCCAAAGAGAATGCACAGGATAGTTTTCTCTTGAAAGAATATGTAAGAATACTACGTTATAAGGAAATACAGTGTTGCAGAGTATAGACAAATATGTACTTATTGGAAACACTTTAGGAGAAGAAATAACGCATCATGTAAAATTAGCTTGTATCTCCTAAACAACACGTTGTAACTCGACAAGATTTGGTGTGGCATTTATGTCTAAACGTGTAGCCTCAAAAGAGAACCCACAGGAGAGTTTTCTTTCGTCAAAATTTGTCAGAAAACCACGTTTTAAGGAAATACCGCATCGTGCGAAATTATCTTGTTTATCCTAAACAACATGTTGTAACTCGAAAAGCTTTGGTGGTGCGTGTATGTCTAAGCGTGTAGCCTCAAGAGAGAACGCACAGGAGAGTTTTCTTCCGAAAGAATATGTAGGAATACCACGTTATAAGGAAATACAGTGTTGCAGAGTAAAGACAAATACATACTTATTGGAAACACTTAAGCTTTACGAGAAGAAATAACACATAGTACAAAATTAGCTTGTATATCCTAAACAACACGTTATAACTCGAAAGGATTTGGTGTGGCGTGTACGACTAAACGTGTAGCCTCAAAAGAGAACCCACAGGAGAATTTTCTTTCGTCAAAATTTGTCAGAAAACCACGTTTTAAGGAAATCCCGCATCATGCGAAATTATCTTGTTTTTCCTAAACAACACGTTGTAACTCGAAAAGCTTTGGTGTTGGGTGAATGTCTAAGCGTGTAGCCTCCAAAGAGAACGCACAGGAGAGTTTTCTCTCGAAAGAATATGTAAGAATATCACGTTATAAGGAAATACAGTGGGGCAGAGTAGAGGCAAGTACATACGTATTGGAAACACTTAAACTTTACGAGAAGAAATAATTCATCGTAAAAAAAATTAGCTTGTATCTCCTAAACAACAAGTTGTAACTCAAAAAGATTTGGTGTGGCGTGTACGTCTAAAAGTGTAGCCTCAAAAGAGAACGCACAGGGGAGTTTTCTCCCGAAAGAATTTGTAGGAATACCACGTTATAAGGAAATACAGTGTTGCAGAGTAAAGACAAATACATACTTATTGGAAACAGTTAAGCTTTACGAGAAGAAATAACACATAGTACAAAATTAGCTTGTATATCCTAAACAACAGGTTATAACTCGATAGGATTTGGTGTGGCGTGTACATCTAAACGTGTAGCCTCAAAAGAGAACCCACAGGCGAATTTTCATTCGTCAACACTTTTCAGAAAACCACGTTTTAAGGGAATCCCGCATCATGCGAAATTATCTTGTTTTTCCTAAACAACACGTTGTAACTCGAAAAGCTTTGGTGTTGGGTGAATGTCTAAGCGTGTAGCCTACAAAGAGAACGCACAGGAGAGTTTTCTCTCGAAAGAATATGTAAGAATACCACGTTATAAGGAAATACAGTGTGGCAGAGTAAAGAAAATACGTAAGTAATGGGAGCACTTTATGAGAGAAATAACGCATCTTGCAAAACTAGCTTGTATATCCTAAACAACACGTTGTAACTCGAAAAGATTTGGTGTGGCGTGTACGTCTAAAAGTGTAGCCTCAAAAGAGAACCCACAGGAGAGTTTTCTTTCGTCAAAATTTGTTAGAAAACCACGTTTTTAGGAAATCCCTCATCGTGGGAAATTATCTTGTTTTTCCTAATCAACACGTTGTAACTCGAAAATCTTTGGTGGTGCTTGTATGTCTAAGCGTGTAGCCTCCAAAGAGAATGCACAGGATAGTTTTCTCTCGAAAGAATATGTAAGAATACCACGTTATAAGGAAATACAGTGTTGCAGAATTTAGACAAATATGTACTTATTGGAAACACTTTAGGAGAAGAAATAACCCATCATGCAAAATTAGCTTGTATCTCCTAAACAACACGTTGTAACTCGACAAGGTTTGGTGTGGCGTGTATGTCTAAACGTGTAGCCTCAAAAGAGAACACACAGGACAGTTTTCTTTCGTCAAAATTTGTCAGAAAACCACGTTTTAAGGAAATACCGCATCGTGCGAAATTATCTTGTTTTTCCTAAACAACATGTAACTCGAAAAGCTTTGGTGGTCCGTGTATGTCTAAGCGTGTAGCCTCAAAAGAGAACGCACAGGAGAGTTTTCTTCCGAAAGAATATGTAGAAATACCACGTTATAAGGAAATACAGTGTTGCAGAGTAAAGACAAATGCATACTTATTGGAAACACTTAAGCTTTACGAGACGAAATAACACATAGTAAAAATTAGTTTGTATATCCTAAACAACACGTTATAACTTGAAAAGATTAGGTGTGGCGTGTACGTCTAAACGTGTAGCCTCAAAAGAGAACCCACAGGAGAATTTTCTTTCATCAATATTTGTCAGAAAACCACGTTTTAAGGAAATCCCGCATCATGCGAAATTATCTTGTTTTTCCTAAACAACACGTTGTAATTCGAAAAGCTTTGGTGTTGCGTGTATGTCTAAGCGTGTAGCCTCAAAAGAGAACGCACAGGAGAGTTTTCTTCCAAAAGAATATGTAGGAATACCACGTTATATGGAAATACAGTGTTGCAGAGTAAAGACAAATGCATTCTTATTGGAAACACTTAAGTTTTACGAGAAGAAATAACACATAGTAAATATTAGTTTGTATATCCTAAACAACACGTTATAACTCGAAAGGATTTGGTGTGGCGTGTACGTCTAAACGTGTAGCCTCAAAAGAGAACCCACAGAAGAATTTTCTTTCATCAAAATTTGTCAGAAAACCACGTTTTAAGGAAATCCCGTATCATGCGAAATTATCTTGTTTTTCCTAAACAACACGTTGTAACTCGAAAAGCTATGGTGTTGCTCGAATGTCTAAGCGTGTAGCCTCCAAAGAGAACGCACAGGAGAGTTTTCTCTCGAAAGAATATGTAAGAATACCACGTTATAAGGAAATACAGTGTTGCAGAGTAGAGGCAAATATATACATATTGGAAACACTTAAACTTTAAGAGAAGAAATAATTCATCGTTAAAAATAAGCTTGTACCTCCTAAACAACAAATTGTAACTCAAAAAGATTTGGTGTGGCGTGTACGTCTAAACGTGTAGCCTCAAAAGAGAACGCACAGGAGAGTTTTCTCCCAAAAGAATATGTAGGAATACTACGTTATAAGGAAATACAGTGTTGCAGAGTAAAGACAAATGCATACTTATTGGAAACACTTAAGCTTTACGAGAGGAAATAACACATAGTAAAAATTAGTTTGTATATCCTAAACAACACGTTTTAACTTGAAAGGATTAGGTGTGGCGTGTACGTCTAAACGTGTAGCCTCAAAAGAGAACCCACAGGAGAATTTTCTTTCATCAATATTTGTCAGAAAACCACGTTTGAAGGAAATCACGCATCATGCGAAATTATCTTATTTTTCCTAAACAACACGTTGTAACTCGAAAAGCTTTGGTGTTGCGTGTATGTCTAAGCGTGTAGCCTCAAAAGAGAACGCACAGGAGAGTTTTCTTCCGAAAGAATATGTAGGAATACCACGTTATAAGGAAATACAGTGTTGCAGAGTAAAGACAAATACATACTTATTGGAAACACTTAAGCTTTACGAGAAGAAATAACACATAGTAAAAAATTAGCTTGTATATCCTAAACAACACGTTATAACTCGAAAGTTTTTGGTGTGGCGTGTACGTCTAAACGTGTAGCCTCAAAAGGGAACCCACAGGAGAATTTTCTTTCTTCAAAATTTGTCAGAAAACCACTTATTAAGGAAATCCCGCATCATGCGAAACTATCTTGTTTTTCCTAAACAACTCATTGGAACTCGAAAATCTTTGGTGTTGCGTGTATGTCTAAGCATGTAGCTTCAAAAGAGAACGCACAGTAGAGATTTCTCTCGAACGAGTATGTAAGAATACCACGTTATAAGGAAATACATTGTGGCAAATTAAAGATAACTAAGTTCCTTTTGGAAACACTTAAACTTTACAAGAAGATATAAAGCATCGTAAAAAATTAGCTTGTATCTCCTAAAGAACACGTTGTAACTCGAAAACATTTGGTTTGGCGTGTACGTCTAAACATGTAGCCTCAAATGAAAACCCACAGGAGAATTTTCTTTCCTCAAAATTTGTCAGAAAACCACGTTTTAAGGAATTCCCGCATCATGAGAAATTATCTTGTTTTTCCTAAACAACACGTTCTAACTCGAAATGCTTTGGTGTTGTGTGTATGTCTATGCGTGTAGCCTCAAAAGAGAATGCACAGGAGAGTTTTCTCTCGAAAGAATATGTACGAATACCATGTTATAAGGAAATACAGTGTTGTAGAGTAAAGACAAATACGTACATATTGGAAACACTTTAGGAGAAGAAATAACGCATCGTACAAAATTAGCTTGTATCTCCTAAACAACACGGTGTAACTCGAAAAGATTTGGTGTGGCGTGTACGTCTAAACATGTAGCCTCAAAAGAGAACCCACAGGAGAATTTTCTTTCGTCAAAATTTGTCAGAAAACCACGTTTTAAGGAAATTCCGCATCGTGCGCAATTATCTTGTTTTTCATAAACAAAACATTGTAACTCGAAAAGCTTTGGTGTTGGGTGTATGTGTAAGCGTGTAGCCTCAAAAGAGAATGCACAGGAGAGTTTTCTCTCGAAAGAATATGTAAGAATACCACGTTATAAGGAAATATATTGCTGCAGAGTAAAGACAAATACATACGTATTGGAAACATATTATGAGAAGAAATAATGCATGGTACAAAATTTGCTTGTATCTCCTAAACAACACGTGGTAACTCAAAAAGATGTGGTGTGGCGTGCACGTCTAAATGTGTAGCCTCAAAAGAGAACCCACAGGAGAATTTTCTTACGTCAAAATTTGTCAGAAAACCACTTTTTAAGGAAATCCCGCATCGTGGGAAATTATCTTGTTTTTCCTAATCAACACGTTGTAACTCGAAAAGCTTTGGTGGTGCGTGTATGTCCAAGCGTGTAGCCTCCAAAGAGAACGCAAGGGATAGTTTTCTCTCGAAAGAATATGTAAGAATACCACGTTATAAGGAAATACAGTGTTGCAGAGTATAGACAAATATGTACTTATTGGAAACACTTTACGAAAAGAAATAACGCATCATGCAAACTTAGCTTGTATCTCCTAAACAACACGTTGTAACTCGAAAAGATTTGGTGTGGCGTGAACGACTAAACGTGTAGCCTCAAAGGAGAACCCACAGGAGAGTTTTCTTTCGTCAAAATTTGTCAGAAAACCACGTTTTAAGGAAATCCTGCATCCTGCGAAATTATCTTGTTTTTCCTAAACAACATGTTGTAACTCGAAAAGCTTTGGTGTTGCGTATATGTCTAAGCGTGTAGCCTCAAAAGAGAACGCACAGGAGAGTTTTCTCCCGAAAGAATATGTAGGAATACCACGTTATAAGGAAATACAGTGTTGCAGAGTAAAGACAAATAAATACTTATTGGAAACACTTAAACTTTACGAGAAGAAATAAAACATAGTACAAAATTAGCTTGTATATCCTAAACAACACGTTATAACTCGAAAGGATTTGGTGTTGCGTGTATGTCTAAGCATGTAGCCTCAAAAGAGAATGCACAGGAGAGTTTTCTCTCGAAAGAATATGTAAGAATACCATGTTATAAGGAAACATATTGCTGCAGAGTAAAGACAAATACATACGTTTTGGAAACACATTAAGAGAAGAAATAACGCATGGTACAAAATTAGCTTGTATCTCCGAAACAACACGTGGTAACTCAAAAATATTTGGTGTGGTGTGTACATCTAAACGTGTAGCCTCAAAAGAGAACCCACAGGAGAATTTTCTTACGTCAAAATTTGTCAGAAAACCACGTTTTAAGGAAATCCCGCATCATGCGAAATTATCTTGTTTTTCCTAATCAACACGTTGTAACTCGAATAGCTTTGGTGGTGCGTGTATGTCTAAGCGTGTAGCCTCCAAAGAGAACGCACAGGATAGTTTTCTCTCGAAAGAATATGTAAGAATACCACGTTATAAGGAAATACAGTGTTGCAGAGTATAGACAAATATGTACTTATTGGAAACACTTTAGGAGAAGAAATAACGCATCATGTAAAATTAGCTTGTATCTCCTAAACAACACGTTGTAACTCGACAAGATTTGGTGTGGCATGTATGTCTAAACGTGTAGCCTCAAAAGAGAACCCACAGGAGAGTTTTCTTTCGTCAAAATTTGTCAGAAAACCACGTTTTAAGGAAATACCGCATCGTGCGAAATTATCTTGTTTATCCTAAACAACATGTTGTAACTCGAAAAGCTTTGGTGGTGCGTGTATGTCTAAGCGTGTAGCCTCAAGAGAGAACGCACAGGAGAGTTTTCTTCCGAAAGAATATGTAGGAATACCACGTTATAAGGAAATACAGTGTTGCAGAGTAAAGACAAATACATACTTATTGGAAACACTTAAGCTTTACGAGAAGAAATAACACATAGTACAAAATTAGCTTGTATATCCTAAACAACACGTTATAACTCGAAAGGATTTGGTGTGGCGTGTACGACTAAACGTGTAGCCTCAAAAGAGAACCCACAGGAGAATTTTCTTTCGTCAAAATTTGTCAGAAAACCACGTTTTAAGGAAATCCCGCATCATGCGAAATTATCTTGTTTTTCCTAAACAACACGTTGTAACTCGAAAAGCTTTGGTGTTGGGTGAATGTCTAAGCGTGTAGCCTCCAAAGAGAACGCACAGGAGAGTTTTCTCTCGAAAGAATATGTAAGAATATCACGTTATAAGGAAATACAGTGTGGCAGAGTAGAGGCAAGTACATACGTATTGGAAACACTTAAACTTTACGAGAAGAAATAATTCATCGTAAAAAAATTAGCTTGTATCTCCTAAACAACAAGTTGTAACTCACAAAGATTTGGTGTGCGTGTACGTCTAAAAGTGTAGCCTCAAAAGAGAACACACAGGGGAGTTTTCTCCCAAAAGAATTTGTAGGAATACCACGTTATAAGGAAATACAGTGTTGCAGAGTAAAGACAAATACATACTTATTGGAAACAGTTAAGCTTTACGAGAAGAAATAACACATAGTACAAAATTAGCTTGTATATCCTAAACAACAGGTTATAACTCGATAGGATTTGGTGTGGTGTGTACATCTAAACGTGTAGCCTCAAAAGAGAACCCACAGGAGAATTTTCTTTCGTCAAAATTTGTCAGAAAACCACGTTTTAAGGGAATCCCGCATCATGCGAAATTATCTTGTTTTTCCTAAACAACACGTTGTAACTCGAAAAGCTTTGGTGTTGGGTGAATGTCTAAGCGTGTAGCCTCCAAAGAGAACGCACAGGAGAGTTTTCTCTCGAAAGAATATGTAAGAATACCACGTTATAAGGAAATACAGTGTGGCAGAGTAAAGAAAATACGTAAGTAATGGGAGCACTTTATGAGAGAAATAACGCATCTTGCAAAACTAGCTTGTATGTCCTAAACAACACGTTGTAACTCGAAAAGATTTGGTGTGGCGTGTACGTCTAAAAGTGTAGCCTCAAAAGTGAACCCACAGGAGAGTTTTCTTTCGTCAAAATTTGTTAGAAAACCACGTTTTTAGGAAATCCCTCATCGTGGGAAATTATCTTGTTTTTCCTAATCAACACGTTGTAACTCGAAAATCTTTGGTGGTGCTTTTATGTCTAAGCGTGTAGCCTCCAAAGAGAATGCACAGGATAGTTTTCTCTCGAAAGAATATGTAAGAATACCACGTTATAAGGAAATACAGTGTTGCAGAATTTAGACAAATATGTACTTATTGGAAACACTTTAGGAGAAGAAATAACGCATCATGCAAAATTAGCTTGTATCTCCTAAACAACACGTTGTAACTCGACAAGGTTTGGTGTGGCGTGTATGTCTAAACGTGTAGCCTCAAAAGAGAACACACAGGAGAGTTTTCTTTCGTCAAAATTTGTCAGAAAACCACGTTTTAAGGAAATACCGCATCGTGCGAAATTATCTTGTTTTTCCTAAACAACATGTAACTCGAAAAGCTTTGTTGGTGCGTGTATGTCTAAGCGTGTAGCCTCAAAAGAGAACGCACAGGAGAGTTTTCTTCCGAAAGAATATGTAGGAATACCACGTTATAAGGAAATACAGTGTTGCAGAGTAGAGGCAAATATATACATATTGGAAACACTTAAACTTTAAGAGAAGAAATAATTCATCGTTAAAAAATAAGCTTGTACCTCCTAAACAACAAGTTGTAACTCAAAAAGATTTGGTGTGGCGTGTACGTCTAAACGTGTAGCCTCAAAAGAGAACGCACAGGAGAGTTTTCTCCCAAAAGAATATGTAGGAATACTACGTTATAAGGAAATACAGTGTTGCAGAGTAAAGACAAATGCATACTTATTGGAAACACTTAAGCTTTACGAGAGGAAATAACACATAGTAAAAATTAGTTTGTATATCCTAAACAACACGTTTTAACTTGAAAGGATTAGGTGTGGCGTGTACGTCTAAACGTGTAGCCTCAAAAGAGAACCCACAGGAGAATTTTCTTTCATCAATATTTGTCAGAAAACCACGTTTGAAGGAAATCACGCATCATGCGAAATTATCTTATTTTTCCTAAACAACACGTTGTAACTCGAAAAGCTTTGGTGTTGCGTGTATGTCTAAGCGTGTAGCCTCAAAAGAGAACGCACAGGAGAGTTTTCTTCCGAAAGAACATGTAGGAATACCACGTTAAAAGGAAATACAGTGTTGCAGAGTAAAGACAAATACATACTTATTGGAAACACTTAAGCTTTACGAGAAGAAATAACACATAGTAAAAAATTAGCTTGTATATCCTAAACAACACGTTATAACTCGAAAGGATTTGGTGTGGCGTGTACGTCTAAACGTGTAGCCTCAAAAGAGAACCCACAGGAGAATTTTCTTTCTTCAAAATTTGTCAGAAAACCACTTATTAAGGAAATCCCGCATCATGCGAAACTATCTTGTTTTTCCTAAACAACACATTGGAACTCGAAAATCTTTGGTGTTGCGTGTATGTCTAAGCATGTAGCCTCAAAAGAGAACGCACAGTAGAGATTTCTCTCGAACGAGTATGTAAGAATACCACGTTATAAGGAAATACATTGTGGCAAATTAAAGATAACTAAGTTCCTTTTGGAAACACTTAAACTTTACAAGAAGATATAAAGCATCGTAAAAAATTAGCTTGTATCTCCTAAAGAACACGTTGTAACTCAAAAACATTTGGTGTGGCGTGTACGTCTAAACATTTAGCCTCAAATGAAAACCCACAGGAGAATTTTCTTTCCTCAAAATTTGTCAGAAAACCACGTTTTAAGGAATTCCCGCATCATGAGAAATTATCTTGTTTTTCCTAAACAACACGTTCTAACTCGAAATGCTTTGGTGTTGCGTGTATGTCTATGCATGTAGCCTCAAAAGAGAATGCACAGGAGAGTTTTTTCTCGAAAGAATATGTACGAATACCATGTTATAAGGAAATACAGTGTTGTAGAGTAAAGACAAATACGTACATATTGGAAACACTTTAGGAGAAGAAATAACGCATCGTACAAAATTAGCTTGTATCTCCTAAACAACACGTTGTAACTCGAAAAGATTTGGTGTGGCGTGTACGTCTAAACATGTAGCCTCAAAAGAGAACCCACAGGAGAATTTTCTTTCGTCAAAATTTGTCAGAAAACCACGTTTTAAGGAAATTCCGCATCGTGCGCAATTATCTTGTTTTTCATAAACAAAACATTGTAACTCGAAAAGCTTTGGTGTTGGGTGTATGTGTAAGCGTGTAGCCTCAAAAGAGAATGCACAGGAGAGTTTTCTCTCGAAAGAATATGTAAGAATACCACGTTATAAGGAAATATATTGCTGCAGAGTAAAGACAAATACATACGTATTGGAAACATATTATGAGAAGAAATAATGCATGGTACAAAATTTGCTTGTATCTCCTAAACAACACGTGGTAACTCAAAAAGATTTGGTGTGGCGTGCACGCCTAAATGTGTAGCCTCAAAAGAGAACCCACAGGAGAATTTTCTTACGTCAAAATTTGTCAGAAAACCACTTTTTAAGGAAATCCCGCATCGTGGGAAATTATCTTGTTTTTCCTAATCAACACGTTGTAACTCGAAAAGCTTTGGTGGTGCGTGTATGTCTAAGCGTGTAGCCTCCAAAGAGAACGCAAGGGATAGTTTTCTCTCGAAAGAATATGTAAGAATACCACGTTATAAGGAAATACAGTGTTGCAGAGTATAGACAAATATGTACTTATTGGAAACACTTTACGAAAAGAAATAACGCATCATGCAAACTTAGCTTGTATCTCCTAAACAACACGTTGTAACTCGAAATGATTTGGTGTGGCGTGAACGACTAAACGTGTAGCCTCAAAGGAGAACCCACAGGAGAGTTTTCTTTCGTCAAAATTTGTCAGAAAACCACGTTTTAAGGAAATCCTGCATCCTGCGAAATTATCTTGTTTTTCCTAAACAACATGTTGTAACTCGAAAAGCTTTGGTGTTGCGTATATGTCTAAGCGTGTAGCCTCAAAAGAGAACGCACAGGAGAGTTTTCTCCCGAAAGAATATGTAGGAATACCACGTTATAAGGAAATACAGTGTTGCAGAGTAAAGACAAATAAATACTTATTGGAAACACTTAAACTTTACGAGAAGAAATAAAACATAGTACAAAATTAGCTTGTATATCCTAAACAACACGTTATAACTCGAAAGGATTTGGTGTTGCGTGTATGTCTAAGCATGTAGCCTCAAAAGAGAATGCACAGGAGAGTTTTCTCTCGAAAGAATATGTAAGAATACCATGTTATAAGGAAACATATTGCTGCAGAGTAAAGACAAATACATACGTTTTGGAAACACATTAAGAGAAGAAATAACGCATGGTACAAAATTAGCTTGTATCTCCGAAACAACACGTGGTAACTCAAAAATATTTGGTGTGGTGTGTACATCTAAACGTGTAGCCTCAAAAGAGAACCCACAGGAGAATTTTCTTACGTCAAAATTTGTCAGAAAACCACGTTTTAAGGAAATCCCGCATCATGCGAAATTATCTTGTTTTTCCTAATCAACACGTTGTAACTCGAAAAGCTTTGGTGGTGCGTGTATGTCTAAGCGTGTAGCCTCCAAAGAGAACGCACAGGATAGTTTTCTCTCGAAAGAATATGTAAGAATACCACGTTATAAGGAAATACAGTGTTGCAGAGTATAGACAAATATGTACTTATTGGAAACACTTTAGGAGAAGAAATAACGCATCATGTAAAATTAGCTTGTATCTCCTAAACAACACGTTGTAACTCGACAAGATTTGGTGTGGCATGTATGTCTAAACGTGTAGCCTCAAAAGAGAACCCACAGGAGAGTTTTCTTTCGTCAAAATTTGTCAGAAAACCACGTTTTAAGGAAATACCGCATCGTGCGAAATTATCTTGTTTATCCTAAACAACATGTTGTAACTCGAAAAGCTTTGGTGGTGCGTGTATGTCTAAGCGTGTAGCCTCAAGAGAGAACGCACAGGAGAGTTTTCTTCCGAAAGAATATGTAGGAATACCACGTTATAAGGAAATACAGTGTTGCAGAGTAAAGACAAATACATACTTATTGGAAACACTTAAGCTTTACGAGAAGAAATAACACATAGTACAAAATTAGCTTGTATATCCTAAACAACACGTTATAACTCGAAAGGATTTGGTGTGGCGTGTACGACTAAACGTGTAGCCTCAAAAGAGAACCCACAGGAGAATTTTCTTTCGTCAAAATTTGTCAGAAAACCACGTTTTAAGGAAATCCCGCATCATGCGAAATTATCCTGTTTTTCCTAAACAACACGTTGTAACTCGAAAAGCTTTGGTGTTGGGTGAATGTCTAAGCGTGTAGCCTCCAAAGAGAACGCACAGGAGAGTTTTCTCTCGAAAGAATATGTAAGAATATCACGTTATAAGGAAATACAGTGTGGCAGAGTAGAGGCAAGTACATACGTTTTGGAAACACTTAAACTTTACGAGAAGAAATAATTCATCGTAAAAAAATTAGCTTGTATCTCCTAAACAACAAGTTGTAACTCAAAAAGATTTGGTGTGGCGTGTACGTCTAAAAGTGTAGCCTCAAAAGAGAACGCACAGGGGAGTTTTCTCCCGAAAGAATTTGTAGGAATACCACGTTATAAGGAAATACAGTGTTGCAGAGTAAAGACAAATACATACTTATTGGAAACAGTTAAGCTTTACGAGAAGAAATAACACATAGTACAAAATTAGCTTGTATATCCTAAAGAACAGGTTATAACTCGATAGGATTTGGTGTGGCTTGTACATCTAAACGTGTAGCCTCAAAAGTGAACCCACAGGAGAATTTTCTTTCGTCAACACTTTTCAGAAAACCACGTTTTAAGGGAATCCCGCATCATGCGAAATTATCTTGTTTTTCCTAAACAACACGTTGTAACTCGAAAAGCTTTGGTGTTGCGTGAATGTCTAAGCGTGTAGCCTCCAAAGAGAACGCACACGAGAGTTTTCTCTCGAAAGAATATGTAAGAATACCACGTTATAAGGAAATACAGTGTTGCAGAATTTAGACAAATATGTACTTATTGGAAACACTTTAGGAGAAGAAATAACGCATCATGCAAAATTAGCTTGTATCTCCTAAACAACACGTTGTAACTCGACAAGGTTTGGTGTGGCTTGTATGTCTAAACGTGTAGCCTCAAAAGAGAACACACAGGAGAGTTTTCTTTCGTCAAAATTTGTCAGAAAACCACGTTTTAAGGAAATACCGCATCGTGCGAAATTATCTTGTTTTTCCTAAACAACATGTAACTCGAAAAGCTTTGGTGGTGCGTGTATGTCTAAACGTGTAGCCTCAAAAGAGAACGCACAGGAGAGTTTTCTTCCGAAAGAATATGTAGGAATACCACGTTATAAGGAAATACAGTGTTGCAGAGTAAAGACAAATGCATACTTATTGGAAACACTTAAGCTTTACGAGAAGAAATAACACATAGTAAAAATTAGTTTGTATACCCTAAACAACACGTTATAACTCGAAAGGATTTGGTGTGGCATGTAAGTCTAAACGTGTAGCCTCAAAAGAGAACCCACAGGAGAATTTTCTTTCATCAAAATTTGTCAGAAAACCACGTTTTAAGGAAATCCCGCATCATGCGAAATTATCTTGTTTTTCCTAAAAAACACGTTGTAACTCGAAAAGCTTTGGTGTTGCGTAAATGTCTAAGCGTGTAGCCTCCAAAGAGAACGCACAGGAGAGTTTTCTCTCGAAAGAATATGTAAGAATACCACGTTATAAGGAAATACAGTGTTGCAGAGTAGAGGCAAATATATACATATTGGAAACACTTAAACTTTACGAGAAGAAATAATTCATCGTAAAAAAATTAGCTTGTATCTCCTAAACAACAAGTTGTAACTCAAAAAGATTTGGTGTGGCGTGTACGTCTAAACGTGTAGCCTCAAAAGAGAATGCACAGGGGACTTTTCTCCCGAAAGAATATGTAGGAATACCACGTTATAAGGAAATACAGTGTTGCAGAGTAAAGACAAATACATACTTATTGGAAACAGTTAAGCTTTACGAGAAGAAATAACACATAGTACAAAATTAGCTTCTATATCCTAAACAACAGGTTATAAATCGATAGGATTTGGTGTGGCGTGTACATCTAAACGTGTAACCTCAAAAGAGAACCCACAGGAGAATTTTCTTTCGTCAACACTTTTCAGAAAACCACGTTTTAAGGGAATCCCGCATTGTGCGCAATTATCTTGTTTTTCATAAACAAAACATTGTAACTCGAAAAGCTTTGGTGTTGGGTGTATGTGTAAGCGTGTAGCCTCAAAAGAGAATGCACAGGAGAGTTTTCTCTCGAAAGAATTTGTAAGAATACCAAGTTAAAAGGAAATATATTGCTAAAGAGTAAAGACAAATACATACGTATTGGAAACATATTATGAGAAGAAATAATGCATGGTACAAAATTTGCTTGTATCTCCTAAACAACACGTGGTAACTCAAAAAGATTTGGTGTGGCGTGCACGTCTAAATGTGTAGCCTCAAAAGAGAACCCACAGGAGAATTTTCTTACGTCAAAATCTGTCAGAAAACCACTTTTTAAGGAAATCCCGCATCGTGGGAAATTATCTTGTTTTTTCTAATCAACACGTTGTAACTTGAAAAGCTTTGGTGGTGCGTGTACGTCTAAGCGTGTAGCCTCCAAAGAGAACGCAAGGGATAGTTTTCTCTCGAAAGAATATGTAAGAATACCACGTTATAAGGAAATACAGTGTTGCAGAGTGTAGACAAATATGTACTTATTGGAAACACTTTACGAAAAGAAATAACACATCATGCAAACTTAGCTTGTATCTCCTAAACAACACGTTGTAACTCGAAAAGATTTTGTGTGGCGTGAACGACTAAACGTGTACCCTCAAAGGAGAACCGACGGGAGAGTTTTCTTTCATCAAAATTTGTCAGAAAACCACGATTTAAGGAAATCCTGCATCCTGTGAAATTATCTTGTTTTTCCTAAACAACATGTTGTAACTCGAAAAGCTTTGGTGTTGCGTATATGTCTAAGCGTGTAGCCTCAAAAGAGAACGCACAGGAGAGTTTTCTCCCGAAAGAATATGTAGGAATACCACGTTATAAGGAAATACAGTGTTGCAGAGTAAAGACAAATAAATACTTATTGGAAACACTTAAACTTTACGAGAAGAAGTAAAACATAGTACAAAATTAGCTTGTATATCCTAAACAACACGTTATAACTCGAAAGGATTTGGTGTTGCGTGTATGTCTAAGCATGTAGCCTCAAAAGAGAATGCACAGGAGAGTTTTCTCTCGAAAGAATATGTAAGAATACCACGTTATAAGGAAACATATTGCTGCAGAGTAAAGACAAATACATACGTTTTGGAAACACATTATGAGAAGAAATAACGCATGGTACAAAATTAGCTTGTATCTCCGAAACAACACGTGGTAACTCAAAAAGATTTGATGTGGGTTGTACATCTAAACGTGTAGCCTCAAAAGAGAACCCACAGGAGAATTTTCTTACGTCAAAATTTGTCAGAAAACCATGTTTTAAGGAAATCCCGCATCGTGCGAAATTATCTTGTTTTTCCTAATCAACACGTTGTAACTCGAAAAGCTTTGGTGGTGCGTGAATGTCTAAGCGTGTAGCCTCCAAAGAGAACGCACAGGATAGTTTTCTCTCGAAAGAATATGTAAAAATACCACGTTATAAGGAAATACAGTGTTGCAGAGTATAGACAAATATGTACTTATTGGAAACACTTTAGGAGAAGAAATAACGCATCATGTAAAATTAGCTTGTATCTCCTAAACAACACGTTGTAACTCGACAAGATTTGGTGTGGCGTGTATGTCTATACGTGTAGCCTCAAAAGAGAACCCACAGGAGAGTTTTCTTTCGTGAAAATTTGTCAGAAAACCACGTTTTAAGGAAATACCGCATCGTGCGAAATTATCTTGTTTATCCTAAACAACATGCTCTAACTCGAAAAGCTTTGGTGGTGCGTGTATGTCTAAGCGTGTAGCCTCAAAAGAGAACGCACAGGAGAGTTTTCTCTCGAAGGAATATGTAAGAATACCACGTTATATGGAAATACAGTGTTGCAGAGTAAAGACAAATACATACTTATTGGAAACACTTAAGCTTTACGAGAAGAAATAACACATAGTACAAAATTAGCTTGTATATCCTAAACACCACGTTATAACTCGAAAGGATTTGGTGTGGCGTGTACGTCTAAACGTGTAGCCTCAAAAGAGAAACCACAGGAGAATTTTCTTACGTCAAAATTTGTCAGAAAACCATGTTTTAAGGAAATCCCGCATCATGCGAAATTATCTTGTTTTTCCTAAACAACACGTTGTAACTCGAAAAGCTTTGGTGTTGGGTGAATGTCTAAGCGTGTAGCCTCCAAAGAGAACGCACAGGAGAGTTTTCTCTCGAAAGAATATGTAAGAATATCACGTTATAAGGAAATACAGTGTGGCAGAGTATAGACAAATATGTATTTATTCGAAACACTTTAGGAGAAGAAATAACGCATCGTGTAAAATTAGCTTGTATCTCCTAAACAACACGTTGTATCTCGACAAGATTTGGTGTGGCGTGTATGTCTAAAGGTGTAGCCTCAAAAGAGAACCCACAGGAGAGTTTTCTTTCGTCAAAATTTGTCAGAAAACCACGTTTTAAGGAAATACCGCATCGTGCGAAATTATCTTGTTTTTCCTAAACAACATGTTGCAACTCGAAAAGCTTTGGTGGTGCGTGTATGTCTAAGCGTGTTGCCTCAAAAGAGAATGCACAGGAGAGTTTTCTTCTGAAAGAATATGTAGGAATACCACGTTATAAGGAAATACAGTGTTGCAGAGTAAAGACAAATACATACTTATTGGAAACACTTAAGCTTTACGAGAAGAAATAACACATAGTACAAAATTAGCTTGTATATCCTAAACAACACGTTATATCTCGAAAGGATTTGGTGTGGCGTGTACGTCTAAACGTGCAGCCTCAAAAGAGAACCCACAGGAGAATTTTCTTTCATCAAAATTTGTCAGAAAACCACGTTTTAAGGAAATCCCGCATCATGCGAAATTATCTTGTTTTTCCTAAACAACACGTTGTAACTCGAAAATCTTTGGTGTTGCGTGAATGTCTAAGTGTGTAGCCTCCAAAGAAAACGCACAGGAGAGTTTTCTCTCGAAAGAATATGTAAGAATATCACGTTATAAGGAAATACAGTGTTGCAGAGTAGAGGCAAATACATACGTATTGGAAACACTTAAACTTTACGAGAAGAAATAATTCATCTTAAAAAAAATTAGCTTGTATCTCCTAAACAACAAGTTGTAACTCAAAAAGATTTGGTGTGGCGTGTATGTCTAAATGTATAGCCTCAAAAGAGAACGCACAGGAGAGTTTTCTCTCGAAAGAATATGTAAGAATACCACGTTATAAGGAAATACAGTGTTGCAGAGTAGAGGCAAATACATACGTATTGGAAACACTTAAACTTTACGAGAAGAAATAATTCATTGTAAAAAAATTAGCTTGTATCTCCTAAACAACAAGTTGCAACTCAAAGAGATTTGGTGTGGCGTGTACGTCTAAATGTTTAGCCTCAAAAGAGAACCGACAGGAGAATTTTCTTTCGTCAAAATTTGTCAGAAAACCACATTTTAAGGAAATCCCGCATCGTGAGAAATTATCTTGTTCTTCCTAAACAACACGTTGTAACTCGAAAAGCTTTGCTGTTGCGTGTATGTCTCAGCGTGTAGCCTCAAATGAGAACGCACAGGAGAGTTTTCTCTCGAAAAAATATGTAAGAGTACCATGTTATAAGGAAATACATTGTTGCAGAGTAAAGACAAATACTTACTTATTGGAGAAACTTTATGAGAAGAAAGAACGCATCGTACAAAATTAGCTTGTATCTCTTAAACAACACATTGTAACTCGAAAAGATTTGGTGTGGCGTGTACATCTAAACGTGTAGCCTCAAAAGAGAACCCACAGGAGAATTTTTGTTCGTAAAATTTGTCAGAAATCCATGTTTTAAGGAAATCACTCATCGTGCGAAATTATCTTGTTTTTCCTAAACAACAGGTTGTAACTCGAAAAGCTTTGATGTTGCGTGTATGTCTAAGCGTGTAGCATCAAAAGAGAACGCACAGGAGAGTTTTCTCTCGAAAGAACATGTAAGAATACCACATTATAAGGAAATACAGTTTTGCAGAGTAAAGACAAATACGTATGTATTTGAAACACTCTATGAGAAGAAATAACGCATCGTAAAAAATTAGTTTGTATCTCCTAAACAACACGTTGTAACTCGAAAAGATTTGGTGTGGCATGTACATCTAAACGTTTAGCCTCAAAAGAGAACCCACAGGAGAATTTTCTTTCGTCAAAATTTGTCAGAAAACCACTTATTAAGGAAATCCTGCATCATGCGAAACTATCTTGTTTTTCCTAAACAACACATTGTAACTCGAAAATCTTTGGTGTTGCGTGTATGTCTAAGCATGTAGCCTCAAAAGAGAACGCACAGGAGAGATTTCTCTCGAACGAGTATGTAAGAATACCACGTTATAAGGAAATACATTGTGGCAAATTAAAGATAAATACGTTCCTTTTGGAAACACTTAAACTTTACAAGAAGATATAAAGCATCGTAAAAAATTAGCTTGTATCTCCTAAAGAACACGTTGTAACTCGAAAACATTTGGTGTGGCGTGTACGTCTAAACGTTTAGCCTCAAATGAAAACCAACAGGAGAAATTTATTTCCTCAAAATTTGTCAGAAAACCACGTTTTAAGGAATTCCCGCATCGTGCGAAATTATCTTGTTTTTCCTAAACAACACGTTCTAACTCGAAATGCTTTGGTGTTGCGTGTATGTCTAAGCGTGTAGCCTCAAAAGAGAATGCACAGGAGAGTTTTCTCTCGAAAGAATATGTACGAACACCATGTTATAAGGAAATACAGTGTTGTAGAGTAAAGACAAATACGTACATATTGGAAACACTTTAGGAGAAGAAATAACGCATCGTACAAAATTAGCTTGTATCTCCTAAACAACACGTTGTAACTCGAAAAGATTTGGTGTGGCGTGTACGTCTAAACATGTAGCCTCAAAAGAGAACCCACAGGAGAATTTTCTTTCGTCAAAATTTTCAGAAAACCAAGTTTTAAGGAAATCCCGCATCGTGCGCAATTATCTTGTTTTTCATAAACAAACATTGTAACTCGAAAAACTTTGGTGTTGGGTGTAAGTGTAAGCGTGTAGCCTCAAAAGAGAATACACAGGAGAGTTTTCTCTCGAAAGAATATGTAAGAATACCACGTTATAAGGAAATATATTGCTGCAGAGTAAAGACAAATACATACGTATTGGAAACATATTATGAGAAGAAATAATGCATGGTACAAAATTTGCTTGTATCTCCTAAACAACACGTTGTAACTCAAAAAGATTTGGTGTGGCGTGCACGTCTAAATGTGTAGCCTCAAAAGAGAACCCACAGGAGAATTTTCTTACGTCAAAATTCGTCAGAAAACCACATTTTAAGGAAATCCCGCATCGTGGGAAATTATCCTGTTTTTCCTAATCAACACGTTGTAACTCGAAAAGTTTTGGTGGTGCGTGTATGTCTAAGCGTGTAGCCTCCAAAGAGAACGCACAGGATAGTTTTCTCTCGAAAGAATATGTAAGAATACCACGTAATAAGGAAATACAGTGTTGCAGAGTATAGACAAATATGTACTTATTGGAAACACTTTACGAGAAGAAATAACGCATCATGCAAAATTAGCTTGTATCTCCTAAACAACACGTTTCAACTCGAAAAGATTTGTTGTGGCGTGTACGACTAAACGTGTAGCCTCAAAGGAGAACCCACAAGAGGGTTTTCTTTCGTCAAAATTTGTCAGAAAACCACGTTTTAAGGAAATCCTGCATCGTGCGAAATTATCTTGTTTTTCCTAAACAACATGTTGTAACTCGAAAAGCTTTGATGTTGCATATATGTCTAAGGGTGTAGCCTCAAAAGAGAACGTACAGGAGAGTTTTCTCCCGAAAGAATATGTAGGAATACCACGTTATAAGGAAATACAATGTTGCAGAGTAAAGACAAATACATACTTATTGGAAACACTAAGCGTGTAGCCTCCAAAGAGAACGCACAGGATAGTTTTCTCTCGAAAGAATATGTGAGAATACCACGTTATTAGGAAATACAGTGTTGCAGAGTATAGACAAATATGTACTTATTGGAAACAACATGTTGCAACTCGAAAAGCTTTGGTGTTGCGTGTATGTCTAAGCGTGTAGCCTCAAAAGAGAACGCACAGGAGAGTTTTCTCTAGTAAGAATATGTAAGAATACCACGTTATAAGGGAATACAGTGTTGCAGAGTAAAGACAAATACATACTTATTGGAAACACTTAAGCTTTACGAGAAGAAATAACACGTAGTACAAAATTAGCTTGTATATCCTAAACAACACGTTATAATTCGAAAGGATTTGGTGTGGCATGTACGTCTAAATGTGCAGCCTCAAAAAAGAACCCACAGAAGAATTTTCTTTCGTCAAAATTTGTCAGAAAACCACGTTTTATGGAAATCCCGCATCATGCGAAATTATCTTGTTTTTCCTAAACAACACGTTGTAACTCGAAAAGCTTTGGTGTTGCGTGAATGTCTAAGCGTGTAGCCTCCAAAGAGAACGCACAGGAGAGTTTTCTCTCGAAAGAATATGTAAGAATATCACGTTATAAGGAAATACAGTGTTGCAGAGTAGAGGCAAATACATACGTATTGGAAACACTTAAACTTTACGAGAATAAATAATTCATCTTTAAAAAATTAGCTTGTATCTCCTAAACAACAAGTTGTAACTCAAAAAAATTGGTGTGGCGTGTACGTCTAAGGTGTAGCCTCAAAAGAGAACGCACAGGGGAGTTTTCTCCCGAAAGCATATGTAGGAATACCACATTTTAAGGAAATACAGTGTTGCAGAATAAAGGCAAATACATACGTATTGGAAACACTTAAACATTACGAGACGAAATAACGCATCGTAAAAAAATTAGCTTGTATCTCCTAAACAACAAGTTGGAACTCAAAAAGATTTGGTGTCGCGTGTATGTCTAAACGTGTAGCCTCAAAAGAGAACCCACAGGACAATTTTCTTTCTTCAAAATTTGTCAGAAAACCACGTTTTATGGAAATCCCGCATCGTGAGAAATTATCTTGTTCTTCCTAAACAACACGTTGTAACTCGAAAAGCTTTGCTGTTGCTTGTATGTCTAAGCGTGTAGCCTCAAATGGGAATGCACAGGAGAGTTTTCTCTCGAAAAAATATGTAAGAATACCATGTTATAAGGAAATACAGTGTTGCTGAGTAAAGACAAATACTTATTGGAAAAACTTTACGAGAAGAAATAACGCATCGTACAAAATTAGCTTGTATCTCCTAACCAACACGTTGTAACTTAAAAAGATTTTTGTGTGGCCTGTACGTCTAAACGTGTAGTCTCAAAAGAGAACCCATAGTAGAATTTTCTTTGGTCAAAATTTGTCAGAAAACCACGTATTAAGGAAATTCCTAATCGTGCGAAATTATCTTGTTTTTCCTAAACAACACGTTTTAACGCGAAAAGCTTTGGTGTTGCGTGTATGTCTAAGTGTGTAGCCTCAAAAGAGGACACACAGGAGAGTTTTCTCTCGAAAGAAGATATAAGAATACCACGTTATAAGGAAATACAGTGTTGCAGACTAAAGGCAAATACGTACGTATTGGAAACACTTTAGAGAAGAAATAACGCATCTTACAAAATTAGCTTCTAGTTCCTAAACAACACGTTGTAACTTACTTCTCTTAAAGAGTTTCCAATAGGTACGTATTTGTCTTTACTCTGCAACACTGTATTTCCTTATAACGTGGTATTCTTACATATTCTTTCGAGAGAAAACTCTCCTGTTCGTTCTCTTTTGAGGCTACAAGCTTAGACATACATGCAACACCAAAGCTTTTCGAGTTACAACGTGTTGTTTAGGAAAAACAAGATAATATCGCAGGATGTGAGATTTCCTTAAAACGTGGTTTCCGACAAATTTTGATGAAAGAAAGTTCTCCTGTGGGTTCTCTTTTGAGGCTACACGTTTAAACGTACACCTCACACCAAATCTTTTCGAGTTACAAGGTGTTGTTAGGAGATACAAGCTAATTTTGTATGATGAGTTATTTCTTCTCGTAAAGTGTTTCCAATATGTACTTATTTGTCTTTACTCTGCAAAATTGTATTTCCTTATAACGTGGCATTCTTAAATATTCTTTCGAGAGAAAACTTTTCTGTGCCTTCTCTTTTGAGGATCCATGCTTACCCATACACGCAACACCAAATCTTTTCGAGTTACAACATTTTGTTTAGGAAAAAGAAGATGATTTCGCACGATGCAGGATTTCCTTAAAACGAGGTTTTCTGAAAAATTTTGTCGAAAGAAAATTCTCCTGTGGGTTCTCTTTTGAGGCTACACGTTTAGACGTACATGCCACACCAAATCTTTTCGAATAACAACATGTTGTTTCGGAGATACAAGCATAATTTTGTAAGATGCGTTACTTCTTCTCGTAAAGTGTTTCCAATATGTAAGTACTTGTCTTTACTCTGCAACACTGTATTTCCTTATAACGTGGTATTCTTATATATTCTTACGAGAGAAAACTATCCTGTGCGTTCCCTTTTTAGGCTACACACTTAGACATACAGGCAACACCAAAGCTTTTCGAGTTACAACGTGTTGTTTATGAAAAACAAGATAATTTCGCACGATGCGGGATTTCCTTAAAACGTAGTTTTCTGAAACATTTTGACGAAAGAAAATTCTTCAGTGGGTTCTCTTTTGAGGCTACACGTTTAGACGTACACGCCACACCAAATCCTTTCGATTTACCACGTGTTGTTTAGGAGATACAAGCTAATTTTGTATGATTCGTTATTTCTTCTCGTAAAGTGTTTCCAATAAGTACGTATTTGTCTTTACTCTGCAACACTGTATTTCCTTATAACGTTGTATTCTTACATATTCTTTCAAGAGAAAACTCTCCTGTGCGTTCTCTTTAGAGGCCATACGCTTAGACATACACGCAACGCCAAAGCTTTTCGAGTTACAATGTGTTGTTTAGGAAAAAGAAGATAATTTCACAGGATGCGAGATTTCCATAAAACGTGGTTTTCTGAAAAATTTTGACGAAACAAAGTTCTCCTGTGGGTTCTCTTTTGAGACTACACGTGTACAGGTACGAGTCACACCAAATCTTTTCGAGTTACAACTTGTTGTTTAGGAGATACAAGCTAATTTTTTACGTTGCCTTATTTCTTCTCTTAAAGTGTTTCCAATAGAATTTGTCTTTACTCTGCAACACTGCATTTCCTTATAACGTGGTATTCTTACATATTCTTTCAAGCAAAAACTCTCCTGTGTGCTCTCTTTTGAGGCTACAGGCTTAGACATACACGCAACACCAAAGCTTTTCGAGTTACAACGTGTTGTTTAGGAAAAACAAGATAATTTTGTACGATGCGAGATTTCCTTAAAACTTGGTTTCTGACAAATTTTGATGAAAGAAGATTCTCCTGTGGGTTCTCGTTTGAGGCTACACTTTTAGACTTACACGTCACACCAAATCTTTTCCAGTTACAACATGTTGTTTAGGAGATACAAGCTAATTTTGTACGATGCATTATTTCTTCTCGTAAAGTGTTTCCAATATGTACTTATTTGTCTTTACTCTGAAAAATTGTATTTCCTTATAACGTGATATTCTTACATCTTCTTTCGAGAGAAAATTCTCCTGTGCCTTCTCTTTTGAGGCTACACGCTTACACATACACGCAACACAAAAGCTTTTCGAGTTACAACGTGTTGTTTAGGAAAAACAAGATAATTTCGTACGATGTGAGATTTCCTTAAAACGTGGTTTCTGACAAATTTTGATGAAAGAAGATTCTCCTGTGGGTTCTCGTTTGAGGCTACACTTTTAGACTTACACGTCACACCAAATCTTTTCGAGTTACAACGTGTTGTTTAGGAGATACAAGCTAATTTTTTACGATGCGTTATTTCTTCTCGTAAAGTGTTTCCAATATGTACTTATTTGTCTTTACTCTGCAAAATTGTATTTCCTTATAACGTGATATTCTTACATCTTCTTTCGAGAGAAAATTCTCCTGTGCCTTCTCTTTTGAGGCTACACGCTTACACATACACGCAACACAAAAGCTTTTCGAGTTACAACGTGTTGTTTAGGAAAAACAAGATAATTTCGTACGATGTGAGATTTCCTTAAAACGTGGTTTCTGACAAATTTTGATGAAAGAAGATTCTCCTTTGGGTTCTCGTTTGAGGCTACACTTTTAGACTTACACGTCACACAAAATCTTTTCGAGTTACAACGTGTTGTTTAGGAGATACTAGCTAATTTTTTACGATGCGTTATTTCTTCTCGTAAAGTGTTTCCAATATGTACTTATTTGTCTTTACTCTGCAAAATTGTATATCCTTATAACGTGATATTCTTACATATTCTTTCGAGAGAAAATTCTCCTGTGCCTTCTCTTTTGAGGCTACACGTTTACACATACACGCAACACCAAAGCTTTTCGAGTTACAACATGTTGTTTAGGAAAAAGAAGATGATTTCGCACGATGTGGCATTTCCTTAAAACGAGGTGTTCTGAAAAATTTTGAAGTAAGAAAATTCTCCTGTGGGTTCTCTTTTGAGGCTACACATTTAGACGTACATGCCACACCAAATCCTTTCGAGTTACCACGTGTTGTTTAGGAGATACAAGCTAATTTTGTACGATGCGTTATTTCTTCTTGTAAAGTGTTTCCGATACGTACTTATTTGTCTTTACTCTGCAACACTGTATTTCCTTATAACGTGGTATTCTTACATATTATTTCGAGGAAAAACTCTCCTTTGCGTTCTCTTTTGAGGCTACACGCTTAGACAAACATGCAACGCCAAAGTTTTTCGAGTTACAATGTGTTGTTTAGGAAAATCAAGATAATTTGGCATGATGCGAGATTTCCATAAAACGTGGTTTTCTGACAAATTTTGACGAAAGAAAATTCTCCTGTGGGTTCTCTTTTGAGGCTACACGTTTAGATGTACACGCCACACCAAATCCTTTCGAGTTACCACGTGTTGTTTAGGAGATACAAGCTAATTTTGTATGATGCGTTATTTCTTCTCGTAAAGTGTTTCCAATATGTACGTATTTGTCTTTACTCTGCAACACTGTATTTCCTTATAACGTTGTATTCTTTCATGTTCTTTCGAGAGAAAACTCTCCTGTGCATTCTCTTTAGAGGCTACATGCTCAGACATACACGCAACACCAAAGCTTTTCGAGTTACAACGTGTTGTTTAGGAAAAACAAGATAATTTTGCACGATGCGGGATTTCCTTAAAACGTGGTTTTCTGACAAATTTTGAAGAAAGAAAGTTCTCCTGTGTGTTCTCTTTTGAGGCTAAACGTGTAGACATACGAGCCACACGAAATATTTTTGAGTTACAACGTGTTGTTTAGGAGATACAAGCAAATATTGTACAATGCGTTATTTCTTCTCATATAGTGTTTCCAATATGTACTTATTTGTCTTTACTCTGCAACACTGTATTTCCTTATAACGTGGTATTCTTACATATTCTTTCGAGGGAAAACAATCCTGTGCATTCTCTTTTGAGGTTACACGCTTAGACAAACACGCAACGCCAAAGCTTTTGGAGTCACAACGTGTTGTTTAGGAAAAACAAGATAATTTCGCACGATACGAGATTTCCATTAAACGTGGTTTTCTGAAAAATTTTGACGAAACAAAGTTCTCCTGTGGGTTCTCTATTGAGGCTGCACGTGTAGAGGTACGAGCCACACCAAATCTTTTCGAGTTACTACGTGTTGTTTAGGAGATACAAGCTAATTTTCTAGGATGGGATATTTCTTCTCTTAAAGTGTTTCCAATACGTACGTAGTTGTCTTTACTCTGCAACACTGTATTTCCTTATAACGTAGTATTCTTACATATTCTTTCGAGAGAAAACTCTCCTGTGCGTTCTCTTTTGAGGCTACACACGTAGACATACACGTAACACCAAAGCTTTTCGAGTTACAACGTGTTGTTTAGGAAAAACAAGATAATTTCGCACGATGCGAGACTTCCTTAAAACGTGGTTTCTGACAAATTTTGATGAAAGAAAATTCTCCTGTGTGTCCTCGTTTGAGGCTACACTTTTAGACGTACACGTCACACCAAATCCTTTCGAGTTACAACGTGTTGTTTAGGAGATACAAGCTAATTTTGTAAGATGCGTTATTTCTTCTCGTAAAGTGTTTCCAATATGTACTTATTTGTCTTTACTCTGCAAAATTGTATTTCCTTATAACGTGGTATTCTTACAAATTCTTTGGAGTGAAAACTCTACTGTGCTTTCTCTTTTGAGGCTCCACGCTTACACATACACGCAACACCATAGCTTTTCGAGTTACAACATGTTGTTTAGGAAAAAGAAGATGATTTTGCACGATGCGGGATTTCCTTAAAATGTGGTTTTCTGAAATATTTTGAATAAAGAAAATTCTCCTGTGGGTTCTCTTTTGAGGCTACACGTTTAGACGTACACGCCACACCAAATCCTTTCAAGTTACCACGTGTTGTTTAGGAGATACAAGCTAATTTTGTACGAAGCATTATTTCTTCTCGTAAAGTGTTTCCAATACGTACTTATTTGTCTTTAATCTGCTACACTGTATTTCCTTATAACATGGTATTCTTACATATTATTTCGAGGGAAAACTCTCCTGTGCGTTCTCTTTTGAGGGGACACGCTTAGACAAACATGCAACGCCAAAGCTTTTCGAGTTACAATGTGTTGTTTAGGAAAAACAAGATAATTTAGCACGATGCGAGATTTCCATAAAACGTGGTTTTCTGAAAAATTTTGACGAAAGAAAGTTCTCCTGTGGGTTCTCTTTTGAGGCTACACGTGTAGAGGTACGAGCCACACCAAATCTTTTCGAATTACAACGTGTTGTTTAGGAGATATAAGCTAATTTTTTACGATGCGTTAATTCTTCTCATAAAGTGTTTCCAATAAGTACATATTTGTCTTTATACTGCAGCATTATATTTCCTTATTACGTGGTATTCTTACATATTCCTTCGAGAGAAAACTATCCTGTGCGTTCCCTTTTGAGGCTACACACTTAGACATACAGGCAACACCAAAGCTTTTCGAGTTACAACGTGTTGTTTATGGAAAACAAGATAATTTTGTACGATGCGGGATTTCCTTAAAACGTGATTTTCTGACAAATTTTGACGAAAGAAAATTCTCCTGTGGCTTCTGTTTTGAGGCTACACGTTTAGACGTGCACGCCACACCAAATCCTTTCGAGTTACAACGTGTTGTTTAAGAGATACAAGCTAATTTTGTATGATGCGTTATTTCTTTTCGTAAAGTGGTTCCAATACATATGTATTTGTCTTTACTCTGCAACACTGTATTTCCTTATAACGTTGTATTCTTACATGTTCTTTCGAGAGAAAACTCTCCTGTGCATTCTCTTTAGAGGCTACATGCTCAGACATACACGCAACACCAAAGCTTTTCGAGTTACAACGTGTTGTTTAGGAAAAACAAGATAATTTTGCACGAAGCGGGATTTCCTTAAAACGTGGTTTTCTGACAAATTTTGACGAAAGAAAGTTCTCCTGTAGGTTCTCTTTTGAGGCTACACGTGTAGACGTACGAGCCACACCAAATATTTTTCAGTTACAACGTGTTGTTTAGGAGACACAAGCAAATATTGTACGATGCGTTATTTCTTCTCGTAAAGTGTTTCCAATACGTACGTATTTGTCTTTACTCTGCAACACTGTATTTCCTTATAACGTGGTATTCGTACATATTCTTTCGAGAGAAAACTCTCCTGTGTGTTCTCTTTTGAGGCTACACGATTAGACAAACACGCAACACCAAAGCTTTTCGAGTTACAACGTGTTGTTTAGGAAAAAGAAGATGATTTCGCATGATGCGGGATTTCCTGAAAACCTGGTTTTCTGAAAAATTTTGACGAAAGAAAATTCTCCTGTGGGTTCACTTTTGAGGCTACATATTAAGACGTACACGTCACACCAAATCTTTTCGAGTTACATTGTGTTGTTTAGGAGATACAAGCTAATTTTTTATAATGCGTTAATTCTCGTAAAGTGTTTCCAATACATACGTATTTGTCTTTACTCTGCAACACTGTATTTCCTTATAACGTGGTATTCTTACATATTCTTTCGAGAGAAAACTATCCTGTGCATTCCCTTTTGAGGCTAAACACTTAGACATACAGGCAACACCAAAGCTTTTTGAGTTACAACGTGTTGTTTATAAAAAACAAGATACTTTCGCAAGATGCCGGATTTCCTTAAAACATGGTTTTCTGACAAATTTTGACGAAAGAAAATTATTCTGTTTGTTCTCTTTTGAGGCTTCACGTTTCGACGTGCACATCACACCTAATCCTTTCGAGTTACCACGTGTTGTTTAGGAGATACAAGCTAATTTTGTACGATGCTTTATTTCTTCTCATAAAGTGTTTCCAATACGTACGTATTTGTCTTTACTCTGCAACACTGTATTTCATTATAACGTGGTATTCTTACACATTCTTTCGAGAGAAAACTATCCTGTGCGTTCCCTTTTGAGGCTACACACTTAGACATACAGGCAACACCAAAGCTTGTCAAGTTACAACGTGTTGTTTATGAAAAACAAGATAATTTCGCACGATGCGTGATTTCCTTAAAACTTGGTGTTCTGACAAATTTTGACAAAAGAAAATTCTCCTGTGGGTTCTCTATTGAGGCTACACGTTTAGACGTGCACGCCACACCATACCCTTTGGAATTACCACGTGTTGTTTAGGAGATACAAGCTAATTTTGTACGATGCATTATTTATTCTCGTAAAGTGTTTCCAATATTTACGTATTTGTCTTTACTCTGCAACACTGTATTTCCTTATAACATTGTATTCTTACATGTTCTTTCGAGAGAAAACTCTCCGGTGCGTTCTCTTTAGAGGCTACACGCTTAGACATACACGCAACACCAAAGCTTTTCGAGTTACAACGTGTTGTTTAGGAAAAACAGGATAATTTTGCACGATGCAGGATATCCTTAAAACGTGGTTTTCTGACAAATTTTGACGAAAGAAAGTTCTCCTGTGCGTTGTCTATTGAGGCTACAGGTTTAGACGTACACGCCACACCAAATCTTTTCGAGTTACAACTTGTTGTTTAGGAGATACAAGCAAATTTTGTTCGATGCGTTATTTCTTCTTGTAAAGTGTGTCCAATATGTACTTAATTGTCTTTACTCTGCAACACTGTATTTCCTTATAACGTGGTATTCTTTCATATTCTTTCGAGGGAAAACTCTCCTGTGCGTTTTTTTTTTTTTTTTTGGGCTACACGCTTAGACATACACGCAACGCCAAAGCTTTTCGAGTTACAGCGTGTTGTTTAGGAAAAACAAGATAATTTCGCACGATGCGAGATTCCATAAAACGTGGTTTTCTGAAAAATTTTGACTGAAGAAAGTTCTCCTGTGGGTTCTCTTTTGAGGCTACATGTTTAGACGTACACGTCACACCAAATCTTTTCGAGTTACAACGTGTTGTTTAGGAGATACAAGCTAATTTCGTACGATGCGTTATTTCTTCTCGTAAAGTATTTCCAATATGTACTTAATTGTCTTTACTCTGCAACACTGTATTTCCTTATAACGTGGTATTCTTACATATTCTTTCGAGGGAAAACTCTCCTGTGCGTTTTTTTTTTTTTTTGGGCTACACGCTTAGACATACACGCAACGCCAAAGCTTTTCGAGTTACAGCGTGTTGTTTAGGAAAAACAAGATAATTTCGCAAGATGCGAGATTTCCATACAACGTGGTTTTCTGACAAATTTTGATGGAAGATAATTCTACTGTGGGTTCTCTTTTGAGGCTACACGTTTAGACGTACACGTCACACCAAATCTTAACGAGTTACAACGTGTTGTTTACGAGATACAAGCTAATTTTGTATGATGCGTTATTTCTCCTCATAAAGTGTTTCCAATAAGTACTTATTTGTCTTTACTCTGCAAAATTATATTTCCTTATAACGTGGTATTCTTACATATTCTTTTGAGGGAAAACTCTCCTGTGTGTTCTCTTTTGAGGCTACATGCTTAGACATACACGCAACGACAAAGCTTTTCAAGTTACAACGTGTTGTTTAGGAAAAACAAGATAATTTTGCACGATGCGAGATTTCCTTAAAACGTGGTTTCTGATAAATTTTGATGAAAGAAAATTCTCCTGTGGGTTCTCTTTTGAGGCTACACGTTTAGACATACACGTCACAGCAAATCTTTTCGAGTTACAACGTGTTGTTTAGGAGATACAAGTTAATTTTGTACGATGCGTTATTTCTTCTCGTAAAGTGTTTCCAATATGTACTTATTTGTCTTTATTCTGCAAAATTGTATTTCCTTATAACGTGGTATTCTTACATATTCTTTCGAGAGAAAACGCTCCTGTGCCTTCTCTTTTGAGGCTCCACGCTTACACATACATGCAACACCAAAGATTTTCGAGTTACAATATGTTGTTTAGGAAAAAGAAGATGATTTCGCACGATGCGGGATTTCCTTAAAACGTGGTTTTCTGAAAAAATTTGACGAAAGAAAATTCTCCTGTGGGTTCTCTTTTGAGGCTACATGTTTAGACGTACACGCCACACCAAATCTTTTCGAGTTACAAAGTGTTGTTTAGGAGATACAAGCTAATTTTGTAAGATGCGTCAATTCTTCTCATAAAGTGTTTCCAATACGTACGTATTTGTCTTTATTCTGCAACACTGTATTTCCTTATAACGTGGTATTCTTACTTAATCTTTCGAGAGAAAACTATCCTGTGCGTTCCCTTTTGAGGCTACACACTTAGACATACAGGCAACAGCAAAGCTTTTCGAGTTTCAACGTGTTGTTTATGAAAAACAAGATTATTTCGCACGATGCGGGATTTCCTTAAAACATGGTTTTCTGACAAATTTTGACGAAAGTAAGTTCTCCTGTGAGTTCTCTTTTGAGACTCCACGTTTAGACATACACGCCACACCAAATCCTTTCGAGTTACCATGTGTTGCTTAGGAGATACAAGCTAATTTAGTACGATGCATTATTTCTTCACTTAACGTGTTTCCAATACATTCTTATTTGTCTTTACTCTGCTACACTGTATTTCCTTATAACGTGGTATTCTTACATATTCTTTCGAGAGAAAACTCTCCTGTGCATTCTCATTTGAGGCTACAAGATTAGACATACACGCAACACCAAAGCTTTTCGAGTTACAACGTGTTGTTTAGGAAAAACAAGATAATTTCGCACGATGCGAGATTTCCTTTAAACGTGGTTTCTGACAAATTTTGATGAAAGAAAATTATCCTGTGGGTTCTCTTTTGAGGCTACACGTTTAGACATACACGTAACACCAAATCTTTTCGAGTTACAACGTGTTGTTTAGACACACATGTTAATTTTGTACGATGCGTTATTACTTCTCGTAAAGTGTTTCCAATATGTACTTATTTGTATTTACTCTGCAAAATTGTATTTCCTTATACCATGGTATTATTACATATTCTTTCGAGGGAAAACTCTCCTGTGCCTTCTCTTTTGAGGCTCCATCCTTACACATACACGCAACACCAAAGCTTTTCGAGTTACAACATGTTGTTTAGGAAAACGGAGATGATTTTGCACGATGCAGGGTTTCCTTAAAACGTGGTTTTCTGACAAATTTTGACGAAAGAAAGTTCTCCTGTGGGTTCTCTTTTGAGGCTACACGTGTAGAGGTATGAGCCACACCAAATCTTTTCGAGTTACAACGTGTTGTTTAGGAGATACAAGCAAATTTTTTACGATGCGGTATTTCTTCTCCTAAAGTGTTTCCAATATGTACTTATTTGTCTTTACTCTGCAACACAGTATTTCCTTATAACGTGGTATACTTACATATTCTTTCGAGAGAAAACTCTCCTGTGCGTTCTCTTTTGAGGCTACACGCTTAGACAAACACTCAGCACCAAAGCTTTTCAAGTTACACTGTGTTGTTTAGGAAAAGCAAGATAATTTTGCACGATGCGAGATTTCCTTAAAACGTGTTTTCTGACAAATTTTGATGAAAGAAAATTCTCCTGTGAGTTCTCTTTTGAGGCTACACGTTTAGACGTACATGTCACACCAAATCTTTTCGAGTTACAACGTGTTGTTTAGGAGATACAAGCTAATTTTTTACGATGCGTAATTTCTTCTCGTAAAGTGTGTCCAATACGTACTTATTTGTCTTTACTCTGCAAAATTGTATTTCCTTATAACGTGGTATTCTTACATATTCTTTCGAGAGAAAACTCCCCTGTGCATTCTCTTTTGAGGCTCCACGCTTACACATACACGCAACACCAAAGCTTTTCGAATTACAACATGTTGTTTAGGAAAAAGAAGATGATTTCGCATGATGCGGGATTTCCTTAAAACGTGGTTTTCTGAAATATTTTGACGAAAGAAAATTCTCCTGTGGGTTCTCTTTTGAGGCTACATGTTTAGATGTACACGCCACACCAAATCCTTTCGAGTTACAACGGGTTGTTTAGGAGATACAAACTAATTTTGTACGATGTGTTAATTCTTCTCATAAAGTGTTTCCAATACGTACGTATTTGTCTTTACTCTGCAACACTGTATTTCCTTATAACGTGGTATTCTTACATATTCTTTCGAGAGAAAACTATCCTCTGCGTTCCCTTTTGAATCTACACACTTAGACATACAGGCAACACCAAAGCTTTTCGAGTTACAACGTGTTGTTTCTGAAAAACAAGATTATTTCGCATGATGCAGGATTTCCTTAAAACGTGGTTTTCTGACAAATTTTGACGAAAGAAAATTATCCTGTGGGTTCTCTTTTGAGGCTCCACGTTTAGACGTACACGCCACACCAAATCCTTTCGAGTTACCACGTGTTGTTTAGGAGATACAAGCTAATTTTGTACGATGCGTTATTTTCTGACAAATTTTGACGAAAGAAAATTATCCTGTGGGTTCTCTTTTGAGGCTCCACGTTTAGAAGTAAACGCCACACCAAATACTTTCGAGTTACAACGTGTTGTTTAGGAGATACAAGCTAATTTTGTACGATGCGTTATTTCTTCTCATAAAGTGTTTCCAATATTTACTTATTTGTCTTTACTCTGCAACACTGTATTTCCTTATAACGTTGTATT